>NC_045700.1:28499991-28810280 GCF_009834535.1 Camelus ferus | reverse complement strand
GAACTGCTGGTGGCTCATCTAACAGTGTCTGATTTCCTTTTAAATTGAGAGGCAGTTGTAATTGTGGGCCAAGTCCTAGTCAAAGCAAATTGGGACTTTCTTGTCCAATATGAGCTCCCCAAGAATACACTGTGATCACAAGATCATAGATAATAATCACAGGTCACAGATAACAATAGCATAATCTCCCTTCCCAGGTTCATGAGAGACCAAGAGAAATAAAGGCTGATCGAACCTGGGGTTTCTTTTTTTTTTTTTTTTCCTTAATAGACTTTATTTTTTCAGAGCATTTTCAGGTTCACAGCAGAATTGAGCAGAAAATACAGAGATTCGCACATAGGCCTCCCACACAAATATACTCCCCTACCCTCAACATCCCTCATCAGTGTGGCATATTTGGTACAATCAATGAGCCAACATGGACACATTATTATCAACCAAAGTCCATAGTTTGGTCCATTACGGTTCACTCTTAATGTTGTACATTCTATGGATTTTGACAAATGCATAATGACATGTAGCCACTACTATAGTATCATACAGAATAATTTCATTGCCCTAAAAATCCTTTGTGCTGCATCTATTCATTCCTCCCTCCTTCCCTCCCCCCAAACCCCTGAAAACCAGTATTTTTTTATTGTTTCTGCAGCTTTGCCTTTTCCAGAATGTCATTTGATTGGAATCATACAGTTTGTAGCCTTTTCAGACTGGCATCTTTCATTTAGTATTATGTCTTTTAAGTCTTAATTGCTTGATAGCTCATTTCTTTTTAACTGTACATATATTTTTTAATTTACATATATGTACTGTTCATTGTTTCTAAGAATGTTTAGAGCTTTAGCTTTTTAAACTTACATAGTTATCAAAGGAATAAAGCCAACCACAAAATAAGAATTAATTCAAAAAGATACATACAAACTGCTATTAACAGCAACATTATTTATAATTGCCAAGATATGGAAGCATTCCAAGTGCACATCAATAGTTGAATAGATAATGAAGATGCAGCACATACATATATGTTATGGAATACAACTCACCCATAAGAAAGAAGGATATTTTGCCATTTGTGGCCCTTCATTCACTTTTTTTCCACTTCAAAAACTAGAATTTTATAACCAACATAAACATTTCCATTACATCAAAATACCTAGAAATAAACTTAACCAAGGAAGTTACCTATACTCTGAAAACCAAAATGACACAAAGAAATGGAAAGATTTCTTGTGCTCTTAGATTGGAAGAATCAACACTATCAAAATAGCCACACTACCGAAAGCAATCCACAGATCCAATGCAACCTCAAAATACTCACCACATTCCTCACAGAACTAGAACAAACAGTTCCAAAATTTATAAGGAACCACAAAAGACCCCGAAGAGCCAAAGCAATCTTTTTTAGGTCTCTTTTTTTATCTTTCTTTTTTTGGAGGGGGTGGGGGGGTTCTCTTTTCTTATGGTTTGATGACTAGAGAAGGCTCTTTAACATTTGTTGTAAAGCTGCTTTGGTGGCACTAAAATCTTTTAGCTTTTATTTATCTATGAAGCTTTTGATTTCTCCATCAGGTCTGAATGAGAGCCTTGTTGGATAGAGTATTCTTGGTTGTAAGTTTTCCCCTTTCATCACTTTAAATATATTGTGCCACTCCCTTCTGGCCGGTAGAGTTTCTGCTGAAAAATCAGCTGATAACATTACGTAAGTTCCCTTGTATGCTATTTGTTGCTTTCCTCTTGCTGATTTTAATATTTTCTCCTTATCCTTAATTTTTGTCACTTTGATGACTTTGTGCCTTGGTGTGTTCCTCTTTGGGTTGATCCTGTATGGAACTCTCTGTGCTTCCTGGACTTGGGTGACTGCTTCCTTTCCCAAATTGGGGAATTTTTCAGTGATTATTTCTCCCAAAATTTTCTGAGACCCTTTCTCTCTTCTCTTTCTGGGACCCCTATAATGCAAATATTAGTGTGCTTCATGTTGTCCCAGAGTTCTCTTAAACTATCCTCATTTCTTTTCATTCTTTTTTTCTTTTTTCTGTTCTGCAGTAGTGATTTCCACTAATCTGTCTTCTATCTCGCTGATTCATTCTTCTGCCTCATTTAGTCTATTCTTGGTTCCTTCTAGTGTATTATTCATTTCAGTGATTTTGTTCTTCAACTCTGTTTGGGTATTTATATTTTCAAACTCTGCTAAAAACTTCACTCTGTGCATCTATACTTCTCTTGAGTTCTCTGAACATCTTGGCCATCATTACTTTAAACTCATTCTCAGATAAATTATCTACCTCCTCATGACTTATTTCTTCTTCTGGGATTTTATCTTGTGCCATGGCCTGGGAGATATTCCTTTGCTGCCTCATATCATCTGTCTTTCTAGGTGTTTATGGATTCCTTCCACAGGCTTTAGGTCTGTTGTTTTCTTATTTCTGGTATCTGCCCCTGGTGGATGAGACTGGACTAGAGGCTTACGCAGGTTTCCCGGCAGAAGGAGCCAGTGCCTGCCCACCGCTGGGTGAGGCTTTGTCCTGGACCTCTGGTGGGTAGGGCCGTGTCTAGAGGCCTTTGTGGCTCAGGTGGTCTGATGATGGGTGAGGCTGTGTTCTGACCCTGTATGTTGTTTGGCCTGAGGCTTCTCTACAGGCTGTGAGGTGGGGCTAGGTCTTGGTGCCAATGATCAAATCAAGATGTCAGCCTCCAGGAAAACTCGTGTAGATGAACACTCCCAGAATGTCTGCCATCAGCTTTTATGTCCCCTGGGTGAGCCACAGCCATCTTCCATGTCCCCAGGAGACCCTCCAAATCCAGCAGGCAAGTCTGGCCCAGGCTTCTATAAAATCACTGCCTCTGCCTTTGGATCTGGTGCATGTGAGTTTCCGTGTACGCTTCCCAAGAGAATGGAGTCTCCATTTCCCCCAGTCCCATGGGACTCCCAGAGCCAAGCCCCGTTGGCCTTCAAAACCACATGTCCTGGGGTCTCCTCTTCCCAATGCCAGGACCGGAGCTGGGGAGCCTGACATGGAGCTTAGAGCTCTCACTCCTGTGGGAGGGCCTCTGCAACTTAACTGTTCTTCAGCTTGTGGGTCGCCCACCCAAGCAGTATGGGACCCAATTATATCATAAGCACGCCCCTCCTATGTCCTGCTGTGGTTCCCTCTTTACATTTCCAATTGCAGAAGATCTTTTTTGCTAGGTTCCAGTCTTTTTTTCAATAGCTGTTTAGCATTCAGTTGTGGTTTCACTGTAGCTGCAAGGAGAGGCGAGCTCGTGGTCCTACCACTCTGCCATCTTGACTGGAAATTCTGAACCTGGGGTTTCAAGGCAGACTTGGATATGAGATTATGCAAGGCTGGCCTAGATCTATAGGGGTGTTAAAACACAGACTATATTTGTGTCTGAGTCCTGGGTAGTCATGATGGGAATTCAGGGAAGAAGTTACAAAATCAATACCAAAAAGGGTATTGAAAAATCCCAAAGATTTCAAGGAACATCCTGGCTTTTGGAGGCAAATCCCGTCATCTCTCACCATTTATGCTTTTTCAGTCTCCAACACTTAGAACTATGGAAGTCCCATAAACTCTCTATCACGTTTTCTCTTCTTCTTCCTCTCTTCCACCCCTTTGATTTTGATCAAGAAACGTCTATCATTTTAATCTCACCATCATCTTCATTTGGGTTACTGAAGATGAACATAATAAAACCATCTACCCTTCTCTAGTGGACCTTTTCTTTCAGATTACAACCATGTGAAGTCTCTCTTACTTTAAAAATAAAAATGAAAGACAAACAAAACAACCTTCCAAAACTTTGTTAACTCTTGAGACTTCTCCCCATTGTTTTCCTTCCCTTCAAAGCCAAACTTCTTTGATAATAAAAGTCTCCGTAGGACCAGGATTGGTGTAGTGATCCTGATCATCTCTAATAACCAGAAAAGTGGGAAAATCAGAAAAAGAATATTCTGCTCCAGAAATTCTACTCAGGTCCCAGAATAAGGGCCCTCTAATTTGTACCAAGCAGAGGGTACAAAGAGGGGGAAAATCCAGCATTTTTGTACAAAAGGAGTGACTTTCATGTATTACATAAGAACAAAGAATTGCTCTGAAAAGGAGATAAATTCTTGTAATATAAAACTATAAAAGATAGGAGAGCAAGTTCAGGGATTTTCAAACTACTAATACTGTATTATTTGGTCAAACGTCGTGATAACTCTGGTGCAAAATACATAGTCCAAGCTTGAAAATTTGGTTCAACAATGGCTAGGCACAATTGAGAGAGTTAAAAAGATATGAACTGAATTATTGGCCATTGTATAACATGACTTTGGAATAAATTTACTAATAACTAGTTATATGCCACATTTCAGTAGTTTCTGGGGGCAATAAATTTGACATAATTATAAACAGCCAAATTGGTCAAAATGCCAATCATATTGGCTCAAAGTAAATAGAAGTAATGCCAAGGACTGGAGAAAGGATCTCACAAAAAAAGTCCACTCATCTCTATTGAAGGAGGTAGCAATATCTCTGGCTCACTAGAGTTGAATGCCAAGACTGATTGAAGAGAAGAAAGATTCAAGATTGGGTGTGTTTTAGTGACCTGATCTCATGCTGGCACACTGGGAGAATTCAAGGTCTTACCCCCTTTTCCACCACCATTGTCACCATCACCCTCAACATATGTATAGACAATTTCATTTCCAGCAAGTAGAGCTCAAACATGTGTCCAAGAGTAATGAGGATCAAGTAAATCTTTGGGTGGAGAATGAAGAGAGTAAAAGTAATTCTTGCTCAATTATCTCTTACTTCCCCCTTGGGAAGTTGAATGGGGAAGCTAAATGGACCTGTAAGAGGAAGAACAAAGAGAGTGACTTAGTTGACTGTACTTTAGTCTGAGGGAAAAATTCTTTGAGGTGCCTGCATGGTCCAATCCAGTTTCCCAGGATAAAGAAGCAGACAGACTTGGCTAAGCAGCAAGATTTGGGCATTCACCTGGAGCATATGTGAACAGACTACCTTGAAATCAAATGATTTCGATGGTTATTTTTTAAGATTTAGATATGTGAGGCCTTGTATATCTAAGTTCTCAATTACCATCGTCTCTTGAAGGCCAACACAATTCCTTGATTATTAACCACTCAATAATCATTTGCTGAAAGGAAATTTTTTGGCCTTAGTTTGCTTGGTATGCCATAATTAGTAAAACTTGCTTTAAAAATCTGCGGAAGAATACATGAAAATACCTTTTGAAAAACTAGGTATTGCATAAATGCAAGTTATTCCTATTCTTAACTGAATATGATACTATAACAGCCCTACTGTACATCCCACCAAGCAGTCTGCTTGCAAATTCACCAAACTTCATTAAGAAACTAACAAATGGGCAATATAAAAAAACTGACATTTAGAAGATCTTGGTCTTTGCCCTTTGGCATTTTGCCCTCAGAATGGCCCTTAAATCCATCTCCCCAAGAGACTACTGGAAATGCTTGTGTGGTCAAAATCGTTCTGCCACTGGTCTCATTCCAATCAAAGCTCATTAGTTTTACTTTTCCCTTTAGATTTGTGGGTTAGGGTTTTATTTGTTGCAAAATAGAAGGCACCAGCAGCTTGTATTTTTCTTTACCCCTTGGCAATGAATCAGCAACATATCCATTACATTTTCCTTACTAAATGGTGATTCACTGTATATCCTTAGACTTGGCTGTCATTCTAAACACTTATTAATTACTTTAATTCTAATAACATACTAGCCGTGATAAAATAAAAATGAACTAATACTCTAGCTTCAACTTTAAAAATCTAGACCTGCACTATCCAATATGGTAGTCTCTAGACAAATACAGCTATTGAGCACTTGAAATATGACTAGTCTGAATTTGAGATATGCTGTAAGTATAAAATGCACATCAGATTTCAAAGACTTAGTACAAAAGAAGAATTTTTTGAATCTCAATTTTTAAAATTGATTATGTATTAAAATAATATTTTGATTATATTGAATAAAATATACCATTAAAATTAATGCCAACTGTTTCCTTTTATTTTTTAGTGTGATGAGTAGGCAATTTTAAATTATATATGTGATTTGCATTATATTTCTACTGGAAAGCTTTGATCTAGATGCTCAAAGAGTCTTTCTAGGGATTTTCATTCTCAATGATACTGAATTGTCTTGCTGATTTAATTAATTCAAATTCACTCTTTCTTACAGGCTTGTTTAAAACTGTTTATTACCTTATTTCTAGAGTTGAGAAGAATATAAAAGGTAAATTAGATAAAACTAATTACTGACCACTAATCATGTTTAAATGGCACTGACCTTGACCTTCCAAGAGCTTGTGAAGTCCTTTAAACATCTGCATTATTAGCTTTGTGTCAAGCCAAGTGATACCAAGTGCTGAACCAGAAATATTCTAATGTTCTTGCCTAGAGGTGACTTCCTCAGTCCAGAGCTCCATTGAGCATAATAAACAGCAAGTGACACATCAGTGCCCACACGCTGATGTATGTGTTGTGCAAATGTCACAGCATTTTTTCCAAAACAACATCTTGAAATATCAGAAATTAGAAAAATAGATTTATTCCTAGTGCTTGTGATTTATTCTCAAACTCAGCTTTCAATAGGTATGTACTATAATGCATGCATGATATATGACCATCAATTCATACATCAGAGGTATTTTAAAAATGAGTGACCACTGTATTTGTGCCCTGTATTTTTTTTCCTTAAGGAAACTAAGAGATATAATAAGAAATGAAAAGGTCTAGCATTAAAAAAAAAAAAAGTTCACCAACCACTACTTAGTGCCACTAATTTCATCCATTGAATAGAAAAGCAAGAATCTTGAGAAAATAGCTCAACCATGAGAAAATAGCAAAGTCTTTCTGATCTGGGATATACGGCAAGGGCTTTATTAAATATCACTGAGTCCAAAGGAAATATAGGCCTAAGATGAGCCATTTGTGCAAAGGAAATAGAAGGCTACACAATGACAGAGAGCATGCAAGAGAGACAGAGCTAATAAAGACTCAAAAAAGGAATAGCTGCATTAGGAAAATTGTTCTGTATAATTTTCCACCCTTCACAAAGGAAGTGTACTCAATAGCTGCGACAGCATCTTCGAAAAGAGAGAAAATTATTTTTCTCCAATACGACAGCTTCTCATAACAAGAGATTTAATAACAAGAAATCATTCACTGGATTTAATAATGCAAAGATAGTGAATTTAGGATTACTTAATCTTTAAAGACACCCATGTTAAAAAAAAAAAAAGAAAGAAAAGGAAGAGATAACCAAAGACTGCTCAACATTTAGGTTCAGAAATATTTAGTATTATTCTATTTTGGTTCATCTTTAAGCTTCCCATTTTCCATACAGACAAACCAAAGCACTGAATTTAGTCAACATGCCAAAATTAAAAATATCCTGTGGAAGTAAATTAATTTCCAATTGAATTTTTTACTAATTCCTCAGCAGTTCTTTCTCTCTACATCCTGATTGTAAAACTGCTATTCTTAGGACAATATGAATGGCTTCTAAGAGATCTAACATAAAGTAAATAATCTTAATAGAGAGTTCACTACATAGATGGTCCTTGAATCAAGTTTAATTTTTAATATACACTGTCCCAGAAAATCATGCTAAATTCTTCCCCCAAACTGTGACTACTATTAAATAATAATGATACATCCTTTAAAACATTTTACAAAATATATACAACCACATACTTTTTAAAAATCAAAATAGATATATCATAGCTAGACATTGCCTTTTCAGCACTTCATTGTTTTTAGTCTATACAGTTTGCTACTCTGTGAATGTGCCACAGTTTTCTCAACCACCACCTCAGCAGTGACTATTTAGGTTACATACAATTTTTCACTGTTACAAACAATACTACAGTACGATTTTTTGGCTTATACTCTGCAACCTATTACTCTCTAAATCACTTGGGCCAATTAACATTCCCACCAGAAATAAATGAGAGGGCCTGTTTTCCGATATCCTCACCAACACTAAGTGTTAATTGTTTTAATCACATCTGACAAGAGAGGAAGACCATATCTCAATTTTCAATCCATTTGGATTTTTTTTTTGACAAATCAGGGTGAGGGGTTTTTTTTTTTTTTCTTTTTATGTTTATCTTTTATTCCCCACCACTTTGTTTATTGGATTTTTCCTGATGCTATCTGTTAAAAAGGAGAATAATAATAATAAAAGTTCTCTGTTGAGAGTTACAGAGTATATTTGAAAAACATCCATCTAACTCCAGGAATTGGCAAATATAATTCGGTGCTGAATATACCAAGAATTCCTGCATTTTTCTAACATCTTTGATTTAGCCTTTCATCAAACAAAGCAAAAATCAAGATCAGTCTTATTCTAGATAATGTTCCCTAGGAATAAGAAACATTTTAATTTGGCTTGTATTCAGCAAAAATTCAAAACTTTCAATATTATCCAATTTAAAATTTCAACTCACTGTTTATATCATTTTCTCTTCAAATAATATCTGTCTTTCTTCAACATAGGCGCAAATCCAAAGAGAGTCTTTTCATAAATGTACACTTCAAAGGGAAACAAACAAAAAACAAGAGAAGTGCTTCAAGATTGCCATGGAAATTGATGTTCCTACTGTCATCTTAAGGACAACATGTGAGAGCTTTAGTAAAGCCTTTGAAGATTAAAAATGCATCAAATTAAATAAGCACATCCATTACAAAAATCTCTGACATTAATTCTGTCAACATTTCTTGAGGGGGAAGAAGACGGTTTTTTAAAAGATACAAACACAGTTGGGGATAAAGATATGTTCTTTATAAAGACTATCTAGATATCTCACTGTTGGATATCAATGTTAAGATAAAAGTAAAAGCACAATTGTGCCAGTGGACATAACAGGGAAGTGAGCTACAAAGAGAAAATTTTGAGAATGTAAGAAATTGGAGTGCTTACAAAGCATCAAGTCTTGAGGCTATGAAGGCAACTTTAAAAGATATCTAGTTCAACCACTTATCCATCTAATGCTTAAATCTTCATGAGAGACTGGTCAAATGTTCATTCACCCACTGTTTAAACACATGCCATGATGCGGAATACATTACCTACTGGCGCAGCCCATCCAACCTGCGGGCAGCCAGGATGATTAGTAAATACTTCTTGGTATGTCCCACTGAAATTTGTTTCTTTATAGTTAATATTTAATGATCCTACTTACACAATGGCATTACATGGGAACTCTTGGTTGGCTAAGTCTACATCCATTTCTAACCCCTCCTCCCCTTCACCTTCCATCATACAACCAAAAAAACCAAATACTCGCTTTTTCTGGTCTCCATTGTAGCTAAATGTTGCCAGCAGAACTCAGTTATGGCTAATGAGATATAAGAAAAGTTTATATGGGGGTTCTGGAAAAGCTTTTTTCATCCATTCCCCTTCCTTCTGCCCTGAGTGAGCTACTTGCAACCAGGAACCTGACACTGGCTCTCACATTCTTGCACCACTGAACACTAGCAGCCACCTACTGTCACACTTCTTATTACTTGAGAAAAGTAAACACCATCAGTCCTGAGGGATTTTATCTCAGAGTTTCTGAAGTTTGCTCCTGAAGACAACCCTATTTAGCACACATACCATATGGTCACACTGAAAGGTCAAACACTCCACTTGGATAACACTTTGTATATTAACAGAGAGAAATATTTTAATAAACTCATACAGCCAGCCAGATTGTATATACTCTCACCTTCAATTGTCAACAATCTAGAATGTATTACAATATTACAATAATTTAAAAATATTAGGTGGAGTACATCCAAAAGTAAGAGAACTTAGTAAACAGAAGTTAGAGACCTTTCAATTCTGATGGAAGACCACTGTAAGCAATTTATTCATTCTTCCTGGTCAATTCCTTCTCTTTTTTGTTTTCTCTTTCTATTCCAATCTTACCTCACCTCCAAGCTCACATTAAATTAAGATTTCTATACCCTGGAAAAGCCTGATAGAATGATCCAATTTGTTTTCTCTTCCCTTTTTTTTCAAGACTATCAGGATTGTCAGTTTTCTGCAAATTACTTGCAGCCACAACTTAATCTCAAAAAGGAGCACTGAATTTCAGCTTTCCCAGGATCATCAAATTTGAGCCTCAAGTTGCAATGTGATTTAGAGATACTGATCTGCTATAATCTTTTTAGACTAATAGCAAAGTGCCCCAGAAGAAACTTTGACCTATTTTTCTAGCTTTACTTAATGCATATTACCAATAATGCAAAAAGATTTAATATAAGTAGTCTCTTGCAGGAATCAAAAACTCTTAATTTTGCCCATAATTTACACCCAACTCAATCTTTTTTAAGAAAGGCTATAACTGTATTATTATAGAATTTTGATTTTATCAATTCCATTTCTGATTCAGTCAACAGAATTGATCACATATCTTGCATCAACTTCAAAGAGAATTTTTAGGGATGATGGTACAGTGGTTAAGAGAATAAACTTTAGCAAAAATAAGACCTCATTTTTGAATTTGGATTTTGCCCCTTATGAACTGATTAATTTGGGGCAAATTACTTAACCCCACTTACATTTATCAGTAAAAAGAGAATAATTATATCTACCTTGTAAGTTTATTATGAGGATATATTTAAGATATGTGTATGTTTGTGTGTGGGTGTGTAATGGTTTAGCATCATCACTAGCACATTAGTGTTCAATAAATGGTTAGCAATTATCACCCCTAAAAAATTATTGGTACCCTTTGGTATCACTTAGACTTCAACCTACATTCTCATCACTTGGAAATACTTATAAATTATTTTTTATTTGTGTGCTTAAGAAAACCATTACATCAGTGTTTTCCTTCATTAGTGTGGATACTGTAGAATTAAGGTTTTGTCAGTAAAACCATTCTCAGCTTTATCATCATATTTCAAGGGTAATGATACCCTGCCAAGAGACAAAGATTTAGTTGTATTTCCAAAAGATGTTCATTCATACATCTAGTTTTCTGATGAAAAAACAATCTTACTATGCAAATTGGAAAGTTCATATCTTTTAGGGAAGAATCTAGAAATACATTATTTCATTGATTTTTTTTTCAGAATGTCCCCAAGTTAATTTCACATAGTCTCTTAAACATGTTTCTTTTTTACACTAATCTGTAAGGACAACTCCACAATGATCAACAGTCTTTTTTTTTTTTATTTTTAAGTGAAAATTGCCCTCCCCTTCAGAGATACCTGTAAGATACTACTCTTTTTTATACTTCCTTATTTTCCCAGATTCTTTCTTTTGAATTGGTGGAATGACTCAAAATCATGGAGTTATCTAGCACGAGTATATTTTCATATTTGTATACCTTCATTTTTTAAATCTCTGAGCCACTGCCCATCCTTCTGTATAAATAAAATCTATGTGGTTTGGCGAGAGGTTTTCAAAAGACAGAAATGGTAAAAGAGTAGAGATAGAACACCCTAACATTAGAGGCAAGCCTAAGTTTGTGTTCTCCCAGGAAAATACTCAGACATGGATTTGAGTGCCAATAGCTTTGGAGGGAAATGCTGGGAATAAGGGTATGAAAGTAAGGAAGAGAAACAAAGAAGGATGCCTTATCAATCCAACTACCATGTAGGTGACTGATGCTTAATTTCACTAAGGAAACTCTAGGAGCCAGTGCTAAACATACACCTTCAAATTAAGGAACCCAAGGGGCAAGGGATTTAGAGTATTTACACCCCAGTTCCTGAGATCATTAGTTGAGGGCTGTTTCTAGGGGTTGTTAATTCCCTGGTACTTCTGGCCTACTGACCATGAATCACAGGCACAGCAGTTTCCTGTAGTCCTGGGGAAAAAGAAGTCAGACATGGAGATGAAAATATTGGCAGACGGAAGCCACTAGGAGCCCACTGAATGATCAGAAGGCTAGGAGGAAGGGGACACTGATGGTGTGTGATTCAGGACTCCAAGCACCAAATCAAACCAGAGGAACAAGAGCTAAAATCAAGTCATGTTTTGCAACAGGATAATTCCCAAGAGTAAAAATATTACACAAAAGGAATTTGAGAAGCAAAAGGCTGAAATCGTTGTGGGATGGAAATGCTGGCAGCCCAAAAGAAAGCTGAAATTTTGGCTTTGCAGGTGTTCGTACAAATCTCAGTCCAAACAATTTCATTTTGGCGCATCCTAGCAAGAAATTCATGGTGCTGTAAGTCCTTTTCCTGGCTAACAGGGCACACCTGGGCTTCTGGGTGCATGTTTGTTATCTGGCTGGCTATTGCACAGAGCATATGGTACTTCCCAAAGCACTGCCAGCCACACTCTTCAGAGCTTCTGAAGGGGGAATCCATTTTGGAACTCCCCCTCAGGCCTGACCTTTCCTCTCCGAGGGACATTCAGACATCTCTAACCCCCAGGAGTCCTTTGGTGAAACTTAGCTCACTGGCATGGCGTTTCCTGTGTCTTCCTGGCCTGCTACACAGAATTTGTTGGGTGCAGTCCTGCTCTGCAGCAGAGATCCCAAGAGAGGCCTGAGGCCCTGGGCTGAGGCCCAGAGTCCAGGTGGAAGTAGAACTAAATTTGTAAGAAAGCCTGCAAGACCTTCCCTCTCCTTTCCAGAGTTCTTCAGCAAATTAAGCACCTACTTTCCTCTTACATCCCTGGTAGAGTTACCATGGCAAGCAAGCCAGGAGCTGAAGCCCCCTCTTAGAAGTACTATCAATCAGCCCATCTGTGCTAAGGAGGTCAAAGTTGCAGATTAAATTTTTATGATTAGACTATCACTTATTTTCCAATGTCCGAGTCTGTCTCTACCCAACCCCTGCTCCACTCCTGACCAGCTTATCACAGGGGGGACCTCAGTCAAATCCATCTCTGACACAAGAAACGATGTGTACCACTGGCAGCAAACATCAGCAAGGTCCGCAGACACAAGACATGTCATTATCATCAGACGGTCTTGTGACACATTTACAAAGAGCTATTCAATAATTTTTGTTAGGCTTCTTTGAGGTATGATTACAGTTAGGGAATTTTAAGAACTTTTAGGACTTTCCTATATAAGAATTATGGTTTGCTTTATACAGAAAACCTTTCCTTAGGAGTCATGATCATTCCACTGATCTTCCATTTTTTATAAACCCCTGTGAATCTGATATGTTGGAATAAAGATATTTCTGAAGGGATCAATTATCACTTAGAAAAAAAAAAAGGCTGCTGATCAATGTGGAGTCGTCCTTATAGGTTACTGTAAAAAAGAAACATATTCAAAAGACTATGTGAAATTAACTTGGGGACATTCTGAAAAAAAAATCAATGAAATAATATGTTTCTAGATTCTTCCCTAAAATACATGAACTTTCCACTTTGTGTATAGTAGGATTGTTTTTTCATCAGAAAACTAGAGTATGAATGAATATCTTTTGGAAATATAACTGAATCTTTGTCTCTGTGGGGGTATCATTACCCTTGAAATATGATGATAAAGCTGAGAATGGTTTTACTGACAAAAATTTAATTCTACAGTATTCACACTAATGAAGTAAAACACTGATGGAATTTTTTTTAAGCACACAAATTTAAAAAATAATTTATGGGTATTTCCAAATGAAAACATAGAAACAAAGTAAGAAGGAAGAGGGAAATAAGTTAGGATGCTCAACTTTGCCTTCATTATGTCAAGGAAACTAATGCTATTTTAAGAAGACAGATGATAGTCCCTTCTCAGGGCCTTACTAATTCATATTGTTTTCTAGGTTTATTGTGTTAGTTCCTTATGGGAAATTTCAAGTTGGTAGAATATAGAAACCTTTTTTAAAAAATACATTTAGGTAAGCTTTACTTTCCATTTTACCATAGACTTCAACATCCCCTATTTTCCATAACCCCACCCTGATTTAAACTTTCATTTATTCAGCCTTGTCTCTGCAGGTATGCGACTCAGAACTCCCATCCAGCATTTCCCCCACCCAACCAAACTATGCTATTCACTGTCCCAGAAAACTATTCATTCCTTAATTCCACTCTCAAATAGCCTCCCTCATTTTCTCTCTATCTAAATCCCATGTCTCCATAAAATCCATTCATATGACAACCCCTTGGTAAAAAAGTTAGCACATTTATTATTTATAAGCAGAAGTACATGGTAAATGTTTAATAACTGGCTCTCCCTGGAAAAGAGAAGGACCCTTGATTTGTAGTGTCTGCCAATTTCTGTGGGGTAAATTCTCCTACCATGACCAATTTCAAAACTTGGAGCTGGAAAGGTGCCCACAGTCAGCTCTTGAGAGCTGATGAGAGCTGGCTCCAGCACATAATTTTTTTTATCAGACTAAATGGTCAGATCCTTTGTAACACTGTGTTAAAGAGTCCTATTTTTTTTTAAGAGAGGTGAGAAAATGTAGTAGAAGCAGCACTGAGCAGATGTAGAGAGAACTGGGTTCTGGCTCCAGCTCAGCCATTATTTAACTAGATGACTCTAAAGCCACTTAACCACTCTGGGTATCAGTTTTCTTATCTATAAATAAATAAGTGCACACTAAATAACTTTCTAACACTGACAGGTCTATGATTCTTCATATGATCATGTCTTTTATCACCTACCTCAACTGAAATATCTTTGAGAATAAGCTACACCATAACATTTATCTTCAACCCACCAAGCACAGTGCCTTGTCTTTAAATGGGTGCTTCTTAAATCATTTTTAGAATAACTGATTTTCCTGGGTAGCACTGGAGGTAGCCTGGGTATATGATGGGTTAATGGAAAAGAATGGTTTATGAGATGCATTGGCACAAGGAGACAAGAAACAGGTGATTAAGTTGAGGAATAATTTTCTCTATGAATATAGATATTTCCAGGTTGGTAACAGATGGGTGGTAAGAAACATATCTAGTTGCCCACCATGTCTGCTCCTTCCTTCCCCTTCAGGGGCCACCTGAAACAAGCACCA
The DNA here is from genome assembly GCF_009834535.1 of Camelus ferus. NCBI lineage: Eukaryota > Metazoa > Chordata > Mammalia > Artiodactyla > Camelidae > Camelus > Camelus ferus. The sequence goes on along the minus strand of NC_045700.1, from coordinate 28,795,344 downwards.
AGCTGTCCTCATTTGACAGTGCCTCTTACCAGAAAATTCCCTTCCCCACCACCATTTTTCTACTCTCAAAATCACACTAGTCTGTGGGACATTGTGCTGTATACCAGAAATTGACACATTGTAACTGACTATAGTTCAGTTAAAAAGAATTTTTTTAAATCACACTAGTCTATGTATTTTAGCATTTATTTTTTGCTATTTGCATCTCACCCTATCATATATCTGTGGCAGATTTATCTTAGAGAAAAGGGTATCTTTTTTACTAATTTCTTTCTTTCCATTTATATTACAATACTACTTATGAGCAAAAAGAACTTGAACTTGGCTGATTGGAGCACTATTTTTAATACCCACATAGCAAAGTACAAGAAAACTATATGTATTAAAGTAAAATTAGACATTCAACAGAATGGATAAATGGGATTCTTTCATGGAATATAAGCTTTGGCCAAGGCTTCAGAGTTATTACATAATGATGAGGTAAGAAGAGTCCAGTGCAAAATTATAAGATTATAAAACCTCTTCTGCCAACATCTGCAACCAACAAAGTTTCCAACCAATAAAAACTTTTGAGTTGGAAGAATTGGAGAAGAATCCTTTGGAGAATTAGTGGGGGTATGGTTGCCCCAAGGGAGAAAGACAACTTCTTTGCTTTAAGTCAAGTGAGAGCAAATTCAAGGGTATACTTGGAGAGACTTGCAAGTATTTCTCAGAGTTAAAGGGAGTTTAAGTGCTGGTATAAGAGGCTGTGGTTTGACTTTCCTGAAGGAGCAATGCAGAGAGAAGGAGAAGATCCAAGTTTTCTGTAGACCAGATGTGGGCCACACAGGAGGGGGCAAACCTACAGGCATTTTGAAAAAAGTACCTGGAAGGACAAGGTGACTCAAGAGATGCGCAGCCATCAGAAGTCCAGGAACAGAGGACACAGTGTCAAAATAACATGCATGAGGCATCACTTAACTCACAGGAATTAGAGTTGTAGTTGAGAGTCGCAGAGGTGGATCACCCTAACACACTCCATGGAAGAGTCAGTTTTGAACATCTATGAAGTCAAATCTGAATCACATCAGTAAGATCTCTCCTCCTTCATCCTACTCCAGTTCTGGAGGTTCTCCTTCTCTCCCTCCTTCCCTCTTCCCAGGCTTCCAATACTTGGTCAGGTCCTTGGCTGAGATGAGAGAAAATTTATAGTTCATACTATTATAATAAACTGTACTCTTTGAAGCTTTAGATGTTACTGGAAGACTATTAATCATCAAAGAGTAACTTAAAAAGCTATGAGTACTGCTCAAAATTTCATCCAAGAGCCAGTGGAAAAGCTATTGAACAATATGTGCTGAAGAGGCAGTGAGAAAAAAATGTTGCTTTAGGTGTTTTTTTTTCTAATGAGTCAAACTTTTTTTTACTATAATGGTGGCAGAGAACAGAAAAAGACTGGCCTCCAACTCTTAAACCCTTGAATGTTTCCAAAGTCACTCTAAAACACCTGGAAGCATCTACTCACCTGCCCAAACTGTCAGCACCTGCTTTCCAAGAAAAGCAAAAGCTATTCTTCAATTGTGTTGTCCTTTTATTCTGCCTAATTACTAATATTAAAACTGTGCTTTTCCTATTGCTTTTAACTGAAAGTACAGAATGTATTTCTACTCCCCTGTAGATTTTTAAATGGGCTAGTCTGAGGATCTCAAACACTACTTGTAACATTTTTTATAAAAGAAAACATGTGCATCATGCCAAAATCAATGGTTGGGACCCAAACCATTAGAGACTGAGTCTTCCTGCAATGTGTGCACACTCCAGTGGGGACTATCCCTGTAAGAGTAAAATAGAAATCCTTATTCAAAACAATGATCTCTACATAGAACTTGTATACCACTCTCAAATCTCTCAAAGGATGTAGATGTTTTCCTGGAAGATCTGGCACGGGAATAAGAGAAATTCATTATTCTCTCTGTATTAATTTGCCACAGTGTGTACAGTCATGTACCCTGCACAGAAAAGGCCCAAGCAGATACTTCCAGACTGTCTCTTGGGGACCCAAGACACCATAAGTAGACAGAGTTAATGAAGATATAGTCTAAGAATTGTGAACCTGCCCGTTATTTTTCTGGGAATAGCAGCCAAAACCAATAGTAAAAAAATGGCCCAGTGCTGCCAGGATGGTAGGCATTCTTGACAACATTTCATGCCAATTATTTCTTCTCACATGACAGGCAGGCATTAATTCCCAACCCCTGACCTACATTTCACATATCTCAGTTTCAGACCAAAAGAAACACTATCATAAAAACACCACAGCAGTCTGCCACGTGATGAGGAATCCCCGTAGGCTCCCAGCCAACAAGTTTGGATTGAATCTACAACACTTTTATAGGGTACAAAGGTGAGGTAGGGGAAAAAGAAGAGAACTGTCCTCCCTTATTTGAGAGGTCTTAATCGCAGTATCGACCACATTCAGAGTAGTAGAATGAAATGAAGGAAATAATAATCCAGTATCTACTTGTCTCCATGGTGTCTCAGGGGCCAGCAGACCATGTCCTTGGCTATTTCTCCTCTTTCAAGCACATATTAATCATTCAAGCAAAACTTCCAAAAAAAAAAAAAAAAAAGTCTTGCCTGCCTGAAATATTCCAAAGACATGGGATTGGAATAGAGAAAACTCCAGACAAAAACCTTAAGATAGAGTGTGCCTTCTATGAATGGGACGTCTTGCCAAAGGCACTTATTGTGGCTGAGCAGGGATTTGAGTGTGACGGTGCATGCCCACTAACTGGTTCCCTGGGGGCCCTAAAAAAGAAAAAGGAATACCTGCAAGTGGCCAACATCCTCCAGGGGTAGCTTTAAAAGAGAAGAGCCTAACTCTGTAAAGACTCACAATGTGTTAAACTGAAAAAAAATACATAATGAAGACATATTCCCAGCCCTCTAAAGCAGACTGCAAATGCAGAGAGTCAGATCACAAATCATTTTCAGATAATAGTCAAGTTCTAGATGGATACCAAGACCCAGAAAGATCAATTTAATTTTCTAAGGTAACAAAATCAAGAAACAAAGTTTTAAATGAAAATATTTTTGCCTCACAACTGTATCAAGTGCTTAGATAGTAAGTCATTGTCAAACTCCATTGTTTCAAATTACAATATTGTTTCTAGGCATAAAAAGAGAAACATAGAGAAAGGGGACAGGAGGCACATTGCATTATCGTTCAAAGTAGATCTGCAGCATCTTTCTGTACTTCATCCATTCAATTATTCATTCACTCACAAATATGTACTGTTTCATTCCAGATACTATGCAAATTGTTAGGGCTGAAATTGTGGACAAGATAGACAAGATGCCTGTCTCCATAAAGAGGCAGAAGAGACAGGATGGTTGTATTTTGGGCAACTCTAAACTAAAGTCCAGGGCCTACCCTCTGATATACTTGGTTAAGGCAGTCAACCTCTGTAAAAAGCAAGACTTCTGGTGGTCTTGGCTCTGCCACTAACCTAATGTGTGATCTAAAACAGGTCATGAATACTTTCTGGCCCCAATTTGCCATCTGTAAAATGGAGACAATGGTACCTGTTTTAACACTTACTGTATATGGAGCTAAGATACAAAGATAATAAAAGTTTTATAAAGCGCTATATAAATAAAGCACTTGATTATAAATACTAGAAAACACGTGTAGCAAAAATACTTGTTAAGAGTCAGCATTTGACATGTTAACCAAATTCAAGTCTAAAAAAAAAAAAAACCTGCTGTCAGAGACAAGCACCAAAAGAGAGAAGTGGTGATTGTAAATAAACATGTACACACTGCATCTTGAAGAACAGATGATACTGAATTCTGCACAAAGCTAAAACATAATGTTTGCACAGTTTTATTTGAATTAATCACAAGCTACATAGGAAAAATAATATGCATAGTTTCCATCTAATACATTTCAGAATAAAGAAAAATAAGAGAAATAGGACAAACAGGCTTTTTCATAGATGAATATCATTTTATTTAATGAACAAATAGATTTATTTCAATGACTCCAGGGAAAGAAGTTAGAGAAACAGTCCATAATATTTGTTTTTGGTGCCTTTTTTCCCCCTCTCCTTCCCATTTCTCCATCAAAGGAAAGGAGCCAAGAACAATTATGAGCAGGGGGTTTCTTTTTCATTGTCCTGTAATTTAAACATATTTTTTGCAACTGAAAAGGGGGTGAGTACATCTTCAGCTATGATCCAGAATGATCATTTTCAGCTTCAGAGAGGATGATTAAAAGCAAATAAATATACAGTAGACATATAATTGTAGTCATATAGAGAAATTTTTTCTATATCTGACACATAAGTGAGTCTGAATATTTTGACTGGCTTTACCTCTAGGTAGAAAACATATTTTTAACAGAGGGAATATGCAAAAAGAAAAAACTCATAGATGGGTCTACTGGGTTCCTTATGGCAACAGGTGCCTAAGGATTCTTATTTTTACACAATAAGGACAATGGGTTTAAATCCATTGTCAAAACAAACTTGCCTCTATAGAGGAGTCAATCAAAAAGACTGTCACTGAATGTTTAAGCACAGGAGGCACAGAGAACGTATGATAGCATCAAGACTGGTTTCCCTGTCTACAACTCCCACACACATACATGGGAATCCTGTGAGCCTTTTGCAAACAGACAACTTGATTCCCACCTTTGGTGCAGTGCGGCCCACCTCGCCCAAGAGCACACTTCCCATTGAGCAGAATAATAACTTGGCATGGGCTAATTTGTCACCTAGTTATTGTAGGCATGGCAGGGTAGCTTCAATGAGTAAACATTCTAATGCACTCTCATTCCAGGAGAGCATAAAGGTATAGAGGGCAAGTCCATTATAAGCTTAAATACTTAATAACTTAGTGGGGTGAAGATTTAATACCAGCTCCTTGCTGACAAAAGTAAGAGAAAAGCACAAAGAGCCCTTAAGAAGCAATGGGAAAATCACATACACACACACACACACACACACACACACACACACACACACACACAAATCAGAATCTTCCCCATTATAGAATGCAGTTGTACCCACTGGCAGGAAAGCTGCAGAGGAGTAACTTTTCCATAAAGATTGCCAAAAACCAAATGGTATCACTATGAAGGTACTATAAAAACATAAGAAAGAGGAAGACACTAGACAGTTGGGCAATCACCAACTAAGATAATGTCTCGTGGAAACATCAGCATAAAGAGAAAACACATCTTAACCAAAACCATCTGATGGCTGAACTCTAGATGTCTCGTAAACAGGATCTTTGCCTTTATTTTTCTACCAGCATCTGACTGCAATTTTGGTAGTTTAAATGAAAGCTGGAACTTTTTTCTACAGATGAAACCTATATATTTGATGTTTGCATTTCTGAAATCTTTCTTTAGCCATATAAAGCTTTGGTGGTGCATGCTTAGCATGCCTGAGGTCATAGGTTCAATCCCTAGCATCTCCATTTAAAAAAGCTAAATAAATAAATAATCTTAATCCTCTCCTCAAAAAACTAACTAAATAAGGCTCTGGTGGATACAGATGCAAATAATACTACACACACACACACACACACACACACACACACACACACACAAAGACATTGATATGCAGTCCTCATATCCAGATCTTGGGAACGGGAACATACTTTCTGATAATATAAAGTATAAATCCTCTTTAGGGATAACTTTTGGGAGGTTTATAAATATGGCACAGTCTTGCCAAAATGTCTTACATTTTCCAGTTGGTATTTCAGCTAGACAACAAGGGAAGTTAATAAGCGTGATTTACCTGCACTAGTTTACATCTGCAGAGCTCACCAGTTTTCCCTGCGTCCAGCAGAGTGCATGAGACATAGTAGGCACTGAGTACATTTCTGTTAAATGAACAGTAATCAGCAAACCCATTATTTAACTGAAGCTTTACTGTAATCACTTGCATAAACTAAAATAATTCCCTTTGTAATACTGCTAGTTGTGAGCTAACAGAGAAAGAGCGCTTAGATGTCCTAAGTGTTAGGGCTTCACACCTTTCTCTTCCCCAGCAGCAGCCAAGCCTCAGTCAATAATTGCATAGTGATATTTCAAGTCCTCATGTATTAAGCTAACAAATAAATCCAGCAGGATAAGAAGCAAATTTATTAAATATTATTTGAAGAATACTTAAAGGATTGCCAAAAGTGTTCTTCCTTCACCAGTGTACCATTGGTGAGATCTGAAATTGTCACTATCAATGTACTTATTAGACTCAAAGCATTCAAAGGTTCTGGTAAAAGGCAAGTATGTTACAGACATAACCTGAATTTCCTTACAACTTAACATGAGTTAAAAATGAAGTTCTATTTAAAAGAATAATTTAAATGTTCCTGGCTTGCAAATCCACTTGTATTAGACAAGCCCTCGGGCCTTCAGCAACCCCCACCCTACTGCTCCAACCCACACCATGAAAACTCCTTCCCAATGTGTCTGGGTCTCCAGAGGTCATCTAAGACCTGTTCCTAAATAATTCTATTCCTTCTGACTCCTACAGTGACCTTGGTTAGGTTCAGCCCCCATTCCTGCAAGTACCCAGCCCCTAACAGATCCCTCTAGAAATCAAATCTATGCCAGGGACTGTGTCACAGCAAAGAAAATCTCACTCCCATTTTGATCCCAGGACTTATACAGAGAGTGTTCTCCCTCTCCACCTCAACTTTCCTTCAAATCTTAGTTAGACTCCCTGTGCTCTCCACAGAGCTCACATATGTTTTCAACAGGACTGGGGGACAGCTCTAGGTGACTAAAACCATGGTGCACACAGACCAGCCCACCACCCCGACAGCCAAGGCTCTTCACTGAGAGCCCTTCCAGCCTGTCTCCTTCTTCCCCCAAGACATTCCTCAGTGTTTATGTAAACGTGCTTCTGGCAAACACAAGATAAAAAGTGCTAGAGGTGCCTGAATTTCAGTCTCAGTTGAGACCACATCCACACATGGAAAAATGAAGTAATAAATACAAATACAATATCATCTACAAACACCTTCATGAAAATTACATTCTCTTTTTCCAGCTTTACTGAGATATAATTGACAAATAAAAACTGTATATATTTAAGGTATACCCATGTGATGATTTGATACACATAAACATTGTGAAATGATTACCACAATCAAGCTAATTAACACATTCACAACCTCACATACTTACTATCTGTGTGTGTGTGTGTGTGTGTGTGTGTGTGTATGTGGTGAGAATATTTAAGATCTACTCTCAGCAAATTTCAATTATCCAATACAGCACCATTAACTATAGTCACAATGCAGTACATTAGATCCCTAGAACTTATTCTATAACTGAAAGTTTGTTATAAGATGACCATTTGACCAATATCTTCCCATATCCCCCACTCCCCAGCCCTTGGCGACCACCATTCTATTCTCTGCTTCTATGAGCTGGACTTTTTACGATTCTATACAAGTGAGATTATACAATATTTATCATTTTGTGTCTGGCTTATTTTCACTAAGTATAATGTCCTCCAGATTCTGAGACCAGCTGACCCTTCAATAGAGAGCAGATCTCTGAATGACAGGACAAATGAGATTTGATGAGAGGGGTAAAAGGGAAGAGAGAGGGACACAAAGGCTAAAAATTTAAGAAGCTGGAGGTCTTGCCTAGTGAGGAAAATCCCAGGAGTGGGGTGTTTAGGGGTGAATGACCATGGACAGCCTGAGGATTTTGGCTGCACACCAGGGGACACTTGGGTGCAAGGAGCTAAAATGGTAATGGAGGGACACAAGAGAGAAACTAAATCAGGTATCAGTGTTTCTGAGAGTCAGTCTTAGAAACAAACAATTATCTTTGCCAATGAAATTCCACGCAAAAGTTTGACTTCACATACTTTTATTGCTTTTCCCTGTACCTGGCTCTGTTCCACCTTTTTATCCAGTCATAACATCAGTCCACATGACACCAACATCCAGCCAATTCAACCATAATCAAAACTCCAGTTAACCAGCCAGCTGCTTTCTGTACATGACGCCAAGCAATCAACTAGACTAACCTCTTGCCTGAGAGTGACAGACAAGACCAGATGTTTTGGCATTACATAAATGTTAAGTGCCAACTGAATACAGGAGTGTTAGCTGTCATTTCACATCCAATCTTAAAATGATCCACCTTTCACTTTTCTCATGAGTAGGACACAAAGCTAACAAAGAGCTAAGATACTCATACACAAACACATGTACACACAGGCTGAAAATACTAGGGAGTGAGCATGCCTGTTATAGAACATTTCAGAGGGATAAGGGAATAAATCATCATACAATCTCAATTTTCAAAACCCTATTACATGTGCCTGTTTCCTGCCAGTTTGTGCTCTTCTCTGCTATGTCCTGCCCTGCTCTGCTTTCATCTTGAGGAACTGCTCTTCCAGGGTTGTTCTGGGGGTTTTTTTATTTGTTGCTTGTTTGTTGTGTTTTTACTATTGAGTCCTAAGAGTTCCTCATATATTTTGAAAAGTAACCCCCACCTGATACATGGTTTGCAAATATTTGCTCCCATTTCATTGTCTCTTCTCTATTTTTTCCTTTGCTGTGCAAAAACTTTTTAGATTTTTGTAGTTCCACTTGTCTATTTTTGCTTTGTTGTCTGTGTTTTTGGTGTCATATCCAAGAAAATCATTGCCAAAGCCAATGTCATGAAGCATTTCCCCTAAGTTTTCTGCTAAGAGTTTTATAGTTTCAGGTCTTACTTTAAACTCTTTAATCCATTTGGAGTTTATTTTTATGTATGGTGTAAGATAAGTGTCCAATTTCATTCTTTTGCATATGACTATCCAGTTTTCCCAATACCATTTGTTGAAGAGACTATCCTTTCTTCATTGAGTATACTTGGCACCCTTGTCAAAAATTAGTCAAATACATTTGCATGGATTTATTTCTGGGATCGCTACTCTGTTCCATTGATCTATGTCTGTCTTTATGCGAGTACCAGACTGTTTTAATTACTGTACCTTGGTATTATATTTTGAAATCAGAAAGTAGAATGCCTCTAGCTTTGTTCCTCTTCCTCAACATTGATTTGACTATTCAGGGTCCTAAGCAATTTCACATGGATTTTTAAATTGTTTTATACACACACACACACACACACACACACACACACAAATATCATTGGGATTTTGACAGGGATTGCATTAAATCTGCAGACCGCTTTGGGTAGCGTGAACATTTAAACAATACTAAGCCCTCCAAATCATGATTAGAGGATGTCTTTCCACTTGTTTGTGTCATCTTTAAGTTTCACTCATCAATGTTTTCTAGTTTTCAGTGTACAAGTCTTTCATCTGCCTACTTAAATTTATTCTTAAGTATTTTATTCTTTTTGTTGCTATTGTAAAGGGATTGTTTTCCTAATTTCCTTTTCAGATAGTTTGCTGTTAGTGTATAGAAATGTAACCTATTTTTATACGTTGATTTTATATCCTGACACTTTACAATGGAAGTATGTCTTCAAATTTTTGAGAACAAATTATTTGCAAACTAGAATTCTATACACAGTAAAAGTAACAATCATATGTGAAGGCAGAATGAGGGCATTTTTAGAGGTACAAAAATACTAAAAATTCTATTTGGCATGTAAGCCTTCTCAAGAAGCTACTGGAAGCTGTGCTCCTCCAATACAAGAACATGAAGATGAGAGCAAGAAGGAGAAAGATGAGAATCAAGGGATGTCATCCAGGAAAGAGGAGTCCCATGAAGGCAAATCCCAGGATGACAGCTCTACTACAGAGCTAGAGAGCAACTGCTCTAAGACTGGAGCAGGTGAAAGGTATCAGGAGAGAGTTCTTCAAGAAGATGAATCTGATGGGCCCTAATGGGCCTGCAAGTTTTGAAATGATATTTCCATTAGCAGGGGAGATATTTGGTCTAAGATAGGGATAAGACTGGAGAAAACTAAAAGAATAAAAACAATAAAACCAAACTTCAGGGAGAACAAAATGTCATTCAGATAAAGTAACGGGATCCTGGTACACTACTTAGCTCATCCATGAGTAATAAATAACATAATCATAAAAATATAAACCTGGATAAATGGCCTAATCAAAGAGCCATGTTGGGAGGTAGGCAGGACCAGAAGCGGACTAAGTATGGTCAAGGCAAGCAGCTGCACTAAATCCTCATCTTCCAGCTTGGGGGATGCTAAAAATATTTTCCACTTAGACGTCTCTTTTTATTGACTTTGTAAATGCTCATACTTTCTCTGTGTCCCTACAGCTGCCGCACAATGTTGACCATATAATAGATGCACAAGAAAACATTCTATGGTAAATCATTAACTAATTGTCGATTTGAAGAATTATACACTAACAGTCAGAAAAAATGAAAACGTTTGACCTTAGTTTTCCTCAGAAGTAGTTCTGGAGTGGAGAAAATATTTTGAAAGTAGATGTTAAAATTCTGAACTACTTTTTGCAATTCAGCTTATAGCATTCTCTTCACAGAAAAATAATAATATAATATATAAGAAAACATAAGCTTTAAATATAATTAAAAGATTATGTCATCTGACCGTATTTTCCAGTGGGTGGTCAAGTAAAATAAATAGAGAGAAACAAGTCAGCATGAAAGCTATTGAAAACCTCAGTGTTCTTTCTATTTATAAGCATTTGTTTTTATCAAACATACTCGCATCTTCACCTTCCCCTATGTGCAAGTCCAGAATCCAACACTTCAATCATCAGGACCAGCTCATGGTAAGACTGTAGGAACACAGCCCACACACTAGAATTCTGAGTGTAATGGCTCTCTGAGTCATTCCTGTTTCTCTATCATCATAATCCTTTGGAAATCTTTAGCTGTTATCTCTCACTGCCCCCATAGCTTTCTAATTTATTTCCCTTGCAAATAAAAAAAAAAAAAAACAGTCTCCAGAAATTTGAGAGAAAAAGGTCTAAGCCTAATGAAAGAAAGACTGGTTACTTATTTGACATTCTGTAATAGGAGCAATAGCACCTTAAGCAGCTAAAAAGCTTTCATTATTCATTCATTTTTAAAATAAACCTGTAATTGGATCATTTGGTTTTAACAACTCCTTTGATTCAGAGAGGCAGATTCATTATAATTGATATTTATAAATTCATGTCAAAGAGAAATTTAATAGAATCATGGTTAAAATTTGCAAATGGCCAATAGAAGAAATTTTTTCTATTAATCTTAAGGGTTTTTTTGCAGAACTTTTTTGAAAATTATTTAACACTGATATTGTGACTGGGAATTTGAATCACTTTTTAAAGATAGTAAAAGCTGCCACAAAACAGAAAAATCCTCTTGATATATTACTCCACGCAACACTGGGAAACCATAACAAATTCTGAATAAGCAGAGAATTTTCATATTATTCCCTAGAAAAAAAATATCTAAGTAAATAATAACAGACAGCAATTTTATTTGAAAATTCAAGATATTTTAAAAGACTAATAAAAGAAAATGTTAAAATTATAAACCTTCATAGAGTTTTAAACTATATATATTCACGTGTGTACATTTATATCATTTTGGATGGTATTACTATGCTCGTAAAAATGCAGTACTCTCTTTAAGGGAGATTTAGATACTGAATTTTGCACTGACTCTTTGGGGATTTATGCCAAAGCTAAAGCAAAGCACCAAAGCAAAATTCTAGGAGGAGCTGTTTTCAAACAAGATGAATTGAAAGGCAATAAAGTATCTATTAGGAAGCTAAACATATACTCTTCTAATGTTAGGTCAGAAAACTAAAGTTGCTTTTCATTTACCCACACCATACACACATTATTAAGGCAGTTGGTGTATTAATTCTAATTTCTGGCCCTTCCTGCCAATTGTCTGCCAGAAAGGTAATGACCTCTTTGGATTTCAATTACTCCATCTAAAATAAGGAAAGCAATGTTTTCTAAAATTCTAAGACTTTGCAGTGGTTGTAGAAAGGGACTGTACATTCCATGATATTGTTTCACTATGGTTGATGCATAGTTTAAAGAACAATCTAATTCAGAGGATCCCTGTGATCCTTTTATTTATCATTGCTTGAAAATTACTGGACTACTCACACATGCTTTATTCTGACCATTAATTTGCTGGCTATTCTCTTCTATCATAAACTCTAAGGTGTTCATTTGGTCTTTAATAGCAATATATCAGGAAGTAAGAATTACCTTCAAGCTCCATCAATATATCCACAGACACTTTGTCTTTAAGCCAAAATGGAGTAAAAAAAAAAAAGGGGGATGGATTTAGCACCACAATCACCCCCATGTTATAAACAACTAGAAAATCAGACAAAATATAGAAAACATGGCTTATAGACATCAGAGAAGAGGCATTCTAAGACTGTGACCTGAGAGAAAGAAAACAGACAATGGAACCTCAGCATTGACCAGTTCACTTCCTGGAGGCAGTTCTAAGGCAACACAGAGTCAAGCTGTCTTCCTGAGGTGAAGAAGCAGAGATCAGAATTCAAGTAAACCAAGAAAGGCAGAATTTGTGGAACATGGTGTTACAAAGAAAGTAGCTGCACAAAGAAAGTCCAGAGATACATAGTGGGATCCAGCTACTTACCAATTCTTCAGCTGTTTCAACAAACATTTACTGAACACCTATGTTTTAGGCTTTGGAATCAGAGTTGGGCAAAAGGTGGGTATTTATTGAGTATGTATATTCAATACACACCATACTACTAGATGTCATTGGGTTATACTCCTCACCTTCAAAAAGCTTGTAATCTAGTTAATTGTGTGTGTGTGTGCACATACACATGTGTAAACCGATGAGAAAGCAACTGAGACTAGGTTACAATAATGAGCTAGCCTGAGTAACATTATATGAGTTCAGGGAAGCAGGAAACTAGTGTGAATTACCCAGAGATAGCTTCTCTATCCAAGGAGATGCCTTGGAGCTGAACACTGAGAACGGAGAAGGGGCATTCCAGCAGGCACTAACAGGATAACGATGCAGGTCTATACCCATAGTCGGCTTAGCTAAGGGTAGGTAATGTCAGAAGACAGCTGAAGTAAACGGGGCAAGAGGGAGACAAATTTGGGCATGAAAATTGACTTAAATCTCAAATTTTTGTTGAGAATATAGACTCGGTAAATGTCATCCACAAACTCTAACTAAATCATTCTGTTTTACTTACGCAGGAGAAAGGGCATAAATACAAGGTGGAAAACAGAGAATTCCTGAAACAATGGAGAAAAGGGTGTCAATGATCATTTGATAGGCATGTAATTTCCTTGGAACTCAGAAGTATCAATAAAAGTTAAAACAGGGAAAAAATTCCCCAGATCCAAGATTTTACTGATTTTTTTAGAGACAAAAGCTTCTTTAAGCAATTAACAAACATGCATCTCTGATGCCACCAAACATCATCAAACAGTAAAGAAAACAAGAACCGTATGCCAAAGAGCAGGATAATCACTGGCAGTCCGTGGGCTGGTGAAGTGCCTGCTCTGCTCAAACGACAGGGCGCTGGGCTTTCAGCATGTCCAGGGGATAGTCCCAGCTTGTCAGCAGATTAGCAAATGTTCTTAGTGACAGGAACTCACAGCCCAGGAATACAGCCTTACCCTCACTGGTGGCTCAAATCACCCAGTGCAATGTCGTCTCCTCTCTAGGCTCCCTCTAATGGCCCCAAATATCAATTAAACAGCTTCACCATCTCTGTAACTAAAGGTGGACATAGGTATCAAGTTTGGATCCCTGAGGAGACTAATTAAGTACTTTGCATAAGTGTGAAGTAATCAGTCCTAGAATGGAAGGAAAAAAATTAAAAGGGAAAATCACCGGAAATGGATGTGACCCTTTCCCTGCCCCTACCGAAGTTTCATAAGATCACAGCTGAAGGAACATTCTACCATAAATTAAAGGGCTCTGTGTTAACAGCAGGAAACCAAAATTCATCTCACAACTCTTCTTCCACTACTTCAGCATGTCCAGCACATTCTAAAATCCTCTTGTTGCCGTATGTCGCCACCTAGTGTCCACAGGCAAGTGTATGTTAACATTAGCTGAGCCCAAAGGTGCCATTTTTCTGTAGTCACCCTCCAAGGGCTTCCTGTTAGACTTGGCTGTTCAGTACATCAGGAGTCCTAGGGTGATTCCTTGTTCTGCTTCAGGGCATACTCATGAAAGAGTAATTTTGGATTTATTTTGTTGTAGTTAAACCCCATTTTGTGTATTATCCTCAAGTACTTTGAAACTGTAAACTTCCCTAAGAAAACTCTTTCTCGACACTTAGCTATAACCAACTCCCACCTTTCCTTCTCCCTACTCTTCGCCATTATTGGGGTGTGGACCCTCTATATATAGTCTATACACTTAATAGCATTATATGCTGCACGACATATAATTGGGAAGATAGGCTGTACCAGAAACGCAACAGAATTGTTTACAACACCAACATTTGAATGGCTTTCATTTTGGACATTCATGCTCTCCCTCCTTCTAGTCCTATAACCACACAGTAGAAGAGAGAAAAAGATGTTAATGAATAATCAAAAATCAAAAGAATAACTGAATATAACTGAAGTGAAAAATAAGTCTACCAGTTAATTACTTAAGAGGCCCTATTTCCCTCCAAGCAGTCTTTAAGGTATAAGCCCAAGCAAGCTGTTCCTAGACAGGAAGTATAAACCTTTTTGAAAATGTAAGCTTTCAGCTAGCAGTAACTCTCTGACAGCATTTTCAGACCTACATCACTGCCTTTGAGCTGAACTTTTTCCATACCAGGCAAAATAGAGGATCTGAGCAACGAGATCAGGTTGGGGTGTAGAAATATAAACACAGGACAGCTTCCTTAGTTTGCTTTTGAGTTAGATTTGCCAGATTGCCATGCAATATCTAGGCCATATTTATATTTAAAAAATTATTCTTTGTTTATCTGAAACTCAAATGCAACTGAGCATCCAATATTTTATCAGTCAATCCTAGATGGGGTGGAACAAAAGACCTAGCTGGGGGAAACAACTAGGCTCTTAGCAGGACCAGAGTCATTTTTATGGAAAAGTGTTTCAGTGGGGTTCCAAAGACCAATATCAAAGCAAAGGCCCAACACTGTAAGCATTCAAATAATACTTTGCATTATTTTAATACTTTAAAATGTATAAAGTATTTCACGTTTATTATATTATCTGGATCCTCCTCAGGACAACCCTTATGGGGCATCTGTATGCCTGTTTCAAGACTCACAGATATTAAGGCTTCGTCGTGGTGATCCACATGGAGCTTTGTGGAAAAACCAGAACTTGAATCCAAGTCTCCCAGTATGGTGCAGTGTCCATACACAAGGCTTTCAATCCCTGAGCTGCAGATGAAAATTAAATACCTGGTAAACCCAGTATAAAACTAACACTGCAACATGAGGCCGGAAAAAGGAAAAGATATTCTGAGAATCACTGAACTGCCTTATATACTTTCAGATTGTGGAGTCCGGTTTGGTTTTTTAAACCACAAAGCATTCACTTTATTTCCCCTGAGCAGAAAGACATTATTCTCTGGATGTGGGCTTATTCACATTACTCAAAATTTCTAAATCTCAACCACGACTCATTGCAAGCCATTTATATGTCCTAGAGACCTTTAATAAAATCACAGGATAATCCAACTCTGTTTAACTTAAGAGTTCATTTTCCCTAGATCTTTACATTTCAAATTGAGAGTATGTTCTTGTAAATAATATAATATAATATAAATCTTTTGGCTGGTAACTAGCAGGGTCATTTTCAAATTGCAAAGTAGTGACAGCTGGTGTTCACAGTGTGTACTGCACTTCTGCCCAGCACAGTTTTTATGTCTTACCTCAAATTCTCAAGTTCATAAAAATTCCCTGAAGAGTTTCTTAAAACGCAGCTTCCTTAGCCCCTTAAAGATTCTGATTCTCTATATCTGGGGTGATGGACATTAGGCCAGGCTCAATGCTACCAACCCTCTTTCACCTCCTGGTCAATCTCATTCAAGAGAACTTTACTGCACATAAGAATCACTATGTTAAAATACAGATTCTGGGGCAGTAGTTCTGGGTTGGAGCCAGAAATCCTGCATTTTTAACAAGCTCCCAGGTAGCTTCATACCCTCATTTCAAACCTAAGCATTTTCACTTCTCTATGTAGCCAGATAACCACAGCCTGAATCCTAAGTTTACAAAATATGACTTATTGATGCTTCTCACTCAGCAGTTAAAGAGATTTTGCTCAAATCTTCCCCTCGCCCCTGTTCTCCGCTCTGTCCAAAAACACAGACACAATCCCCTCAAGGAGAAGTAGCTCAGAACAAAGCAGGCCAACATCCCAAGGCGAGTTCCACCTAAACTCATGCCTGTTCCTTTCTGGACTAAACCATTTCCTGGCACCAAGGATACAGAAAGGTCCATGGCAGTATCATCACCCCTGATCAGCCCTGTGCATGTATATGGGGACCAAAGCTCCTTACCACGTTATCACCTCCCTACGAGAATGGAGTTCAGAGGAGTTCAGTGATGATGATGATGATGATGCCGATGATGCTGAGGACAATGATATCGGCTAACACTTACTGGATACTTGCTAAGTGCCCTGAACTGTGCTAAATTCTTTACATGGATTATCTCAAATAGTCAGTCCTCTATATACCTATGTGGTAGGCAATATCATTGTCTCCACTGTAGCGATGAGGAGAGAGACAGAGAGAAGAGCAGACAGGCAATTGTTACATCTAGTATCAATTGAAGTCCAGTGACAGACTGTATGAATCACATTCAAACTAAAAAGCAAAATATTAAACTGAGGGCTCCTCCTCCATTACGTTCTAGAGACATATAACATTCATTCTATAACATTTCTCTGTAACATCCACGTACCGCCATCTAACAATGGATGGCTAGAACACACAAAGGGTTTCCAGGAAAATCTCGAATTTCTTAGAAATGGCATAAATATATGTCTGTCTTAATGTTTCCACACTAAAAAGCTATTGCAGCATCGATGCAGGCAACTTAAAAAGTTGTGTTCTCAACGGCTGAGGTCTGTGACAAAGTCAAAGAATTAAAACCAAGTATTCACATACTTTTTCTGGTATCCATACCCTTTTTAAATTCCATTATTACCCTTTTTTATTGAAGTATAGTCAATTTACAATGTATCAACTCTGGTATTCAGCACAATGTTTCAGTCATACATACACACACATATATTCATTTTCATATTCTTTTTTCTTACAGGTTACTACAAGATATTGAATATGATTCCCTGTGCGATACAAAAGAAACTTGTTGTATATGTATTTTATATATAGTAGTTAGTATCTGCAAATCTTGAACTCCCAATTTATCCCTTCCCACTCCTGGTAACCTTTTCCCTCCTGGTAACCATAAGTTTTTGTTTCTATGTCTGTGAGTCCGTGTCTGTTTTGTAAATAAGTTCATTTGTCTTTTTTTTTTTTTAGATTCCACATATGAGTGATAATCATATGGTATTTTTCTTTCCTTTCTGGCTTACTTCACTTAGAATGATGATCTCCAGGTCCATTCATGTTGCTTCAAATGGCATTATTTTATTCTTTTTTATGGCTGAGTAGTGTGTGTGTGTGTGTGTGTATACACACACACACATACATATACATACATACACATATAACAGTTTCTTTATCCAGTCATCTGTCGGTGGACATTTAGCTTGTTTCCATGTCTTGGCTATTCTTAAAATGCTGCTGTGAACATTGGGGTGCATGTATCTCTTTTAATTAGAGTTCCTCCTGGATATATGCCCAGGGGTGGAATTGCTGGATCATATGTTAAGTCTATTTTTAGTTTTTGCAGGAATCTCCATACTTTTTTCCATAATGGCTGCACCAAACTACATTCCCACCAACTGTGTAGGAAGATTCCCTTTTCTCCACACCCTCTCCAGCATTTATCATTTGTGGACTTTTTAATGATAGCCATTCTGATTGGTATGACGTGACATTGTAGAAGCAATAAAACAAGAAAAAGAGATAAAAGGGATCCAAATTGGAAGAGAAGAGGTAGAATTGTCACTATATGTGGATAACATGATACTATATATAGAAAACACTAAAAGCTCCACACAAAAATTACTAGAGCTGATAAAGGAATTAAGCAAGGTAGTAGGATACAAGGTTAACATACAGAATTCAGCTGCATTTCTTTACAATAACAATGAACTATCAGAAAAGTAAAGTAAAGAAACAATCCCTTTTAAAATAACATCCATAAAAACAAAATTCTTAGGAATACATCTGAGCAAGGAGCTGAAAGACTTAAATACGGAGAACTACAAGATTGATTAAGGAAATTAAAGATGACTTAAAGAAATGGAAAGATATCCCATGCTCTTGGATTGAAAGATGTAATATTGTTAAAATAGCCATACCCAAATCAATCTATAGATTTAATGTGATCCCTATCAAATTACCCAGGACATTTTTTCACAGAACTAGAACAAATAATCCTAAAATTTATATGGAATCACAAAAGACCCAGAATTGCTAAAGCAATAAGAAAAAGAACAAAGCTGGAGGAATAACCCTCCCAGACTTCAGACAATAGTACAGAGCTACATTGATCAAAACACCATGGTATTAGTACAAAAACAGATATATGGATCAACGGAACAGAATAGAGTGCCCAGAAATAAACCCACAAACTTTTACCGTCAATCTTCGATAAAGGAGGCAAGAATATACAACAGAGAAAAGACAGTTTCTACAGCAAGTAGTGTTGGGAAAGCTGGACAGCCACATGTAAATCAATGAAGTTAGAATACTCCCTCACACCATACATGAAAATAAACTCAAAATGGCTTAACACCTTAAATATAAGACAAGACACTAAAAACTTCCTAGATGAAAACATAGGCAAAACATTTTCTGACATAAATCTTAGCAGTGTTCTCCTTGGATAGTCTACCCAGGCAATAGAAATAAAAGCAAAAATTAACAAATGGAACCTAATTAAACTTATAAGCTTTTGCACAGCAAAGGAAACCATAAGCAAAACAAAAAGACATCCTATGGAATGGGAGAAAATATTTGCAAATGATGTGACTGACTAATGCTTAATTTCCAGAATATATAAACAGCTCAACTTAATAACAACAACAAAAAACCCAATCAAAAATGGGTAGAAGACCTAAACAAACATTTCTCCAATGAAGACATACAAATGGCCAAAAGGCACATAAAAAAATGCTCAATATTATTTTCCTTCTTTACATGTTATTTTCTTGCAACCAGGTAATAGTTTCATGCAACCTTTTTTAAAAATAACACAGAATTTTGTCTCCAAGCTTCTAATATGCTTTAGATATGCTTAGTTGAGCAGAAAATATTCCCTCTTGTCTCTTCTGGTTTTATAATCCTATTGTCTTTACCGAGTGAGCTGCAAGACAAGAAGTCTTTCCAAGTTGAGCACTCAGTGATGACTACATATTCCTCAATTTGCTTAAGTATGTATCCTTTGTTATTGAGAATTAGTGTTTTCCAGGAAAAAAGGGAAGCCATGTATTTATCAAAAAGTATTAGTGCAGGCAGCTGTGAGAGTAAAATGAGAAAGAAAACCCTAAGGATTACATATTGGCCTCTGAATAATCTCATAATCTGGTACTCTGATCAATCTTCATAGTTCTATAAAGGCCCTGCTTTATCTCTGAAGAATAAGAACAATCCAGGAGAGAGTGAAAGGAAGAAGGCAAACAGATAAAGGAAAACTGGAACAGCAGCTGAGAGACACATGCTCACCGCTCTCTCTTCTTCTCCTTTGTTTTATTGTCCCAGAAGGAATTGAGATTTTGGAGCCACACAAATCCAAGTGTGAATCTCACTGCCTGAAGTTGTACAGCACTGGGCATTTTACTTAGCCTCTCTGAGTCACAGTTTCTTCATTTAGGCAATGTAGACACGACTGCTCCCCAGCCCAGTTGTTGGGTGGATAACTGCTATCAAGGTATGGAGGCTGGAAACAGAACAATAAAAAGCAGCTATTACTAATGGTAGCTGGTTGTTAATGGTCACCACTTCTTCATTTGTTCAACATTCAACAAATATTATTGATCACCTCTCCAGGGCAGGAATACAGTGAAGAAACAGATAAAGTCACTTCCCTCAAGGGGCTATGTTTCATCCTTTGAATACCCACAGTTTTCAAAATTCCATCCCCCTACCATTCCACTAAAACTCCTCTGGCAAAGTCATCATCGCCCTAGTTATCAAATACAAAAGATAGCTTGTGGTCCTCAATAACACCTTTTTGTAGCATCTAATAGCACAAAAACACAATTATCTTCTTGATATCTAGAATACTCTCTTCTGATTTCCTTTTAGCTTCCAACTGAAACTTCAGTCTCCATTACTAGTTTTTTCTTCTTCTGTTAACCCTTTAAAATGTCCTAGTCTTCCAACTTTAACCCTTTTTCTTTTATACTCTACACTAGTGGTTCTTGATCTTTTCAGAATCATGAACTCCTTTATGAATCTGAAGAAGCTCTCCCCTCCCTAGGGGAGAAAAAAGGATCTGCTAACAAATATACAAAAATTTGCATACATTTTCAGGAGTTTCACAGACCTTCCTGCCTTAAAGCCCATTGTTGAACTCCAAGCTGAGGCATTCCTGTGGCTTTAACTGTTATCCATATGTCAATGACCCTCAAATCTTTGTCTCCCACATAAACCACCTTCCTAAGCAATAGGCCTACTATCAAATAACTTATTGACAACATCTATATGAATGCCAATCAGGCATCTTAAAACACACATCCCAAACCAAACTCATTATCTTTCCCCTAAAATCTGTTTTCCTCCTAGGAGACAACCGTCTATGCGAAAGAAAACACTAATTTTAAACCTATCAAACCTAGATTTAAATCCAGCCCTGGAAGCATCAGTAATATATGCAAGCTATTTGTGCTTTAATTTCTGCGTATTTAACATGAAGATAATATCTCCATTTTCTGGATTGCTATAAGAATGAAAATAGGCAATGGGAAAATCCCTACCCAAGCACCACCACAGAGCATACATTCCACAAATTAATATTACTGGATTCCCAACCTCAGCAAAAGCAATCCCATTCACCAACATCTTAACTCAAAAATGTAGGACTCATCTTCAACTTGTCCTTTGCCTCATCTGCAACTAACGGATAGCTATGTGGTATCAATTCCTCAGCTTCCCCTCTGTCTTTAATTCAGGCTTTCACGTTCTTTCTTATGGACACGGAAGTAGTCTCCTAACCACTTGATCTAATTCCAATTCCACATCCTTCCAACCTATCCTCGGTACTGAAGCCCAAGGATTTTTTCGAGACACAAATCTTGTAACGCCGGAACTCTGCTTAAACCTGCCCAGTTGCGTCTCATTGCTTCCAGGATTACATTTATCTTAGGTTCTGCACTGAAGGCTGACAACGATCTGGCCCCTGTCTACCTCCAACACAACTGGTTACCTGTGGATCTTCCCAGTTGCCACAGTGTTTTGGATTCCATATCTCTGTCCACACTGCTTCCTTTGACTGAAATGTCTTCACCCCTCTCATGTCTTTTCTTGGCATTCAGGCAAACAATTACTCATCTTTCAAAACACAGTTCAAGCATCACCTCTGCTGTGAAGTTATTCCTGACAGCCTCCTGCCATTCTGCTGATCACTGGCTCCTCTCATCTCCACCACTACTTGATAGATGATTTCCTATCATGGCAAAGATGAATAAATATGGTCCCCAGTCTCAAAAAGCTTACCATCATCATTCAACCAGAAATCCTGTTATATAACCTGGACAAATAAGCCAAATTGAAAGAGAAATTATGAGGCATGAAAAAATGACGAGTTGTAAGTAAGTTCAACACTCAGCTCAGCAGTTTTCCTCAGAAGCCTCTGTGACTCCCAAGCCGTGAGCTGTGTGTGGACGCGTGAGCGTGTATGTGGACGCACGCGCTGCTATACAAAGGTTAGGTGTACAGGGGCTGACTTAATGTTCACAAACCATCTGAGTTGGGCATTATTATCATCCCCATTTTAGAACTGAGGAAACCAAAAGCATAGTGACTAAGTAACGTGCCCAACCTGACTGAAAATATCAGTATGAATAAAGTATGGATTTCAGTTAACTCTTAAAAAATGTAACCGACAAGTGAAAATGATATAGTGTTTATAAATAAGTCGTGTGGTGTATACTTATTGGGCCTATTAAGGGCCTAGTACACAAAGAGAAAAACGTATCTCAGAAACAGCGAAAAATAAAAAACTACGATACAAAGAACAGAAGACTACCTCTCGGGGGCAGTAAGAAGTTGGGGAGAGAAGAGGCTTTCAAATACATTAATGAGTTAATAAACGAAATTAAATGACTGTCTAAACGCAGCTGAGCAGCCCTCGACTCCAACCCGCTAACTCACCTGCACGTCAGCTTTTCTCCTCGCACGTCGTAGCCAATGGAACGGCGGCTCTACGGGGGCCTACCGTGCGCGTGCGCATCAGTGTTTCGACGCTCCTTCCCATCGATGTGCTCGGCAGCAACTCCTTCAGTCTGGCCACTGCCAGCGTAGACGCTGCCCCTCCTGCCGACGCGCCGCCATTTTGAAGACGGGAAGATTCAGGGTCTGGAACGGCTGGAGGCGGCGGCGGTGACTGGTACGGATGGTTTCCGCCCGCGTTAGCCCCTCCAAATTCGCCCATCTATGGGCCACAGCTCTCGGTGTTGCCCCTATTCCCACAGGGCCCCTGTCGCTGTCCCCAGTCGTCCTGTCACTCTGTCCCTCGGATCTTTTTCGCTTTCTCATCTTCCAGCTGTGCTCGAACCTTTGTTTAGAGCTGTCGTCAGGCCTAAGTGCCTACTTTCGAGCCTCAGGACTCCAACCCGCTGGACGGCTCCTCCTTCCCCGCCCCAGTCTAGTCCGGGTTGTTTTCTGCGGACACACACCGGGAGGGCTCAGAGCTGCACGGCCTCCGCTGGGCAGCGACCTGTGTGCCTCATGGGGGCAGGGGGCGAGTTCTGGTCTCTGTGGGGTCCGGGGAGAACCTGGACTTGGTCCTATCGTGGTGGAGGGACCCACAGTAGGCGATGGTGGACGTTAGCGACCGGTCTCCTGTTAGAGCTTAATCCGTCACCGGCCTGTTTTGTTTTGTCCTTTCCCAGGAATAACTTAACAAAAGGAAAGATATTTTGCGTCTGCTTTGCTGCCAGAAATGGCCAATGTGAGTAAATTAGTCTCTTAAGAAGCAGTATAGTAATAAAGTAGTTTGGGAACTTGTTAGAAAATGGAGGGACGGGTTTAATTCTAATGTCATTGGTGGCATAATGTTTCATATTGAGTATCAAAAATGTCAAGGGGCGTAATGGGTGTGAAATTAGGTGAATACGGTTTGAAGACAGTTTGAACACAAACATATTTCTAATTACACGTTTATTTCTACAAATACGTTTTTAGAAATAAATTCAGTGCCAGCATCCTTTTTTAATATTTTTAAAGTACATTATTTCAGGAAGTATTTAGAATCTATTTTTTAAGCTGTGTTCTATTTTTTTGGTTAGGTAAACTGGAGGTTTGGAGCCGTTTCAGTATAGGAAGTAGCCTTCCAAATACTACAAAATGAGAGCAAGAGAGATTATTCATAGTGACTGTCCAGTAATTACTTGCCGTAAAGAGTTCATATAGTAGGAGGCATGAGACATATGAAAACAGTTACCATAAAAGTAGAGGCTGATAATTTCATAAAAGCTACACAAAGGCACAATGCAGATTCAGAGCTTTGTGGAGAGGAAAAGGAGGGGTTTCGGTTCACTTAATCAGAGAAGCATTTAGTTTTGGTTTTGAAAGATGGGTGGGATTTAGGTCATCTGAGGTTTGCGTGGGGAAGACAAGAGGATATATTCATCCTCCGTTTCAAAAATCAAGATGTAGGTTCTGTTCTCCTGAATGTTAGATGTGTGAAAGACTTTAGTGGAAAATAAGGTTGGCTGGTTTATTTGGGATCAAGTAACAGTCTTGAATGCCAAACTCAGTAGTTTGGACTTTATTCTTTGTATTTTGGTGGTTTAATTAGAGCAGTGTGTTGGGAAGACTGATATGGATATGGCAACAGTTAGCCTGGAGAGTATTCCTGTTAAGTAATAGTCTAATGGTGAGACCATAGACCAAGTCATAAAAATTGACCACTAGTCTAGCCTATGTTTTAAGCTGAATTTTTACCTAGCCATAATCATAGGAAGGAAATGTTGTGAAAGAAGTATGTGCTGCTGCCCTCAAAGGAATGAGATTAGTATGTTAATATTTGAATTGGCTCTATTTTGATTTGAATGAATAAATTAGATCAGTAAGATGAATATTTTGAAATATACTTTTTTAATTCTTTATTGTTAGAATTTTACATAAAATAATATTCAAATATACTTTTAAAAATTTATGTTAGTTTATATGCGTTGTAAACACTGAATGTACTTTGGTAATTAAATATGCAGGTATATGTGTCTTTAACAATTCAGTTAGCATGTACAGCAAGGGTCAGAAAGGTCCATGCTTCAGCAGCTAGACAGGTAAATTAAGAGGCCGTGGTGGGGACTTGTACAAACTGAAGTAACTCATTTCTGCCAGTGATGTGTTGCCAACTAATGTCATTTGGGAATGTGAATCCAGTGCTACCAGATCTTAAGAGTTTTTAAGAACAGCCAAAAATCTGCCTCTTTTGTGTGAGATATCACAATTGCTCGATGTGGATATCCAATTCAAATTTCTATATACCACTTAAAATTACCATTTTTGTCTCTTTGAGCAGGTTGGGTACAGACCCAAGGAAGGATGCTTGAATTTTGAGGTGGGCAGAATGCTCTGGAAACAGGGAGGTTCTGTTTTTCTGGATCTAGAAGAAAGAGTTGGAATTTGCCAGGCCTAGAAGGAGAGGGAAAAGGGCGTTTTAGCAGAAGAAATATTGTGGCAGTTTAAAAGAAGGCAGAGAAATATGGGAAATGTTGAGTAGATATTGCTATGTGGCTTAAGAGTGGAATAAGGGAAGGAAGGGTAAAATTGAAAGAAATTATGTCAGAGATGTAGAAAGACCAGTTAGGATTTTTTTTGCACTTAGCATGAGAAATAAAGTCATAAAGTACACACGGGTTGGATTTCAGAATACTGTATGAACTGGAAAAAGAATGGTTGTAAAGTATTAAATGCCTAGACTGTTTCAACGTCCTGGTAATTAGTTTTCACACCACTCTAATCCCACTCCAGTCCATTCTCTATGCTGCCCTTAGTGGTACATTCCTTAACACATCCTTTAATTTTATCAGCTTAACTCTGTTCCTCCCTGCCTACAGATTAAAATTCTGAGTTGTTATCTTCATTTAATAGGACCTTTACTGTCTGCATCAGGTATAAAGCCTGTTACAGTTGCCCACAAGTTAACTCTGAAGCCTGTTTTGCACTATATTACCTTATTATATCTACCTTCAGTGAACTTGTCAGTTTTCTGAATATATCTTTTATGACTCCACACCTTTGTTCCTGAAAGTGACTCACTGAAATGCCCCTTTCCCTGGCAAATTTCTGCTGTTACTTCAAAACTTAGTGTATCCTCCATGAAACTTTTTCCTGTTCCCTCAAGAATCTCTTAATTTTTCAAATCTTTTAATAGCATTTGACAGGTGATACAGTGTTTGTTCTTAGATGTTTTTCACTAATCTAAGAGTCAGCATTTTTTTTTAAAGGACCAAATAGCAAATATTTTAGGATTTGTAAGCCACAGAGTCTCTGTGCAACGACTTAACTCCGCCATAAGGACATGAAAGCAGCCATAGACAATACAGAAATAAATGGGTGTGGCAATGTTGCAGTCAAACTTCATTCACTGAAACAGATAGGAGGCATTAAATTATTCTGACCCAGGTATTTTTGATGAAAGTTTATGCATGAAAGATTTATTCATCCATGGTAACTGACCTCAAGAGTCTAGGAAATGGACAGAGAAGCAGAAAATGTATCACAAAGGTGTGTGCTAAAATGGAGGAAAGTGAACATTGCCATAAAACCAAAAGGAAAAATGACAGGGGAGATAAACTAGTACAATTTGTAGCAGTAAAAGAAGAGAAGAGTTAGAAAGTAGATTGTGGTCCTAGGAAAGATTTTGAGAGTTCTTTATTTTGAGAATAGAAGAATCTTAATAGTTGTGCTACCTTTTTAGTGTTGTTGCTAAGTAGGGCACCTTTTAGAGGTTTCTTTTCTCTTTGTGTGGCACTCTTGATTCTGGTGTTTGTTGGAAAAGCCATATATTTTTAGCCATGGTAACTTCTTATTTGCTTTTTTAATATTCCTGTTTATTTTTTAAAATATAAATGTTTAAAATTATAAATATGCATGATCTTGTCATGTGGTAGGTGCTCAATAATAGTAGAATAAATGTTGATTTTAGAAGATACATTGCAATATGAGAATTTGCCAGAGATTGTCTGTGTCAGTATAACGTTTATATCCTGAATAATTTTGATTTTTGTGTCATTCTTAGGTGCTCTGTAACAGAGCCAGACTGGTTTCCTATCTCCCAGGATTTTGCTCTTTAGTTAAAAGGGTTGTCAATCCCAGAGCCTTTTCAACTGCAGGATCTTCAGGTTCTGATGAGTCTCATGTGGCCACTGCACCTCCAGATATATGTAAGTAAAAGTTATTATTACTTTACTTATAATTGTTTCATAACATTTTGAGGTGTGTTTCCTGTAATATTTCTTCCTGAGGTTTTACTGATTTTTCTAAAGTTTAGTTTATCCCATTGAAAATAAAATCAGGGCTCTGCCTAAATATACCAGAAATCTACAATATTTAAAAAAAGAGTGAATATTGTTTTCTAAAACTTATTTTCTTGAACTTTAGTTTCTTTGTAATTATCTTCAAAAACACAGTTCCCTGAAACAAATCTTTTGGTCCTACTAAACTGCATTACTACTTCTTGCCATTCTTTGCTGAATTTCTTAAATGTAGCTAGTACTTTTTACTATACTACTGTTTATTGAATCATAGTCTGTTTTTTCTAATTCATTTTGTACACCACTATCATAATAATCATTCTAAGGTACTTTAATCATGTCACTTCCTTGATAAACCTTGACTGTCTCCCACTGCTTTCAGTAGCAGTTCCTAAACAATCCTTAAACTGTGGATCACTGTTCAAGGTCTATAAAAAATTTTCTTTTAAAGTTCTGTGATTAGTTAAGTTTGAGAAATACTTTTGCCATAGCCCTTCCTATCTTAGAGGTTTATAATGCACACTAAAATGTTAAGGGAAGGCTCTTAGAAACTTTACCTAATGTATCCTAAAAGGTTTGCCCGTGGAATCCTTTTTTCATGCAACACATTACTTAAAACGTAATGTAAGTTCACTTTGGCATGCAAAGCCTTCCCTGATTTTCTTGCCCCAGTTTTCTTTTATAACTCCATCTCTGATTACTCCTCAATTTTCAAGAATTGAAGACTAAACATATATGTATCATAAATGAAGGATTTATTATTCAGAATATAAGGGTTTATATTGTGGATATACAGCCGGCCCTCTCTCTTCCTGGGTTCTACATCTTCAGATTCAGCCAATCAGGAATTGAAAATATTTGGGGAAAAAAAATTGCAGAAGGTTCCAAAAAACAAAACTTGAATTTGTCACACACCAGCAACTATTCACATATCATTTACATTGTGTTAAATATTATAAGTAATCTAGAGATGATTTAAAATATACAGGAGGCTGTATGTAGGCTACATTTATGGACATACAGTTGACTATTGAACAACTTGGGTTTGAAGTGCACAAGTCCACTTATACACAGATTTTTTTCAATAATAACTACAGTACTACACAGTTCTTGGTTCAATGAATATGAGGACATGAAACTGCCAATACAGAAGCAACTATACAGTGAACTGACTACAGATTATACTCAGGTGTCTGACTGCATTCAGAGTCAGTACCCCTAACCCCTGAGTTGTTCAAATGTCAACTAAACTGTGCCCTTTTATATAAGGGACTTGAGCACATGCTGATTTTGGTATTTGGAGGGGGTCCAGGAACCAATCCCCTGTGAATACCTAGGGACAACTATATAAAGAATTTTTGTAGATCAATAGAAAAAAGACCACCCAGTAGAAAACCAAACAAAAATTTCAAAAATGGATCTGAACAGGCTATTTCTGTATGCGAAAACTTAAATGACCAGTAAACATTTGAAAATATTCTCAATCCCACTATTAATATTGGATATTTATTTAAAGAAACAGATCTGAAGAGTCTTTAAAATCCTTATTGTTCAAATATAGCTGATAAGTTTTAGCTTGCGAACTGCCTCTAGTCAACCATTAGTGGCTATGTCTGGAGCCTTGTTACTCAATATGATCTGCAGACCAGCATAGGATAACATCAACATCATCTGACATTTAGAAACAAAGAATTTTGAGCCCCACTCAAGACCTACTAAATCAGAATCTACATTTTGTGAGATCTCAGATGATTCTTAAGTACTTAAAGTTTGAGACATACTGGGCTAGTGTTTGGGTTGAGAATTATGTGATAGTGTCTGGGTTCAGTGGGAAAAAGTTCCATGACTGATGGGTGATGTCTGTCATAGATACGGAAGAGGGTTATGGTAGCACTTAAGAGCAGCCATACTGACATGGTGATTTTCACGCAGTTCTGGCAGAGTATTTATATTTTTGATGCCAACAGAAGTCTGTAGCAGTCGTCCCTTCCTTTCTCTAAACAAAACTTCTTCTCTGAATATTTCTTTGTTTGATTTTTTTAATTTTTTTTTTCTGGATCTTTTTAAATTTTTCACGTTAGGATGTTTTTAAATTTTAAGTGAATAAAGTAATGTGGTCTGTTCTTCCATAAGTATTTAATCTATATTAATTTGTGTGGCTGGTAAACAGGGCATTATGTCTCACTGGGTTCATACAATATTTTTTCCCCAGTTCATTAATATTTTGTGCCAATGCCCCTCCCCAAGGGTAACCACTATTAAATCTAGTATCTTTTTTTTTTTCAAATCTTTCCTCTATATTTAAAAACATAAATATGAGGATAGAAAATAAATGTGAAAATGCTATTCTTTGGCTTAGCTTTTTTTTTTAACGTAATATGTCCTGGACTTCGTTCATTATCAGTAAAGATTTACCATGTTCTTTCTAATGAATATCAAGCATTACATAGTATGGATTACAGTATTTTATTGACTCCTTTCCTAATAACAAACTTACCTTTGAGCTTACAACTGGTTGCTTTGATTAATGTTTTGGAAATGACATAAAACTGTTTTATATTCACATAGGAAAGCAAACTTCACAGATCTGTTGATTAGGTAAAAACCTAATTAGAAGAAGAATATTCTTTCAGTTTACCAATATACTTAACTGTTAAGGAGAAAATGACTCATTTTGTTGTTTCTCTTCAGGCTCTCGAACAGTATGGCCTGATGAAACTATGGGACCATTTGGACCTCAGGATCAGAGATTCCAGCTTCCTGGGAACATAGGTTTTGATTGTCACCTCAATGGGACTGCATTACAGAAGAAAAGCCAGGTTAATAAAACTTTGCCTGATATTCTAGCAGAACCTTTATCAAGTGAAAGACATGAGTTTGTAATGGCACAATATGTGAATGAATTTCAGGTAAGTTGTTAATGTCATTTATTCTTTTTTTCTAATTATTAAATGCTATAATAATTTCTGATAACTTTGAGTATGTTACTTTCATTGAAAAAGTTAAATAAAAAAAACTAAGTCCAATATATACAAAAAGAATATCTATAGCTTTTAAAAACTCAGCATTGTCCTACACATAGTGTTTCCTGTACAATTTTTTCACTTAACTTTAGATTGCAGTCTCTTAGGTAATCAAATGTTCTTCAAAAAGATCTGTTTAAGTAACTGTTTATTAAAACATAAATAATTCTATACTTACTAGAAATTTAGATTTCCTGTTTTTCACTTTTATAAATGATAATTATAATTTATATATGGACCAAATTCCAACTAGTTTTATTCCTCTAACCATTTAGAAACTTAAGAAAATTTGGAGATCTCTGAAATTCTTCAGATATAGTAGACTAAAAAGGAAGAGTGTTAAATAGGTTTTTTTTAACGACAATTTCTGAGGTTTTTTTCCAAATGAGTTTTTTAAACTGGTATTGCATAATGAATTTTTTAAATGAGTTGTAAAACTAGTATTGCATTATTGCTTACTCAAATGGAAAGTTAGATGCAATTCAGAGTTTCTGTCAAACCCCTGATCCTTTACCATTTTTCATATTTCTGCATAGTTTCAGGCTGAGATTTTGATCAAAGCCATATTATTGAAAATGGCATTCCCTCACAATTAAGGGTTATATCGGATAACTGAACACTGGGACACAGTTGACTTTCCCTGAATTTTTATCTGAGATAATTTCTTCTCAGTCTTCTTGGCTCCTCCTCTGTCTACCAGTTATAGGATATCTCCCAAATGTTTCTGTTCTTGATTTTCTCATGCGAATTGCTCCCTGGTCACTTAAGTCCTTGGCTTTCTCTACAGGCTACATTTTCATGTTTCCTAATTTATTATGTCTATTTCTGACATTTCTAGCCCTATATTACTAACTGCCTGCCAAACATCGTTATCTGGATATCTCAGAAGTCCCCAGATTTTACATGTCTAATACTGAATTAGTCCTTTTTTCTCTCGAAACTTGTTCTTACTTCCTTATTATTAGTAGTATAAGTGACTTAGTCATCCTCCTCCTGTCCCAAAAATTATAGTGTCAACCTTAACTTCTCTCAGAAATAGTCACAGAATTACATTGCTTCCTCTCTGTAAGCAGCTCTTAAATTATTTGTGTCCTTTCAATTCTCACTAATACTGCCAAAATTTAACTGCCTTGTCTTAACTTCAGTTCTTAGAGGCATTATAATTGGATAGACTATGGAGATAGGATAAATCTGTATTCAAAGATTAACTCTCCTGTTTACTTAATTTTGTGTCCTTGAGAAAGTTATTTAACTTTTCTGAGCCTCTGTTTCTTTATATGTAAAATGAGGATAATAATCCCTAGCTTGCAAAGTTGCTATGAGGATCAAATGTGAGAATGTATACACTAAGTGATCAATAAATATTGGCTGCTGCTGGTCTATCACCTGCTCCTCCTCATTACTGTATATCCCCTACAGTAATACGTCATTAGCTTTTTATATCTGATTTTGATACTCCTCACTGCTTTTAGACTAAAGTCAGACTTTCTTGATGTGACATAAATGGCTCTCCACAGTTTTGATCCTTTATCTTCTTTACCTTACCTCCCATTACTTCCTACTCCTGCACTCTAATCACAGCATTTTTCATTTTTTTCAAATTACACCATTCTCTTTAACCATTGCATGCCTTTGCACTGTGATTATCTCTTGCTGGACTTTTTCTTTCTCCTTAATTCTTCAGCTATATTCCATCTCTTCTTTGCCTATCAGATACATGCATTAATTAACATGTAGCTCAAAAATTGTTTCATCCTTTTCCCGATTTCTCCCAGCAAGCAAGTTTCTTCCCCATCTGTACTTCCAGAACACTTTCTTCATAACTCTACAGTACATTTCATATTGGATTGCATTTATTTGTTGCTATTTTTCTTGTATACCTAAGAATGAAGACTGGATTTTTTTTACCATTTTTGTGCCTTCTTCTGTCGTAATGTCTGATGTGTAATAGGCACCCAGTAAATTTCAGTTGAATAAAAGCCTCTAAGCTCTTCCTATAGGAGAGGCTGTATATTTAATCATGTTATATTGTAAGTTAGTGTTCTTACCCCATTTTACAGATTACAGAACAGAAGAAAGGATGATTAGATATCACAAAATATCAGAAGTGGTAACACTGTAAGACAAAATCATGACATTTTAGTTTCTTAGCCAACTTCTATTGTCTCAGAATATCAGTATATTTATATGTTCTTTTTTAATTCAAAATTTTTTTTAGAATTTTCAAATCTTACATTCATCACAGAGAAAATGTTGAAGAAAACACTATTCCTCCATCACCAGCTAGATTAAAATTATTAAAAACACTTAGGGAAAACAGGTTCATAACAGTGAAGATACTTTATTTGAACTCCAGATTTTGTTTACTTTTATTTCCTGTTCCCCTTAGGGTAGTGATGCACCTGTTGAGCAAGAAATTAACAGTGCAGAAACTTACTTTGAAAGTGCCAAAGTAGAGTGTGCAATCCAAACATGTCCAGAATTGCTGCGAAGAGGTATGTTGTGCTTTATATATGTTTATACTAATGTGTGTTAGATAATGTCACTGATTTTTTAATGTGTTGAATAATGTACTCCATAGGAATTGTAATGCTTTGTAACTTAATATTTTAACATGTGTAGCTGGAAAATGATGACTGCATGGCCAAGATAAAGACTTTCACATGTCCCCAAACATCTGACCTCATGCTGCCATTAGATAGGAACAGTAGAATTTTTAATTACTTTTTTCGTAAATCTTTTACTGAAGTCATCCCACACCTGGGTGATTATTACAGCTGTAATTTCATGAGCTAATATATTAGTACTATTGAGAAAAATCTTAATAATAATCTTTTTTTTAAATTACAAAACCAACAACATGTAACCCAACTTACTCTTCAGAATTGTTGGCAGTATAATTCAGTTCATCCAATAAGAACAGAAGTAAATAAAAACTAAATTCATTTCATCCTTGTTCAAAAATAATATACATTTGTAAACCTAACTGGGTACCATAATAATTTAACTTAATCATTATTCTAAAGTATTTTATGCACTGTTTCTTGTTTTTTAAAAAAACAAATTATTTTTTCCTGGAGTTTTATTCTTATTTCATTTATAGATTTTGAATCACTGTTTCCAGAAGCAGCTACCAACAAACTAATGATTCTGACTGTAACACAGAAAACTAAGAATGATATGACTGTTTGGAGCGAGGAGGTAGAAAATGAAAGAGAAATGCTCTTAGAAAAGGTAATTCAACTCCTGACACTTTAATTTTATGATCCTATTTAAATACCAATGATCCAGTGTTTTAAAGTGATGGCTGTCTTTTCTAGCCTTTATTCTCTACTTCTGTATTTCAGTACTAAAGAACTTAATGTTTTCTGAGAATAAAAATGCCATGTGTTTTTGTTTGTTTGTTTGAATTTATGTCTGTTCTAGGAAATTTGGAAAATACAGTAAACAAAAAAGTTACATTAACTCTTTGTACCCATCTCTCTCTTTGTCTCTCTGCTTCTCTTCTCTCCCTCCATGTCTCCTTTCTTCTTCTCTTTGTAAAGCATGTCAAGTAAAAAGTGAAAAGTACCTCAGCCTTCTCTAAGGAATAAACAGTAACAGTGTACAGTACAATAATAATAAAGTAGTGTTATATACCCACATTATTTTCCCATCCTTTGCTTTTAACCAGAAGATAAGTTTTGACACCTTTCTATAGAATTACACAGATTATATTTCATTCTTTGTAAAATCTGCATAATATCATATTGCATGGGCAAACCATAAATTTTTTAATTATTTAAAAAAATTTTAGTAATTTATAAATTGAAAATCAAACTTTTGCTATTACAGGCAGTGAATATATTTTTATGCATATATTTATATCTGTATATTCCTAAATAGGGAATTGCTGAATCATTTTACGTTTTGATAGACACCACCAATTTGCCAACAAAACAGACTGTCCTAGTGTGTATCCTGTCACCCTTACCCTGGATATTAGCATTACTTCTCATTTTTATCAACCTGAGAAATGATAAGTGGTAATTTAAAGTCATATTTTAAAATTATATAATTATTTATCTAGAGTTTGATGTTCGGTTATATCGGTTTCTTTTGCCTGTGTTACAGGTTAAGATTAACTCACTTGGACACCTTAGCCAACTATAGTTGAAAAAGTTCTCTTTACTAATTTACATGCAGGATAATATTTGGAATTACTTTATATTTTCTTTAGGGTTGGATGTATGGTTCTCTCTTCTTAGAAAAATTCTATATATTGAACAGAGTATTTTATGATAATGGCTTCACACTTAAATGTTTCACATATAGCTTTACTAACAGATTCCATTTAGTAATTAACAATCATGAGCAAGTTATATGCTAGTTAAAAGAAGTTACAGAGAGGCATAAGACATTGTCTCTGATTTTAAAGATCTGAATTTGGAGAGTTGAAATTTAAATACACAATAACTCAATAAACATTTTCTATTTCTATATTAAGATAATGATTAGTAAATGTATACTTACCACTATCATTTAGATGCTAGAGAGCTCACTCACATATATCAGTAGTCCTAATTTTTAATCTGTTCAAGATTCAGAGCCTCATTTGATACTGGCCTTAGTATAGTTGTAAGTTGCTTTTCTGTAACCAGTTTCAGGGTTTTGAAATGGCAACATACTTTATATGTGATTTTTAATTTTGTAATGACTTAAGCTTTTATTTTCTATAGAAAAACATTTTCCTATTTTAGATATGTTAGTGATTATTTTAGAACCACACATAGCTTACTGTCCAAGTAGATGTTTTACGTTTTGTGATTTAAATCTAATCTAGTTTTTTCCAGTTGATGTCAGTATTTGCTATTGATGAGAAGAAAACTTTAAGAGAAAAACTGGTTCATTTTGTGATCATTCAGGATTCTTTGTTAACTTTTGCAAACATTTGAATTAATTGTTTTGTTTATCTTGTAGTTTTTGTGTATGGCATTTTTTTTTATTAAATTGATACATAATTCTAATGACTTTTCTAGACTATATTCAGTTTTCTTATTTTTAAGAATTATGAACATTAATGAAATACAGGAATAAGTGTAAGTATTAAGTATGAAGATAACCTAAAGAATACAATATATTTAAATGTTTTTCATTAGTTTACAAGAAAGTACAAGTATACCTTGGAGATATTGCAAGTTTAGTTCCACACCATCATAATAAGACAAAAATCACAGTAAAGTGAGTCACACAAATTTTTTGGTTTTCCAGTGCATATAAAGGTTATATTTTCACTATACTGTAGTCTATTAAGTGTGTAATAGCATTATGCCTAAAAAAAGTAAATACCTTAATTAAAAAATAATTTATTGCTAAAAAATCTTAACCATCATCTAAGCCTTCATAGTGAGTCATAGTAGTAACATCAGTATAGATCACTAATTACAGATTATCATAACAAATAAAATAGATGAAAAAGTTTAAAATACTGAGAGAATTACCAAAACGTGACACAGAGACACGAAGTGAGCAAATGCTATTGGAAAAATGGCTCAAGTAGACTTGCTGGACACAGGGTTTCCACAAACCTTCAAATTGTAAAAAACACATGATCTGTGAATATAATAAAATGAAGTCCAAAAAAGTGAGATATGCCTGTATTCAGAGAAAATAGTCTAGCTTAAGTTGTATATCTCTATATCAGGAATCAGCCAACTTTTTCCATGAAGGGCCAGATGGTAAATTTTTAGGTTTTGCAGGTCATAGGGTCTCAACTACTCAATTCTACCCTAGTATTATTAAAGAAATCCTACACAGTATACAGATCAAAAGGCATGGCTATGTTCCAGTGAAACTATGTTTACACAAACAGGTTGCCAACCAGATTTGGCCCTCGGGCTGTCACTTGCTAACCCCTTATTTAGGATGTGGCCCTTATGCCTAAGGCTTGGACTTTCGAGGATCTCAGCTGAATGCCAAACAGGTTGCCAACCAGATTTGGCCCTCGGGCTGTCACTTGCTAACCCCTTATTTAGGATGTGGCCCTTATGCCTAAGGCTTGGACTTTCGAGGATCTCAGCTGAATGCCAGAGTTGCTTAGTGAAGTCTCATCACTCTGGATGGGCTAGAGATTCATGTTACCCAGTACCGTACCACCCCGATAGCACCATTCAGCTCTTAGCCTCACCACTGGCACTGTGCTAGACCTTGAGGAATTTCTCCTTGTGTGTGTACAGCTCAACCCTTCACTACTGAACCAAGGCAAATTGCTCTGCAGACCACTTGAGAGCCCCATTCATGCACCTCCCTCTTCTCTAGTACCCTACCCAACAAATTCTGTGTGCTTCAACAGTGCAGAACTCTTGCTTTCTACCTCCTCAGCTCAGTGACACTATTACTTTGCTTGGGCCCCACTTCTTTGCCCTATGACTATGAAGTGTCCCCAGACGGAAGACTAGAGCATATATGGGGATCACCTTATGTTTCCCTTCTCTCAAAGATTACAGTTTTGTCTGACTGTTGTTCAGTGTTTAAAAACAGTTACCAGTTTTGTAGTTTTGGTCAGTTTTATAGTTTTCAGCATGTGGCATGTTTGATGGAACTGTACCCTTGCTTTTAAACATTTATGTTCTGTCCTTTTTTTTTTTTTCCTTAACATACTAATCTGGTTCTAATATTTGTTACTGGTCTATTTCACTGCTTAGATTTCTGGTAAAACTAATACAGACATCATAAGAATTCAGAATTAAGACCAAGATTTTGAATAGGTGATAAATGCTCATGGCCTGTAATGTTTATATACTGTACAAAAAATACAGAGAGGTGTATAGTGAAAAGTATCCTGTTCAGCTCTGTACCTAATCTATCCATTTATCCTGTTATTTTTATGTGCCTTTTCAGAATTATTTCATGACTGTGTGAGTGCATAAATGTGTTTTTCAAGAACACACAAACAAGAACATGTGTTTAAACAACTTTCATTCAAATGAATGTGTAGCTCAGATCTTTTCATTATGGCTATTTTGTTTTCCCTTTCTTACCTTATTTCTAATATCTCCCTAATGAGAAAAATAGCAATTACAGTTTATAATCCATGCCAAATTTGAGAGTTAATAGCACAGAAGTGAGTAAAAATAGTTTCTAAAATAGGAGATAAGTTAGAAGAAAAAAATAAACAATTTGGACTTTTTAAAAGAAATGAAAGTGTTCTATAAACCAATAGTGTTTTGAACTGGTGAAAATAATCTTAGGACTTCACAGTCTTAATTTATCATTAGCTTTAATTTTTTATTAATCTTACTGTATTCTCTATCTGAAGCAAAAGATTTATTTTAAAATGTATTGAAAAATAAAACAGTCTGTAGCAATGCTGTCTTGAGCATATATTTGTATCATCTTCTGTGCAGTTCATCAGCGGTGCTAAGGAGATTTGCTATGCTCTTCGGGCGGAAGGCTATTGGGCTGATTTTATTGACCCATCGTCTGGTTTGGCAGTGAGTAACGAAATACATTTTGAAAGCCAGATTATATAATTTGAAGTAGGAATGATCTTTATTAAAATTGTTTATAATTATAACCTTAGCAAAATTAAATCATTTAAGCCTCTTTTAAAACCTCACAGTTTTATGTGAAGAAGTAGCAAGAGTCAGTTGCATTCATAACTTTGAGGGACCTCTATCACTCGTCATTTCTCTATCACTAAGTTTCTTTAATTAAAAATAATAAAAGCGTTTATTGTTTTCCATCCTTGCTAGTAGATATTATTTGAATTACACTGAATTAGTGTGTTTACTGTCCATTAGTTTAAAATTAGCAATCAGTAGTTTCACTGAAAAACACCTGTTTTTAGAATTAAGGAAATATGGATGGTAAAGAAATATTTAGAAAAGTAACTTTTTGGAAATTAGCATTTATAAAGTTACATTTTAAAGAAAGTAACTGAACCACTACTGTGGTCACATTTTAAATTCTGGCTATATCTTTCAGTTACAAATAGTAATAAATTTTTTTTAATCTTAAAATAGGAGTATATACTGTTTATTAAAGTCACGTAAGACTTAGTACTAGAAATGAAAATTTCACTTTGGGCTTTAGTTTCCTTATCCTAAAAATTATAAAGGTGGAACTATAGATGACTGCTTAAAGTTTATTTCATCTTTAAAAGTCATGTAATGTTATGCATATGGTTCTAGATAATAAGCAGTCTGCTAGATCATTCATTTCATATTTCCAGAATGCGCAGGGGAAAAGAGGTGTTAGGGCAGTTAGGTGTTGCACGTGACGTTTTTATTTTTTAATAAGAACTATTCTAAATATTTGGAGTATTAAAATTGATCTGTGTTCATGTTTGCATAAAAGTTGTTACTCCATTATCTTTCTTGCTAATGAAAATATGACTTCATTTTTTATTTCCTCCAGTTTTTTGGACCATATACAAACAACACTCTTTTTGAGACAGATGAACGCTATCGGCATTTAGGATTCTCTGTTGATGATCTCGGCTGCTGTAAAGTGATTCGTCACAGTCTCTGGGGTACCCATGTGGTTGTGGGAAGTATCTTTACTAATGCAACACCAGACAGCCAAATTATGAAGAAATTAAGTGGAAACTAGCAGTAATGGCAATTTATTTGCTCTATGATTTGTATCACTTGGGATGAGCTATAAACATTGTTAAAGTTTCAAATTTTAAAATTTACTTACTTGTAGGTATTTATTTCAACATTTGTGAATTCACAATATTGGCAAGTGGTTTGTGATTTTTAAATTTCAGATGTTCATTCATATTATCATTAAATACTTGTTGAGCACATCCACATTGTACAGAATGTGGAAATTAATTAACATGTGACCAGGGTATGATCTCATATTGTTATTTCTCCCCTTTATTGGAAAAACCTGTTTTAATTTTCTCCAAAAATAAATCATACATTTGGTTATGATATGTATTTTTTCATTGCAGAATCTTAAAAATACAGTTCTTAAAGATTCCTAAGAAACTAAAATATTTATCTTTTTAAAGTTTTTTTTTTAAATAAATACAATTGAGAATTCTGGATTCAGTGTAGATTTAACTTTTTTTAATTTTCTTTTTTCTTTATTACCTGTCAAGTGTCCTGGTACTCGTCTGAGTATCACTTTGAAAAATGTATGTGCAGGAAAAGAAGACTAAGAATAATACTACATCTTTACATACAGAAGAGTATCAATCTCATCTGTATACATGCTGAAAAAATAATTCTTAACTCCTGAGTTGAGACGGGTAAATGTAGTTTATTTTCAGACAAAACTGTGCCTCAGCTGCTAAATCATATTCCTCCAATTTTAGCAATAGATGGAAAATGCAGTACTCTACAGAAATACCTCATGTGGGATGGAGCTTGTTTTTACAGCATTTTAAACTTAGAATCATCTTTGATTTGTGAATCTTGTATCAGTTGATATAGAGATAAATCTCAGATGAACAAATAACTTCACCAAATGAATAAATTAAAATGGATTTTTCTGTATTTTTTAATTAAATGCTTGTTTTTTTAAATGAACACGGGATGATCAACTTTTTAATTTCGTTTACAATTTCCATTTAAAACTCTGCTTAGTTAACATGTAGCTTGATAATAAGTGTTGCTTATGATTCAAACAGTAAGCTACAATTTTTCATTCATTATGAAAAAAATGAAATAGTGATTTCCTGTAGCATTTTGAAAAATATTTATTGAAGGATAGGTACTCAAATTTTCATCTGTGTAAGGAGCACCCAAATCAAGACTGAACATTAGTGGAATTTCATAGGCTCATCCTACTGTCTTTCAGGCACTCCCTCTTCTTGCTTGCCCTTCCCACCAGTAGCCAGTATCCTGATTCCCTGCAGTATAAATTGGTTTTGTCTGTTTTGATGCTTTATATTTGTAAAACCATATATAGGATCTTCACTTTGGCTTCTTTCACTCAGCAATGTGAGATTAACCCTTACTGTGCATAATTATAGATCGCCTGTTTGTTTGCATAGCTTTTGCCTTCTCAGTGGTTCTGAATTGGAACAGTTTTGCCCCTTGGGAAATCTGGCGATGTCTGAAGGTATTTTTGATTGTCACAACTTGGGGTAGGGGAGTGCTATAGGCATCTAGTAGGTACAGGCCAGGGATACTACTAAACATCCTACAATGCAAAGGATAGCTCCACAAAAAAGAGTTATTTGGTCCACTACCTTGCACCACTCGTTTCCAGTGTGCATGTTGCTTATTCAGCATTTCCTACCTTGCACCATTCTGTGAGCCTTGTTTTTGACATTTCAACATTTGCTTTAACAATTCTAGAGTTCCATCTACTGGTTGGAAAGGATGCTTCCTCCCTTTAGGTGGCTATGGCTATGTACTGTAATATATGAGGCATAGGGTATATGATGGTGGGGCTCCTTTTAACATCTTGCTTTCTAACAGAATTTGCAGAAACAAGAGCATGAGAAGCAGTAACCGCCAGTTAGAGATTTTTTTTTTTCCTTGAAATGTTATGGCAAGATTTAGGTTTGGGAAATATAACCCAAGGGATTCTTACTGATAGTAGTAGAAAATAGTTAACTATTATGTACTGTAGTAAGAAGACATTGCAAGTATATTTCATCATATTCATCTGATTAGGACCTCATAAAGAATTGTTAAAATTATCATCTTAGACAAAAATTTGTTACCTTTTAAAGAAAGGCTGAGCCATTGAAATTGATTTTAGACCTGTCACTGAAAATTATGTTTTTGTTGTAAAATTTGTATTTTGACAAGAACTTAGGAATTAGTGTATAGAAGTTAAATGCTGGAAGGTGGTCTCTCAGATTATCTGACCCACGTCCCTCATTTTATAGTAGACAAAATGGAAAGCATAGGAGCATGCATCAGGTTCCACAGCTAGTGTTAAGACCCAGTGCTGGAACTTGGCTGTGAGATATATATATATTTTTTTATATATATTTTTATACTTATATACACATACATACACACACATACATGCCGAGAGAGACTCTTCATAGTCATTAACAAGATCAAAGAATCTCAGAATTTAACT
This sequence comes from Camelus ferus, assembly GCF_009834535.1. NCBI lineage: Eukaryota > Metazoa > Chordata > Mammalia > Artiodactyla > Camelidae > Camelus > Camelus ferus. The sequence continues at coordinate 28,754,555 of NC_045700.1, read as the reverse complement.
TCCAGGTTAACTAATACTGCTGCCACATTTCATAGATAGCCTTCTGAGTTCATTCCATTGAACTCTACATGCTCTGAATTTTCTTTGAAAATATACTGAAACCTGTATCAAAAAATTCAGTTATAAATGCTGTACTTCACACAGTAGTTCTCTGGCTTCAAATTTAAAACCTTTATTTCTTGGGCTTCTGTCACTTGTAACAGCAATATAATCCTTATACATTTGAACAAAATTCTGCTTTTAGTTCCAACTCTATTTCCTCTTTTTATGACTGTGTCTCTTGTTGCTCCAAAGCAGTATTTATCCAGCCCAGCACTATTGACATTTTGAACCAGATAAAAATTCTTTGTTCTGGGAGATGTCACATGCATTTTAGGATGTCTAACAGCACCCTTGGCCTCCATCCTCTAGTTGCCAGTTGCAACCCTGGTCATGACAAAAAATATCTCCAAAAATTGCCAAATTTCCCCTGGGGAGCAAAAAATTTAACTAAGTGTTCTGTATTTTATTTGACAGTATCCTATCCCCAGTTGAGAACCACTGATTAAATGTACATCCTAACTCAGTGGTCCTCAGCTTCAGCTGTACATTTGAATCAGGTGGGAATGCATTTAAACATACTGATGATTTGGTCCCCACACCCACAGATTGTTTTACTAGTGTGAAGAGGCTTGGGCATCATTATTTTTTAAAAGCTTCCCAGGTAATGCAGATGTACAGTCAGGATTAAAACCATTAATCTGTTTTGAAACTCAGTAATAGAGGTTAAAGAGGCGTCTAAAGAAGTAAGAGCAGGATATGATAATGGATGTAATGCATTAAGGATATATAGGAAACAAAAATGAAGTCTAATGTTCTGCATTCAAATAAATTCAAGGATTCTTCCAAACTCTACTTCCTCTGAAGCTTCTCATAACTACTCCATCTGTCACTGGTCTTTCTTTCCCCTTCATTTGTATAGCACTTAGTTTACACCACACCATTTTGCACCTGATACTTGTACACAGTTCTTTTGTATTTTTGTTGTCTTTGTTCCTCCCATATCTGGAAAGTAGGCATCCAATTCCATAATAAACTTAAAAATACAGTAATAATCTTCATTCTCATACTAGCCAACATATTTTAAGCTTTTTCATAACTTTTCTCTGCCCTCCCTTCTTTGCATCAGTAGAATATATGTAAGGTACAACTGAATTATCCAGAAGACTTAAATTCAGGCTTTGAGCCTTTGCCTTCCGATCGTGTCATTGGACGTTATAATCACTTATAACCATGTTGCTACCATACAGCTATAGTAATCACAACAAGTGGTATTGACACAGAATAGACCGACCAATCAAGAGAATAAGAGTCTAAGAAACAGACCTGCACGAGTGGCCACTTGATTTATGACAAAGGTGACACTGCAATGCAGTAAGAAAAGAATGATCTTTTCAATGTATGTTGCTGGGTCAATTGGATATTCATATAGGAAAAGAATATATTTTTGCTTTTACCTTACACCATACACAAAATTACTTCCAAACAGGTTGCAAATCTAAATGTGAAAGATTGAATGAAGCTTTGGGGGGCAAAAAAGATACTTGTGACATTAGAGTAGGCAAGAATATTTTTAAACAGGACACAACACTAACCGTACAAAGGGAAAACATTGATTAATTCTATCATACTAGAATTAAGAACTTTTAATTCCTCAAAAGACATGAAAGAGAAGGCAACAGAGTTGAAGACATATATCCAACAGTCCAGATACAGATACATGCAACAAAGGACTTTTTCCCAAAATAAAAGACTTATTAAAAATTTACAGAGAAAGCTATCCAAATGGCCAATAAACATAAAAAGGTTCTCTGCTTCATCAATCATCAGAAATGCAATTAAACCCACAATATCACACCACTACATGTCCCCAGAAAGGCTAAAATGGAAAAGAAGATACCAAGCGTCAGAGATGTAGACAGCAATTACAACTATTGATGAAAAGAGTAATAGTATAAACACTTTAGAAAACCGTTTGGTGGTTATAAACTTAACATACCCTAGCTAGGACCTAACAGTTCCACCCTTCAGATATAAAGCCAACAGAAATGCACTCATCTATCTGTTCACCAAAAGACATGCATTCATAGAAGTCTATACCAGCACTATAATAGCCAAAAGCAGGGCACTGCTCAAATGCCCATCAGCACTAGAATAGATGAAATTGTGGCATATTCACATAGATGCTATGCAATAATGAAAATGAATTTGTTAGGACTACTTGCAACAAAATCATGAGGCTAATGTGTGAAAGAAGCCAGACACAAAAGAGCACATACTGTGTAATGCCACTAGTATGAAGCACAAAAGCAAAACTGCTGGGAGTCGGGATGACGCCCTTGTGAGGGGAAGGGTAGTGACTGGAAGAAAGGAAAAGGGGATTTCTGGGGTGTGGAGACTGTTTTCTTTTGAATTTGGGTACTGACTGCATGGATAACTTGAGTCGTACAGTAGTGCATGTTTTTGTATATATGTTATACGTCCATAAAATGTTTTTAAAAATGCAACCACATCCACTCTTAAAATAGTGGTAAAATCTATTCAAATATAACTGGTACCATAAAAAGAACCCTTAAAATTGAAGACACTTTTAAAGAAAGGAATGGAAGTTTATAGTTAACCCTGAGAAATTTTGAAACAAAATTATGGTGTTTCTTTTTAAATATTTAGGTATAATTTCAGCTGTGCATTAATTTTTAGATTAAACAAAGAATCAAATTTCGAGGCACTTTACTTTTCTTATGTTGTAGTAGACACTTTTTATATTTTTTTAAAGCATGATCAATTTTACCAAGAGCTTGAGTTTTCTAAGAACATCTTAATCCTTGGATAGTTAAGTCATTCTCTTTTAGAGTTCCTATAATGTTGAGTCATCCTTATAGATTTTCTCTCTTTAATTAGTCATTGATCTAGCAGTTGTGTCATCATATTTGATTATTTCATGAAATGTTTCATTTTTTCATATTTGCAGTTTTACTATAGTGTATTTACATGAAATGCCACAGCCATTAAATTTGCTTCCTTAAAATGAAAACAGACTAAACAGATAAGGTTGCAGTGCTATAGTCTGCTTTGATCTCATTGTCCTGTGTAAAAATAGAAGCTCTTATTTCTTTGTGTTTTGTGTAAGGTTGTATTTAAGTTACAACTTCTTACACATTCTAGTCTGAAAGAGCAGTATGCCTGTATTTAAAATGAGTGGCAATATAATGATACAAAAATAGGCATTAAGCTTTTTAGACTGGTGTTCACTCATAGCCTATGCCTTTCTGCTGTAAATTGAATTTTCAGTAGTTTTTGAGTAGTAAAACGCCATCCTTGTCACAAACTTCATGAAAAAGTACCTGCCAAAAGTCCAGTTTTGTTACTGAAGAAAGCTTCAGTACAGTGCCTGGCACACAGTTGTTCGGTAAAAGGTTGTAAAATAGATGCTGACTAATTTAGTGATGATTCAGAACAGTCATCTAGATTTGATGGGGTCAAACTGGAACTTTGTGTCCATTTTCATTGAAAACTCTCTATAGAGAGATCCTCCAATTAGTTTCAGATTAAATTCAGTCTGTTTTACAGTTACAGTGCCATTAGAACAGTGTGTGTAATGAAAACACTGCCTACCTCCCAAATATTGCATGGTACACACTTATGCTAAAAAGTTACTTGCTTTTTTTCCTGAAATTTGAATTTACCTGAGTATCCTCTATTTTTATTCAGTAAATCTGGTAACCCCATGTGAATGACAACATTGCTATCAAACAATAGTTATTGTTAGTGGAGAGACTGTAAAGAGACTTTAATAGAATTCCAAACTAATTTTTTTTTAAATACAAATACCTACTAAAATTGAAAAGGGTACAAGCTTTGAGTACCCTGAAAAGTCAGCACCTTCAGAGGTAAACCTCCATGACTCTTCATTTTTTAACTTCAAGTTTTTACCTTTGAGTGTTCATGGTACTGTTCATTGATTGCTGTTTGTTTCTCCTATTCATTTTAAGGCTGTGACTAAGTTAGATCCTTAACATTGGAACCAATAATATTTTTTGGAAGAATTTTATTCTGCACATTCCTGTCTGATTACAAAAGGACACGAGATCCATTTGTAATTTGCTTACAGAGCATGTGACTTCATTTACCCTTAATTAGAATTATTTTAAATAATACAAATTCCAACTTCAACGTTGCACAATCTTAATTGTAAATTACTGGGTTTGGAGCAGTTCAAACTGAGTTAAATCACCAGTAGGGTCAAAAGGAAGACTTATTTCTGGCACTGGGACAAGCTGGGAAAGGGGAGGGGAAACTATGTTTATTGCAGTGTAACTAAGTTACAGTAATAAGATTTGTCCTGTGTTAAGCCGGGGTGTATTAAAATACCTTTGCAGAGTCAAGTGATCACTCATGGGAAATGAATTAACTCTCCTGGGACACTGGGCTATGAATTAGTGACCTGGAAGAGGCGATTAATCTCAAATGGATGAGCACTTGGCTTTTACATTGCTCTCTATTTATAGTTCCTTTAGAGTCAAATGTAGATCAACATAGGGTACTTTTATGCAAATAAAGACAAAAGCTCTACTCTGATTCAAGATAATGATGTTTCCAGGTGGCAAAAATCATTTTACCATATTGGAAAAAACCTGAGAGTTGGTCAAGGACTCTACAAATGGAGATATAAAATTGAGACTATTGAAAGCTTTATGGTATGGATTTTGTTTTGGAAGTTTTGTGTATAACAGTTAACACAAGTTCCTCCAGTAAAATTAGAGTGTAGCAATAAAGTGTAAAACCGGTGATATACTACCTAGGGCTGTTAGAACTGGCCTGCTTCTCAAATTAATCCTGTTTTCTATTTTAAAATTAAATTTATTTTCACAGGCAAGTTAAAGACTGTAGAAGCTTAATATACCACTTTTCTGACATTATGATTATTATGAATGATAACTGAAAAGCACTGAGATTAATTAATTCCATAAGTTACATGTAAAAATCAATCTCGTTACAGTCATTTCTGATAGTAGATCTCTATTATTGTTGGTACTGGACACATTGGTCCCAGACAAAAGAAGGGGCTGTGGAATGTCCAGAGAGCCTTTAGCTGTTGGCCTGTCCATTTCGTAGTGCAGAATAAGCTAATGTAATAATGAGTATCCTTTTACCTACATACATACACACAACTACACATACCTTGTGAACAAAACAACTTCTCAGAGCAAAAGAACTATATATGTTTATCTAATTTAAAATATTACATTAAAATGTATTCACAGTGTGAGTATCTCAAATGGATAAGAACCCCTAATTTTGTGCCTGTGACTTCCCCAACTTCAGTCATCCTTCTGCTTGTTTAAAATGATAGGCTTGCAGTGAAATGTATGGCCAGTAGGTGTCACCATCTAATTACCTAGAATTCCTCCAAGTTTTGCAAAGAATGTGAGGCTTCTGATTGTGTAAAGAGGAATATCCTACTTTATCAGTTCTACCAAGTTGGAATTTAAACTATTCTGTTTAGAAAAAGAGGTTCCTGTACATTGCTAATGATTTAATTTCTTGGCCTTTCTTTTTTCCCCTAATGCTGTTACCCAGATGCCATTATTTGGTCTGTGAGACGAACTGTATTATATTTAAAATAGAAATTGAATCTCCAGTGCAGTAAGTCATACTATTCAATAGTTATGAATATTATTTTTTAATGTTTTAAGTTGTAAGTTCCTATAAAAGTATGAGTTTGTCACAGTGCAGTCTAGTGGCTTGAATCTAGTGGCTTGAATCACAAAAGGAAGATGGAGAGAAAGACTCCTAGCTACTAACACATAAAAAAGGGGCAACAATGAGGAAATGCTGGGCTTAACCAAAAGATCTGATAGGGTCTCAGACTTCAAATTATTTTCCAGTTGTTAAGCAATTATTTGGTGCCTCCTGTCTCCACAAAAAGGGACTGTGTCCCTGAAATATTAAGAAAAGCAAAAAGTAAGGGTAAGCTGTCAGGCTTTAGAAATGTAGAATGTGTTACAGTTTTAGATTCATTTAAAAATACAATACTGTAAAATATAGAAAAAAGTATGCAAAAATGAACCTATTGAATTTGTTATGTCACTTTGCAGTATTTGTAACAGGGCATTCAAAAATCCAAAATGTCTTTTGAATCATAAAAGAAAATTCAAAATGTATAACTATTTTAACATTAAGAATTTATATTCTAGTTCTTTGAAAAGTAAGGTACATGGGAATAGACACATTCATTGAACTTTAAGGTTATGGTGAGTAAGAGAACCTTACACAAATAATTTATAGCCTCATAGGTAAGAAAAGAAAAAGGCTTAGAAATATTGATGTGTTTGAGGTATTCAAAACCAACTATCCTGCCCTTTATTTTTCAGATGAGAAAACTCAAGTCTTTAGAGTCCTACGTGATTTGTCCAAGGTCGCATTAAAATCCAGATTTCCTGGGTCTTTAGTCTGTGGAACTACTCCTCTAATTGGCAATTTCTGATAAGTCAGTCAGGTAGTTTTGAAATTAATATTTTCTATTAAAAAAAGAATATTCAAGTATAATACAGGCTTTTATACTATCAGTTTGCTTTACATGATCATCTATTTGTAATGCAATCTTAATTAAGAACCTCCCCCATTCTCAAAGAGGAAACTATAAGTTGCTCATAACACTCCTACTTTATTTGAGCATCTCTTTTCATTTATCATATCAGAGATGGTAGGAATGGTAAGACGTTCTGGCTATTGGTAGTGCTAGAAGTAGTAGAGAAAAACCAGTATCTTTATATAATAAAATACTGGATTTGCTCAGTAATGTTTACATTTTATAATCATACATCTGTGGCTATAAGAAAGCACCTTTATTGTTGAAATTCCTTACTCAACAATGTTATGAATCTGAAACTCCTGTTTTTTCAACATTGCTTTTTTTTTTTTTTTTTTTTTTTTTGGAGCATGCAAGATTTCTTAGGAGTGCAACTATCACATTATAGCAGAATGGACAAGGGAGACAGTGAGGGCTGTTAATTAGATCTTGAACAGTGATATCCAGCATTCAATTATACATGAGACCTATTTATTAAAATAGGTTATGGCAGGTCCTTTGCTACTTACTTAAGTCATTGCTTGTATCACTATGTAAATATGAAAATAATTGAATAGTTTTAAAATGTTATAATTCATCGAATATTTCTCAAACCTCATACCTTTTCTTTGCTTTTTACTTAATCATTCCCAATGTATGTACACTCTGAATTAGTAAATTTCATTTTTTATTCTGATGTCCTTTATGTCTGCTCCAAGACATAGAGCTTACGGCATATCTAGAGGCTGTGGAAGAGACAACATTTGAGCTGACCCAAGGAGCGCAGGTAGGATTTGAATAGTGAGAAGAGGATATTCAGGCCCTAAGAATGTGGTGTGAAGAAGAGCACGTAGCATTGAGTGGACTGGTTTTCTTAGAGCTTCTTTGACATGCAAGGGAGAGAGATGACGCTAGGAAAATAGGTTGGGGCTGGATTGAAGGGATTTTTCTGTCCAAGAATGAAGAATTTACACTATATGCTATAGCATTAAACATAGAAAGTTTTTGAATAGGAGAATAATTTTGTTAAATCAACATTTAAAAAAGATCTTCTGGTAGTAAAGGGCATAAACTGTAGGAGAGAAGTAACTGGCAACAGGAGGACTACTGTTGTCATGGAGAAGACCTAAATTAAGATGGTGGCTGTTGAAAATGGGGTAACTGTTCCAAAAGAAGAACTGAAAGGAGTTGGTGACCAACTGCTCCCTTTGACTTGCTCCCACATCCTTCCCACATCTAGCAATCCAAACAAAAGATTGTGGTTTTCAGCCTGGATGACTGAGAATGAGAATACTAATAACCACCAACATTTCCATGGTGCTTACTATGTACCCGGCACTTGCCAAAGTGCTTTACATGTAGTAATTCATTTAATCTTCATAACGACCCCATGAAACAAGTATCATTACTTCTGCTGCACAGATGGGACACCTGAACCAAAGAGAGAGTATGTGGTGTATTCAGTCACACAGATAATAAATGACAGCCAGGATTGGAACACAATTGGGCGCCAGTCTCTAATGCCTGTCCTGATGGTCTCATTAATAAGTACTAATTTGTGGGTTATAACTGGCCCTCTTCAATTTAGATACATTGAAGCTGAAACAGTGGTGAATCTTCAAGTAGGAATATCAAGCAGGTACTTGGAGGTGGGAATCTAAAATTCAAGAGAATAGTATTGAAAGATACAGAATTGAACGCTACGCGGATCTCTCTAAACTAACTTGAATATTCAGAACATTCCGTTAGTGAATTTGAGATTAGAATTTAACCCACTGACTTTCCACAGTCCAGGAGAGGGCATAGGGCTGGATGTAGGATCAAGACAAAGGTTTTCAGCCCCATTGGAAATTGTGCTGACAGACTTCCTCAGCGGAGTGCTCAGGAGTGATGTTCTGCTTTTCTTTTATTCTCTCATGTATCCTAATACTTGAATCATGTGCTATATTAATTTCTATTTGTTTCTAGGAAATCAGGCGGCTTATATTAATTTCATGCTCATTTTAAAGGCTCCATCCTGTTTTAGGCTTCTGAAGTTCTCAGCATTACAACATGCCATGAAATATCATTGAGTTTAGCTATCCAGGCACTCATTAGGAAATCAAAGACCTTTGTGGCATTGTGGCTATCAAAAACTGGGCTTTGGAAGATACCTGTGTTTGGATCTTTAGTTCTGCCACTTACAAATTTTCTGACCGTGAACAACTTGCTCTCTGTCTCTGATGTAACCACCCATCTAATGGGAAGATTGTATGGTTTAGGAGAAATGACATATGCAAGTCATTTGTCACCATTTCCTACAGAAAATGTCAGCATATTTTAGCTGGTATTATTATCCGATCTGTGAACAAATTTTGTGAACATCTAAACAATAAAAGTTCCCCAAAATGTGTTTCCCTAAAAATATAATACAAACCACTTCAAAAGGAAGCGTGCTTGGCAGAATACTTTAGCACTTAATCTAACCACAATTTTGGTGAAGAAAAAATAATACCATCACAAACAGTTCATTACATCCAAAGCAAATAAACGGAATACTCCCACTAGCTGTTGATACATAGATAGTGTGTTAGCTCAGGTAATCAGAGTTCACTGCTTTAGATTTAATCAGTCATTAAACATCTGTCAGAAACTTTTTATTAGCATTTTAAATAGTTTTCCTATAGTTGGGTGGGCAGTGCCTCAAAGCCAAACATGCAAACACTGGATCCAACAGAATTCCATCTCAAAAATTTAGAAGGATGTATACCTATGTTGTGAGAAAAATAGAGATTTTTAAGGTATCAATATTTATAGTGATAGATGCTGTGTGTTTGTAGAGCCAAGTTTATAAAAGTGCTACCCTGATGCAAAAAAGCTTCCTATGTAGAGATTTTGCTAACTAATTGTCAAGGTCAAACTGTTTGTTCACATCTACTGTGGTGACTCTATTTATAAATCAGTAAAGGATTGTTCAAATTTTCTTGCACAGACATTAATCTGTTGAAATTTACGTATCTTATTTAATATTCATAAAAACAGTATGGGGTAAGTGAGGGTATCTCCAATTCATGAGGAGGAAATTGAAACTCAGAAAAAAATGGGAAATATTTAAGGACACAAAGCTTCTAAGTCATCTGGACTAGGAACCAAAACCCAAGTCTTTTTCATATGAAAATCCCAGTTTCGCACACAGCATTACCTTGTGAAAATCATGGGTCAAGCTACTTTGGGAAATAGCTCTTGAATAGTTTACTAGAAGGAAGGGCTCTTAATTATGAGGAAGTGATTTAAGTACGATTTAAAGTGATTTTGAGAAGTGATTATTTTTAGGTTCTTAGAAATCATAAATGTAAATATTTGATAGTACAAAGATGTTGTGGCCGGTAGTTCAGAGTATCTTCTACTGCCTTTGGAAACTAAAAGTTCAAGAAGCCTTTGAGTTCTAGTTTTAGAAATAGAGCACTAGTTTTAGATCAAGTAATAAAATTGAGATGAAATTAAAATCTGTAATACTGCAATCCCCAGTATGACTCATGAATAAAGTGGAATATCTTTATTCATATATAATTCATATACTATTCAACATAAGCACCTGCTTACGTGGTTTAGTGAAGAAAGAATATTGTAAATACCTTAATCAGAATTTTTAAATTTATAAAATGATCATATAAATGAATTAGAAACATCTTAAAAGTAGTCTTAATGGTCTAAATGGCTATGTTGCCCTCAATAAAAAAGATTAAAGACATTTATACGCATGTGTCCACACATATGCAAACATGCACAGGTTTGTTTTATTACTGACATTTTATTACAATATCCTGATGCTTAAGATTACTATGAGATTTTTTTCTTAACTATTACAATTCTGTCTATATTTTTTTTTATCACATCCTAGCTAGTATTCAAACTAGAAACACAAAATTTGGAAGCAGCAACCCTGTTGCTTTAAATTAGATATCCACTGCTACACTAAGGATATATGTTTCAGGGGTTCTCAACCTTTTTTCATGCCATGTGCCCATTTCTAGAATAATGGTTTTAAATACATCAAATACATATACTGTTAAAAATCGATTATTTATCAAAATATTTTTTAAATTTGTGATAGAATACATGTGTGTTTTATTAATGCTTTAAATTACAAGATCTAGCAGCAGGCCGAAAGGTCCTGTAATTTTGAATTAGTGAGAACTATAAATAATATTATGAGATATCTACAAAAGCTATCATGTGGTAGTGACAAGTCAAGAGAACAGCTAGTAACACTTAATTTGCCACCTATATTCATAATGAAAAGAAATGCTAAGTTTCAGATGAATACTAGTGAAAATAAAAAAATATATTTTACCAACTAAATTTATTCTACGCATGGATCCCTTTGGAGTCTGTGGACCCCACATTCGGAAAGCCTGTAGCTAATCTATTTTCTAAAGGTTTGAATCAACAATGATTATTTACTGTTATTTCATGCTTTGGGGCTTCTGCAATAATCCTTGTAATATTTAAAGTAGACAACTGCTATGACAAATTGAGCTAATGTATATTTTGGGGTCTAACACGATGGAGGTCTTATTTCTCAGTCATATGACACTAAGGCAGGTGGCTCTCCCCCATAAGGTAATTCAGGGACACAAACTCTTTCCCTGTGTGGCTGCATTAGCCACTAGGGCCTTGCCGCTCTGTAAATTCTGCTGATGGAAGGGGAAGAGTGTGAAGGGCCATTCCAGCTTCTTAAAAAGCTTTGGCCCAGAGGTGGCACACATCACCACCACCCACATTCCTTGATGAGAACTAGCCACAGGGCCCTTTCTGGGCACCACTTCCTAGTAACAGCACCACACACCGGAATGGGAAACACAAAATTTGAGTGGACAGTTAGCTGAATCTGCCACAATCATGTTTTTTCCTAGAGCTTTTACCAAATAGGTTTTGGGGGCAGTTTTCCTATTATATCATTCTTCACGTCTCTGAGATGAATCCTACTTGGTTTAGGTAGGTGGTGGTTTTTCTAAATTGTTGAGAGGGTGAGAGGAAACGCAAAAAAAAACAACCAACCAGCCAGCAGCTCTTGCTGTGAATGGAAGCGTCTAAGCTGCAAACCCAGGAGTCATTTATCTTTGAAGCGTCCTTCTCTTTCCTCCTCGAAGGTGATCTATCAGTTCACTGCTTTCTATATATTTTACATCCTCAATACCGCTTAAATCAGGACTGCCTCTGCCACCATGTCACTTCAGACCCTCACAAATTCTCTCCTCGACCACCTCTGTAACAGCCTCCTGGCCAAACGCGCTTCCTCCACCTTCGTCTCTCTCCCAAGGCCATTGTCCTTACCAGTGTTCTCAAACTTTCAAAACTTCGCACCACTATGAGTGAAAACGTGGGGAACACACCCCAATACGTGCACAATGGTTTATTTATAAGATACATACTTATCGAATCACTATGCTGTACACCAGAAATTAACACATTGTAAACCCACTATACTTCAATAAAAAGAGGTATACTTATTCTTTCACCGTTATGTATGTCATAAAATGGCATGATATGGAAAGATTACAACAAATATAAACAGAAGTTCTAAAATGATCTTCCCCATCCAATGGATTATTTGATACATGCAAATAATCAGATAGCAGTCTGGGTCTGTCCGGAGAAGGGACGCTACAAGTATTACAGGAAGAAGGGTTGTTTGACGTAAGAATTTCGACTTACCTGAAGGAGGGAGAAGCTAGGAAGTGAAGGTCTGTCTTCAAGGCCGGGGTCTTGGAGAAATAGTCGGGGGATTGGAGAAATAATCACCGGTTCAACTTGAGGCGGAAAAGCTGGAGTTTGCGGAAGTCTGAAAAGCAACAGGTCTAATGACAAAAGAGGACGAGGAAATGGGAGCTTCTGCAGAAGTCCTAGGAAACTGCCCTGTAGGCGCATCCCCGGGACCCTCACAGCTTTCGAGTGTAATAGGTTGAGTTTCACCTTTGCCTGCCGAGTCTCCGCAACTTCTGTCATCAGAGACTAATGCGTAACTCCTGAGAAGGCAATTAAAGGGAAATCCACTTCCCGGCCTTGGAAGAGATGCACGTGCGGTGCCAGTTGACAACAACCAATCCAATACAGCATACTGGGAACACAGCAACTCGGAGACAGATACTCTATTCTGGATGCAGAGTGATTTTTCTAAAATGCACCTGATTTTGTCTTACTCAAAATACTTCTGTAGCTTCCTTTTGCCTCCAGAGCTTTGTAATCGTTTTTAGCCTTGCAAACTTTTATTTGCATACTTACATAGGAGCATAAACAGATAAAATAGAGTTCTTACGTTAAGCCTTGGCTGAACAGGGGGAGTGTTGAAGCCTCTTCTATGCCCTCATAACCCCGCATGGTACTGTCTTAGCAGAGGAACTTCAGAGAGCCATGGAACCTGGTTAGAAACCACCACCCTAAATTGTGACATCAAAGTAACCAGCAGGGCGTGTAAGGCCCTCCGTCATCTGCCTCCTGCCTGGATTTTCAGTTTAATCTTCTAGTAACCTTCAGGCCACCCTGCCTGCTGGCATTACCAACTTAATAATTCATACCTCAAAGCTTTTCCTTGACTATCTTCTCCCTTGTACTTAAAATGCTTCTCCTACCTTGTCCATTAGGTATATTCATATATATATTCATAAGTCATCACTACCTCCAGGTAACTTTTCCTGACCCTATTAATCCCCCTCCCATGAGTACAACACTCAATACAAAGGCTCCAGAGTTGTTGATTCCACAAACTCATGAGGCATGGGTTGAGCTATCTCAGAAGACCTTCCTTAAATTATACAATAAGCATTATCTCCACTTCTCATTTCTTGATTCTGTAGGCACTTAGAAAAAAATATATAGTGTACAATTTTGTTTTTGGTTTTCTTTTAACAGGGTATAGTTGAGTGTGTCTGTGTGTGTGTGTGTGTGTGTGTGTGTGTGTGTGTTTGTCAAAACCAAGAACCTTTCTGAGATTGTTTTCAATAAAAATAAGATATTTTGCTTTCACTGTAGAGAAATTGAATATCATTATAAAAGTTGACAAAGCAAGCATTTCTTGACTCTGGCATTCATAAATTCAAACTAGAGCCTCTAGAGTCATTAACTGTCCTATGCTCTCCATCCCACTTTGTCATCCACTGTTCCCCTATATTAATCTCTCCCTCCAGACAGTCTTCTTACTGTATCCCCAAGCATGTTAAGTTTAACTTTCTAGCCATTGCTATACTGTTTCCTCTCCAGGAGCATCCTCCTCTGCATTTCCTGTCTGCATCTTTTCAGCAAGAAAGATCCAATTCATAAACCACCTCATTTCAATAGTCCTTGTATCTCTATCAGATTAAATTTGTGTATCCATATTATTAAATTATGTTAAATTTAAGAATTTAAGAATTTAAAAGTGTATGATTTATGGCTTCCTATTGCACTTAGATTGAACCCTAAGTCCTATCTTGGAAAGGGTCCCTAGGCTGCACCCTATCCTCTTGAGGGTCCCATGTCCTCCCAGTCATCCCCTTGCTCCATCTGCTAGTGACACTGGCCTGGAATAGCAGCTGGTCGTTGTGTTTTCCTCCCATTCTGTTAAAAACTGTGTAACTTGGGACATGTCACTTGACTTCTGGGACTCAATCACCTATCTCTAAAATGAAGGGAGTAGACTAAATGGTTGTAAATGGTCTCTCTGATGTCATTATTTTCAGAGTTCCTAAAGTCACTTGTCTCTACAGCCAGGAAGAATTATTAGTAGGAATCATTTTTTAAACTGCTAGACAACAACAAAAAATACATGTTGGTAATGCTATGCTGTAATAGTTTATTACGCTTGAGCAAATACGTCTTCTGAGATCAGGATGATGGAAGTGAGTGCTTCATAAAGTATGTACGTGTCTGAATTATTCTGCTTTCTTTTTAATAAATGAGGATTTCAGACAGTCCCTAAAGTGACTGCTGCTAGTGCATACATGCCGTGTTCATTTATTTAGTTGACATATTTTTTTTTACCAGAAAAAGTTTAGAGGTTTTTCTTTTATTAAACATCTTTTCATTGGGAGGGAGGTGTATTAGTTACCTATTGCTGTTGTAACAATTTACCACAACCCTAGTGGCTTAAAACAATACAAATTTATTGTCTTATGTTTCTGGAGGTCAGAAGCCCAAAATGGCACCTTAAAGAAAGATGGAGGGATTCAGGATCTGCTTTGGAGTCAATCAGTAGAACTTGCTGATAGGTTGATGTGTGAGTAAGAAAAGGAGAGGGATCAAAGTTTATTCTAGGCTTTGTTTTAATGGCACCATAAGCTGAAATGGGAAAACTCAAGGTGGAAAACAGTAGGAGTTCTATTGCATCCTCTTAAGTTCAACCAATCACTTAAAAATCATGTCCAAAGACTAGGGAATAGTAATTTGATTTTGATTGAGCGATTGATTCAGTCATTCAAAAATTATTTATCGAAAACAGTATATGCCAAGTAGTATGTTACCAGCTGAAAATTCAGATATCAGGGATACAGTCCTTTTCCCTCATGAGGTTTACTGCCTGATGGGTGGTGTTGAATAAATTCAATGAACACATCAGAAAGAAATATGAAAACAAATATTTATACAAAATAGATTTTTTATTTATTCGGTACACATTTATTGAGTATCTACTATGTGCATTGTTCTAAGACTTGCACATTGTTCTGGGACTTATATCCTAGTACAAATTGTTGTGCTTATGTAAGTTCTAGGAAAGGATTTGTAAAGTCCATGTGGTTTTAATTGATGGTGTGGTTGGGATCATTCAGGAGAGACTTTACAAACAAGTCAACTTTTACACTAGAGTAGTTAAAATCTAGACCAAAATATTTGGCAAGGACCATACCATGGAGGGCACTGGGAAGTCACTGAGGGATTTTTGACCACTGAAGTGATGGAATTGGAGCTTTATTTTGACTAGTAATTGTATTAATTTGATGCAGGTAGAACTAAAATAAGGAGAAACAGGAAAAAGGGAAGTTTTGAAAGACTCAGAAATTCTAATCCTAGGAATATAATCAAAAGAACTGGAAAAATATATCCACAAAAAAATCTGCATAGGAATGTTTATAGCAGCATCATTTATTACTGCTCAAAGTGGAAACAGTCCAACTATCTATCACCTGATAAGTGGATAAAGAAATATGCTATATCCATATAACAGAACATTAATCATCTGTGAAAAGTAATGAAGCACTAATTCATACTACAATATTGAATGATTCTATTTATTTGAAGTGTCTAAAATAGGCAATTCCATAGAGACAGAAAGTCGGTTAATGGTTTTCAGGGGCTGGGGGAGGGAAGGGTGAGGAGTGACTATAAATGGGTTTAGAGTTTCTTTTGAGGGTGGTGAAATTGTTGTAAAGTTAGATAGATGTGAAGATTGCACAGCTCTGTGAATATACCAAAAATCACTGAATGACATGCTTTAAAATTGTCATTTTTGTGGTATGTGAATTATATTTCAATAAAGATGTTATTTTTAAAATTGAGAGTCTTTAAGACTGGTAATACCATTGCCAGCATATAGAGGACATGAGGGGCAGCAGATTTGGGGAGAAGAAGAGTTTAGGACACATTGAAGTTAAAACACTTATGTAACATTTAGGTGTAAATATCCATTATTGTAAATGCTCATTCACAGCTTTAAAAGAGGTGTTATTTGGGCATTGTCTACACAGAAATGCTTACGGGGACCCTGGGAGTGGTTAAATGCTCTGAGTGAGAAAGTGAAAAAAGAAGAGATCAAGTCCAAGATAAAATCTTGAGAAATGCTATAGGAAGGCTGCAAGGGAGGGGACAGAATTCCAGAAAGAAAACCTACTTGGAAAAAAGTCTAAAGGAAGAAGGAGCCTGGACCAATGGGAAGAACTGAAATAGAAGGCCAATGTGGCAGAGCCCAGAGGTAAATAAGGGGAAAGATGAGGCTGGCTGAGTCATGAGAGGTGAGATTGTATAAACCTTGTAGGCAGGGTTGAGGATACGTGGTCCTTAAGCTAAGAACCACATGAATCTCTTAAACGGGGTAAGTCAGGGTTAGGTTTGCATTTTTAGCTATAGTGTGAGGGATGATCTGGAGAGGGTGCAATCAAAATAATCCTGGTGGGAGATAGAAACTTGGACTAAGATGGTGATAGGTGGAGGTGGAGAGACTTGAGAGACATTTCAGAAATAAGATGATAAGTGAGTGATGACTGAATACGGATGTGAGGGAGGGGCAGGTGCCAAGGAATATGCCTTATTTTCTGGCTTACTTTTATTGGATTGTGGTGACTCTGAATGGGATAAAAGAGAAATCCATGCTGAGGGGTGGGGAATGATGTTTGTCAAAATCCAAGCAGAGCTATTGAGAAGAAAGTTGTATGTACAAGACTGCTGCCCAATAGATAGCTCTGAGCTGAAGATAATAACCTAATCATGTAGGCAGTCATTGTAGTCATGGAGTGAACGAGGTTAAGTAGGGAGAGAGAATAGAGTAAGAAAACAACAGAACCAGTCCGGGACTAGAGGTCAATGATCACAGTGACCTTGAAGAACACCAATGTTTAATGCTCAGATAGAGGAGACTGAGCCACTGTGAGAGAAGGAGAGAGAGAAGGGCTGGTCAGAAAAACCCTCTATCGTGAAAACCAAGGAAAGAGAGTGTTTCAAAGAGAAAGAGGTAATCAGCAGGGATGGATTATTCAGATGCTGCTAAGAGAGCAGCAAGGATAAAGACTGAAAAACGTTGGTTGTGAAAATTTGATATAATTCCATGGTGAAAATGTACCATAAATAGATTACCTTGCCAAACCCAAATCTAGACACAACCTTTGAATGAGGAGTTGTGACCAGTGCTGACTGTTGTTGAACATGGTTTGTGACTATTAAAAGGAATTCCTGATGCTGAGGAGGGAAATGAGACCTGGTGGCCTTCTGAGCAGCTTCCATAATAGGACGTGACTCAGCCACCTGGAGGGTGTTCCAGGGGCGTAGTTTCTAAACTCATCGTCCCCTGGGTCCTCCCTTTCCAGAACCTACACCCATAGAAGGCCAGGAATGTGGAAACAAGTGAGACATTCCCCATCGTTTCTGGTAGTCCCTGAAATCAAAGAGGGAAAACACCCACGTTTGACTCACCAAATCTTTTGGTAATACAAAAACGTATGTATTTCTTAAATATAAGTTTATCTTTCTCTCTTTCATACACCCACTCCCACCTCCAGCAGCCTAAATACCCATGCTCTAATTCCTGTTTGCTGAAGATATAACTAGTCAGTTTTGGGATGGGAGGGGCAAGTGGTTATCCAATGAGATGTGCAGCAAAACCAGCCACGTAAGTTACTGCTTTGTCCAACATTTTTGCAAAATTTTCATAATCCAGTAATGACTTCAGTGTTGATGGTTATCAGTGAGGTAGGATGGCAATTTTCTGTTATTTAAGGTAATTCGATCCAAGCTGAACATAAACATTATAAAAATTTGTATTTTCAGCTAGATCTATTTTACATGCATTTGAAAGCTAGCTGTATTTAATCACTTTTTATTACATAAGCTAATGATGTGGATAATGTTGTTGACTTTTTACTCATCTCTTAATGGGCAGTTTCAGAGCTAAACCACATAAGTGCCCTCCTACCAAGCTGCTAAATGATATGATCAAAATCATTGGAAGGAAGATGACAAATCATTCATCAAGAACCACAACCCTAACTTACAGGGAAGATAAAATGGAGCTGAAAGGTATTTACAGGAGCTCTTATAATTGCTCAAGAAATGGTAAACTATATTTTTGTTTGATTGCATCCAGCTCAAAAATATACTGTGGGCAAAAGCTAAGCTGCCTCACTAAACTTCTTTTTCCAAGTGTAACGAACGAGGTTTGACTTCTACGTTGTGTGTGCTTTTCAAATTAATGCGCAGTCAGACCCTTTTCAGAGGCCGCAGCTTGGTTGTCATGTTTTCGGACTGGAGCGCTCTCTGCTGCTCTTCCTCTTTTTCTCCTAGTCACCTCCCACCAACACACCTTTGGTTGTTGTTGTTGTTTTTGCCTATTTTCAAGACATGTCATCCCTTGTTAGTAATTCTGCTTGGCAAGAGAGCAGAGAAAGGAACTGAAACGTAATTCCATTCATTTGACCTCTTGCTGGCAGCAATGGTAGAAGATTTATTACAGAAAAGGTTGAAAGTATTGGCCGAAAGCAAGTTCAGAGAATACGGTATATTTCAATTACTTGTGCTCTCGCTCTATTCTTTAGACGAACAATCCAGTCCTGGGCATGCAGTCCCCTGTTCAGGTCTAATTATCTCAAGTGCAGGGTGTCCACATGCCCTGCTAGACCCCTCGTCGCCTGCTCTAACGACCCAGCTCTGTCAGCGGCCCTGTGTGCTACTAATGCCACCTGAAGGATGACAGCACAGGTAAAGCCTGGCTGCCCACTGCCCTCACGGCACCCTAAGGAGAGTAGGAGGTTGCAGCACTGAAAATGCAATCCTTAGGGACAGCTTAGAATCACCTGGGGATCTTGTTAAAGTGCAGATACTGACTAGACAGGTCTGGGGTGGGGCCTGAGGTCCTGCATTTCTAACACGTTCCCATGCGATGCTGTTGTTGCTGGTCTAGGGACCCACACATTTTGCATTAAAAATTTAGACAAACTGGTAGACCTTGATAAGCAATAAATAAGAACTCCCCATTTTACTTTCCATAGGGTTCAGGGTACAGGTAATAAAGATGCTCCGTGGTGTATTTTTGTTTAAATACAGAGAGATGTATATTTTGCTAAAAATCAGTGGGTTTCAAACAAGTTTCCTTTAAAATTTTTTTTATTTTATTGTGATAGGAACACTTAACATGAGATCTACCCTCTTAACAAATGTTTAAGTGTATAATCCAGTGTTGCTAACTATAGGTACAATGTTGTATAGCTAATTTTCAGCATTTATTCATCTTGCTTAACTGAAACTTTAGGCCTGTTGATTAGTAACTTCCCATTTCTCTCTCCCCAAACCCCTGGCAACCACCATTCTACTCTTTGATCTGCTGGGTTTGACTATCTTAGCTCCCTTATGTAAGGGGAGTCACGCAGTATCTGTGACGGGCTTATTTCATTTAGCATAATGTCCTCAGATTCATCCACGTTGTCACGTATTGCAGAGTTTCTTTTTTCTTAAAGGCTGCATAGTGTGTTTCCATCGTGTGTTTATACCACTCCCAGCTCCACCTGGGGGAAGCGAGGTGTTGATACATACATCTAACACCCCCACTTTTCTGAGGGGGCTCCCCGGAGGACTGGCTTCTGTCTTGCCAGTATGAGAGCTCTGACCAGTATAGCACAGTCTGGCTGTGGAAGGTAGGAGTGGAGCTGTCAGCTTGGGCTGGTAAGTGACATGGATTCCCCCCTGCTCAGCACGGAGCAAGCAAATGAAAAACATCTCCGCCCCCAGCTTCCTCCTGGGAGGAAAAGAGTGGAATCAAATACATTTTCTTAAAAGCAGTAGAACTCCTTTCTCAAAAGAAATTTTAAAATAATAAAATTTCAATGTATAAAACAGAGAAAAGTGGTTGCATGAAGGGGGATCTGCTAAGCCCTGACTATTTATCCCCTTTCAATTTCCCCCAGCCAAAAACAGCTCAGTGGAATCTAGTTTCCACAGGACACACAAACACATAAAACCATTGCTTTAGGCTCTAGTTTATATCTCCTGGTCAATGCCACACAGTAGGATTCATTTGTTCATTCAGCACATATACACTGAGTGCCTACTGTGTGCCAGGCACATAGTAAGGTTTTACATTCTAGTGGGAAAGACCAGCAGTAAACAATAAACAAAATGAAAAAATAAATTACATAATCTAATTACATTAGAAAGTGATAAGAGCTACAGAAGAAAGTGGACAGCAGGGTGAGAGAAATCAGGAGTCCTGGTGTAGGGTGGGGCAGGTGCAGCTGGAAATAGGACTCCTGATCAGAGGGCGCCTCATGGAGAGGGTGACCCAGTGCTACAGTGCTGGTGCATGGACCCACGGTGAAAGGCTGCTGCTGAGACCCACCCTACGTGTAGCTGGCCTAGAAGCTGTCTAAAGATGATCCGTGATGTGTGGTCGATCCCGCAGGTCACTCAGCCCCACCTCCATTGCTGGGACCATAGGGAGGCATGAAGCCACCCACTGGGTTTTACACCCCGCCATCTTGTGGAGATCAGTCAAGGTTTTGGAGTCAGCATCAATTATTCACTTACTCACTTATTCACTTATCAAACATGTATTAATTGTCCACTGTGTTAGGGACCCTGTAACAGGTGCCCAGGATACAGATGCTTGCCCTCTAGCCAGAGGTGCACATGCATGAAACGGCAATCTCCAAACAATGTGCTAGTGTGAGATAAAGTGATGCACCGGGGTGATGAGACCTCAAGG
Organism: Camelus ferus; assembly: GCF_009834535.1. NCBI lineage: Eukaryota > Metazoa > Chordata > Mammalia > Artiodactyla > Camelidae > Camelus > Camelus ferus. Next base: position 28,733,529 of record NC_045700.1, on the reverse strand, counting down.
GCATCAACCCAGGCCTGGGGTCACAGAAGGCTACCTGATGTAAAGGATGAGCAGGACTTTGGTGATGGCACCTCACCTCCCTCTTAACAAACCCACCGGCTAAATAATTGCCCTCTACAAGTCTGAAGCGCTTTATAAATATCAGGTTTTGACTCATGGGTTTCTTTTTTAAATCATTGCTAATTGAAGTAAGTCCTTACCTTCAGATATTCCTGGACTCTACATTAGTGAAATGTTTTTCTTCATTTATAGAGTAATTTATTTTGCTATACATTCATTGTTCATGACACTTCCCCATGCTGAAATGCATTTTCTTGATTGTCTGTAGAGTTACCCAAGGGTAATAAATGTGTTGCTACATTTTGTAGACTGAAAAATGTCCTGCATGAACAAGCAATAGAGAGTGAGGAGGAGGGAGTGAAAAAGAGACACAGATGCTCAAAGAGAAAGGCAGAGAACAGACAGAAATAAGCCCCAGAGCAGGGAGAGGAGAAGCACGTTAGTCTACACGATTCAGCATCCAAGTGATGCTTATGTCCAAGTGATACAGCTTCGCTCACGCAAGGAAGTCCCAGGGTCAGCCTGCCGGTGCTCATTGCTGACACCATTGTCCTCAGACAAGGCGGCCAGAAGAGGAACTTGGATATGTGGCACAATATCCCAGCACTGAGGATTTGTGCATTGTGGGGACCAGACTTTTCAAGTAAGAGATCAAAGAGAAATCTCAGAACGGAAATCAGATTTGAAAGGATGTCGCCAGAGCGGTGCAGACAGGCATCTTGGTTCCTTTATTCTCACAGTCCCACCCCAGCCCTTCCAGGATGCCACACAGACCTCCTCTGGCTGGGATCCTCTGGCATCGGGGGTGTGGGCGCCCAGGGGGCTCAAGTGCATTTTTCTGCTTTTGGGAAACAACCACAGTTTGCCCTAAGGACCAGCCCTTTGGCACAAAAGCTTGGTGTCCTTAGGGGGTTCCTGGTGCCTTCTGCTCCCGTTTTTTCTGCCTCTTTCTTCCTTTCCTTCCTCAGCCCTCTACTTCAGAAAGACATAGCAACCAAAAACAGCTAGTGCACTTAACCCCAATCTTTTGAACATTAATTAGTCACCACCCGATCCCCACCCCCCAGGCTGGAAAAGTTCCATCACAATTATTCCTGGGACTGTCTTGTGACACAGATGGGCACACAGACAAGTCTTGACTGGCCCCTCACCTCCATTACCATACATGTCTTTTTAGATGGGAGGTCATCCATCACGGAGCCCTCCTCAGCATCTCGGAGCAGGCAGCCCAACCCAGGAATGCTGAGAGAGGCAATTACCTGTTTTCGAGTCCAGCTTTCCTCTAAATGCTTGTATTGACAGAGGAACAAGCGCAGTGGACACATGGGCCACTCAGCCTATCATCCTCTTTCTGACGGTGACATGGAGGGACAATTTGCAGAAAGGCACAGTTTGGAGAATTCTCCCCAGGTTACATTACAATTTCGCAGCAGTCTCAAAAGATAAACCTCCACCACCCCTTGCTTCCCTTAATAACCATTAATGATGTACTATCCATGGGTTTATTTATACTCCGTCTCCATGATTTTTTCATGTTGTGCCTCTTAAGGAAAGAAGTTCCTTAGGTTTACTGTTTTTTTTTTAATTGAAGTATAGTCAGTTTACAATGTTGTGTCAATTTTCTGGTGTACAGCGTAATGTTTCAGTCATACATACACATACATATATTCCTTTTCATATTCTTTTTCATTATAGGTTACTACAATATATTGAATATAGTTCCTTGTGCTATACAGAAGAAACTTGTTATTTATCTATTTTATATTTTTAAATTTTTTTTTAATTTTTATTTTTTTTATTGACCTTAGGTTTACTATTGTGTACAGAACTTCTTCTTTTTCTGTGAGTGTGCTAACTTTATCTCTTTAATCTCAACTTCCAGTATTTGGTTAACAAATCTATGTTCTATACTGTGTAGGACTTTATTCATGTAAGCATTTATTTAATAAATATTTATTGAGCAATTTCTCACAATGACCAAAAAGTTCTACTTTTTGTTGTAGTTCACCTTTGCAGGCTATGTGCCTTCTCTCCTGGCTCACCTACTGGTTCTTACCTATGCATCCAAAGTAGCAATGTCTTTCTGCATGACTGACAGCTGGTATGGACTTCCATATTTCGATGCAAAGATAAGCTAATACGCTTATGTTTTGTTTCCGCTGCTCTGGCTAATGATGTCTTACATTTTGTTGCAAATATGACTGTTCGAATTTGTCACTACTTGCTGTTAGAATTGTTCCAAGTTAATGCCTATGTTTGGGTCTGTCTTTATCACTCCTTTGGAGTAGTTTTCCCCAGGGCCACTACTTTCTCCATGCTCAAACTGAAGTGCATTTGACATTCTAAAAAAAACCATGTGCAAAGCCTAGAAAGATCTCGCTGATTAGCATCTTACTGTCTGGAAGATTTCATCCTAGTCTGCCATCTAAGTTCAGGTCCGCTCAAAAGCAGCTACACCTAATAGTTCTTTATTTGCCTATTAAGTATTGCACCAAATAAAAATTTAGCCGTATCGATAATTTTTCAACCCCTGTCAGTTATCTGTGCTCATAGAGAAGAAAGAGAACTAACTCATCACTTAACATACAAATCATTCATCGACCTCATTGAAGCCCATAATTATAAGACCCTTCACTATTGAATCTCCTCTTACAGTTTTTCACTGTCTTTGCCACTACCCTTTATCTTTCTATCAAAAACACTGATAAAAATAGTAGAGATGTGAAAAGCTGCCCAGATTTAAGCCAAATCCTTGATAAGCAAAGCAAATGAAGGTATCATTTTTTATTTTGGATGGTTTCAGGGTGTGAAAGAGATAGCTACCTGGCCACCAAAATCCATTTCCCCCTTTTCCTGGCACACACTTCAACTTCATTTTACAGTGTCCCTTCTGGTTCAGAGGGGCCACCTGGATGAGCCCTAGCTAACTTCTATCATAGTGAGCCATTGAATTTTTAGGTCTATTTCTTCCCTCAACTTAGTCTAACCTGACATGTGAGAGGAATTATCTCCTTTAAAGTCAGATTTCTCTCAGCCAAGAGGGATGATTTCCCTAATCTAATGAGCAGATATCCAGACTGCCAAGTCATGAGGTAGAATTCTTGAAGAGAAAAGAACACCGCTACTGACTAGTGCCAGCCCTCAGAGTCAGTGATTTTAAGAGGTTGGGATGAGTTTTATGTGGATGTCAGTGGCCACGTTTCCTGGTGGGCATTTCCCTGTGTCTAATTCATTGATTTTCTCCCCACCAGGCTATGTCTCTCATGGTTTCTATAATGTATACAGATTCTGCTGAGGGAGAAACATCCAGAAAGTCAAGGCCACAATTCTGTGAGTTTTGATAAATGAACAGAGTGCCATGTAACCACGAACACAATGTTTAAGAGGGAGAACATTTCCATCTCCCACCATATTTCCCCATGGCTTTGTAGCCAGCCCCGCCCTACACCTTCAGTCTCCTGCAGTCATTGATGTGTTTTCTCCAGAATCTCCTATAAATAGAAACATAGAGCACATATGTACCCTTTTGGATGTGGTTTCTTTCATTAAGATACAGCATATAAACCTCACCCACCTTGTTGCATGTATGAGCAAATCGATTCCTTTTCTACTGCTGAACTGTATCCCATTATATTGGTATATTGCAGTTTGCTTATCCATTCCCCAGTTGAGGGACATTTGGGTTGCTTTCAGTTTTTGACTAATTATGAACGAAGCCATGCTAAACATTTATTGCAGAATTTTATGTGAACAGAGGTTTCATTTCCCTCGGCTTAATAAGAAATGGGATTGCTGGGGTGTGTGGGAAGTGTGTATTTAACTTTATAAGAAACTGTCAAAATATTTTCCAAAGTGACTATTCCATTTTGCACTCCCACCAGAGTTCCAGCTTTTTAAAAAATTTATCCCTTCTAATAGATAGTGCCCTAAAGTATTTTGACCTCTTCTAGAACATTGTGAACAGGCAGGCTTTGAAGATGTTGCAGGTTCAGTTCCAGACCACCACAATAAAACAAAAATTGCAATAAAGTGTCACATGAATTTTTTGGTTCCCCACTGCACGTAAAAGTTATGTTGAATCTATACTACAGTCTATTAAATGTGCAATAGCATTATGTCTAAAAAGTGTACATTCCTTACTCAAAAAATACTTTATTGCTAAAAAAGTTAGCCCTCATATGAGCCTTCAGCAAGTTACGATAGTGACATCAAAGATCACTGATCACAGTCACCGTAACAAATATAATCATAATAAAAAATCAGAAATATTGCAAGGATTACCAAAATGTGACACAGACATGAAGAGAGCAAATGCTGTTGGAAAAATGGCACTGATAGACTTGCTTGACACAGGGTTGCCACAAACCTTCAGTTTGTAAAAACTGCAGTATCTGCAAAGCACAATAAAGGGAAGTGAATAAAACAAGGTATGCTTGCAAATGGAATCGATTGTCTGGCTTCTTTTGCTTAGCAGAATGTATACAAATTCATTCGTGTTATTACATGTACAGTAATTCTTTTTTTACTGCTGAGCAGTATTGCATTGCATGGCCAGATCTTTTGTTTATTGTTTATGCATTCACCTGTAAATGGGCATGTGGGTTATTTCTAGTTTGGATCTATTATGAATAAAGCTGTTATGAACATTCTTGTATCAGTCTTTTTGTGGACCTATGCCAGTCCTCTCTTGGTACATACCTAGGAATGAGATTTCTAGGTTATGGAGTAGATGTGTTTAAATTTATTAGAAACTCCTGCACCCAATTTTGTATTCTTTTTCTCAGAGAGGATCCTTGAAATTATATAAACTTCAGATCCAGTAAAGTTGAATCTGTCTTGCAAATACGATTTCAATCAAGAGGCCGAAGTCGCAGACAAATTACCTTCCTGGGAGTTAAGTCAGATACACTTGGCAGTTGTAAGTCACCATCACTTTTGCCCCAGAGTGTACATCCTGCGGGCAGCTACAGCCAGCTCTCCAACAAGCCCTGCAGGTGACCAGGCCTGGGCGGGCAGCTTAGGACACGTGCCCTGTGGTCAGCTTGCTCCTGTGTCCTGAGAGAAGGAACAGTTGCCCAGGTAAGCTTGATGCCTCTTGGCTAACTCTCAGTTAATTGGCTATGGCCATAAATAGACCTCTGGGGCTCTGAGTTCCATGGCATCAATTTGCCTACTTGTTGGGTGTTAAGAGATGCCTGACAAGTCATTAAGATATTATTTGTGACCCAAGTTCAAGCGATTGCCAGGAAATCCAGTGTCCTCCTGCTTGTCTACAGCAGTGGAAGATGCATGAAGCAAAGAGGAAGAGGTGTGTGCTGAAAGGCCCACCTGTGCTGGGAGCCTGTCCCCACCACCTCTGGGTGGAGCAGACCCGTCAACAGCTTTGCCTCAGCTGGAGGTTTCCTGCACCCACCAGACACTAAACATTTGCCCATCCCTGGCCGTGGTTTAACCCACAGCTCAGCTTGTTTCCCAGCTTTTTTTGGACCAGTGTGTGTGTGGTTTATTTCAGAAAATGATCCAGTGATGAAAGACATGAAGTTGGTTATTCTACTCCCTCCACACAAAGAGAACGCTCACCCCCAGTGCCGTCCGAAGAGCCCAGCGCTCAGGCTTTGAGACCTGATTATAATGGTCTGATGACCCCACCGGGGGCACACACGGGTTTTAGCCAGTGCAGATTTACCTGGGCACCAGTCTTTCAGCTAATCCTATCAAAGATTGTAGGCCGGGAAGCAGGATGAGATTACAAATCCAAACATATTTACACAGATGTCTTGTTTAGCCCTGCACACAGCCAGGGTTACATTTGCCTCTTGTAACAAAATCACGATTATCACAGGCCAACTTGGTTAGAAACCTAAGATCAGGAGACTGAGAGGGAGAAAACGGGAGAGGGAGAAAAATGGATGGAGATTAAGTTAAAAAAAAAAAAAAAAAAAAAGCCCCTGGGGAAGTGGCTTCCGGCAGCAATCAGCTGAGAACAGCAAGTCTGTGTTCGGCCTGTGTGGTTATTTTCTGATTAGGTGGGCTGTCTGTCTAATCAGATTTTCTGCTTCCCTGTTACCCAGCTTATTAGGCTCTTTCTACATGTGCAGCTTAGGTAGGGTTCCCCAGCCGTCACAAGATGATTCAAAGTAATGCCCAACAAAGCCCCCTTCTGTAGGGATCGTATTTGTTAGACACTCCAAGTCAGGCCTCTCTGACTTCACCTAAGGAACAGGATAAATTTTCTTCCTCTTGCGTTTGAGTCTCATGAGGAGTCTAGTTTTCATACAAATCTAATCATGGAAATAGTTTCTTGATTAATCAGAAAAGCTCCTCTGGGTAGAGCCTGACCGAGTAGGATTCCCTCGACATAAATCAGGATTACTCAAGGCCTCCTAAGTGCCAAGCAGCAGGCCAGGCAGGGCACCGAGTGAGGTGCAGAGCAGACAGCCTGCGCCTGTTATCGTCTGGGACACAAGGGGAAAGCGATTTTCTTTCCCTGAAAAGTGCATGGATGGAAGGGAGACTGGGTAAGTTCTTGTATTATACTTGCTCTGCTGGAGGCGAAGGAACATTAGGAAAAATGTTCTTTCCTAACCTCCAAGCAAGTAGAGTGATCCCTGCCCGCTCAGCAGGTAGAACAGAATACCCGTGTGAAGTATTTATGTAAACAGCTTCTGAAGAAAATCAAAAGGACAAAAAGACTTCACACAACCTTTCTGTCCTTTTAAAGTTGACCATCTGAGGCCATAGGAATGATGGGAACAATCTGTGAAAATAGTATTTTAAAGACAATGCATTAAAGTCTCAGATAACTACATTACATGTTGTGCACAAAGTAATCTTACTTCAGATTCTATGACTAGCAAAAACAGCTCTTTACAGAGAAGGCAAATGCTGCCCTATGGGTAAGAAGAATTGAAGTCCGAGTCAAATGCGAGCAGAAAATTCAGCTTCTCTTTAAATGGCATTTACCCATGGTTACTAGCCTTCAGCTGTTTTACAAAGTCACACACTGTACAAGGCGTTTTGAAGATCACACGTATTTTAAAGGGTTTAGAGCCCCTTCTGAGCAGAATGGTATATAAATATGTCCTACTTGCTGCTAAATCCAGCTATTATTAGGAGAGAATTTCTCATGATTGGAAAAAAATGTATTCCTGTTGACTTGCAAGTTCTCTGCTTCAGGCACAGAAATTTCCCTTAGGTCCGGCATGTAAGATGGAGACCATGTCAGTGTGAAGTCGAATGGGAAAGGGATGGGTGGAGATGGCCAGATGGGAGTCAACCTCCTGGGAATGGTCGGTTACCCCGTAGCATGTGTGAATCCTGTGTGAGGAGGAAGGGAGGGCCCTGAGGCCAGTGTTCTGGTCCAGGAATTACGCAGTGCAAGATTTCAGAGCACTGTACAAACCAGTACAGAGTAAGCCCCGCTTCCTGGTGTGCGGAAACAGTCTGAGAGTCGGGCAGCAAGAAGGGGGTGAGTCCTTGGGGCATCTCTATTAACTAGGCCTGCCTCTCAACACTCCTTCTCCTCTTGCCTGCCTGGCACTCAGACTGGCCCTCCAAACCCTCTTTCTTCATTCTCCTTTTCTATGACTGCTGTCTCAGTCCCAAACTCTTCTGCCACCTGCTCCAGGACCCTCAAGCTTTCCGATGCAGACAACACCCCCACTTCTGATCCCTCCACCCTCCCATGGCTACTTCCTGTATCTCCATTCTATTATACACAGTCACCTGTGTTATCAAACTTTTCCTTCATATACATCTTCTAAAATCTGTCTTTCCCTTAATCCCTAACAGTGGGAAATCTGTGTCTCCACTTCTCCCATCTCCAAGCCCTGAGAAAATTCCTTACAGCCACCTCCAGATTAACATCCCACTGTCTTTCCTCTTCCCCTGCCTCCCCTGATGGCCCCACCGTTGAATTAGGAGATTCTCTCATCAGTCTCTCCTCTGAGCCCCCAGGTTCCCACCAGACTCAGTGAGGTCAGTCTAGGAATTAAAAGGCCAAACTCAAACTACCTGCCAGATGCTTGAACCTCTAGTCCAAGCCCCCAGTGAGTGATCCACCCCCTGCCTGAACTCCCTGACAACAGGAAACACGGCAGCAAGGAGCCATGCTTTCCAGTTTTAAACAGCTCTAGCTGTGGGAACTTTCTTTAATAAGCTAAAGTCTGTATTCCTATAATTAATGTTACTGGTTCTAGTTTTGCCTTTTGAAGCTCAATAAAAGATATTAAATTGCTTTTCCAGATGACAGCCCTTGGACCATTTGGAAACTTTGATCATATTCTTGCTAAGACATCTCTACTCCAGGCCAATCAGCTGCAGGGCCTTCAAATTTTCTGAACATAACACATTTTGGGGTTTCTTCTCCCATTTCATTGCCCTCCCCCTGAACATTTTCCAGGTTTTTCATGTGGCGCACCAAACTGTACTAATTGCTCTAGGTGTGATGTGATTGGTGGAACTAAACCCCCACCCCCAAGAGACAGTCTTTCTATGAGGGCAGCCTAAGTGCTAGTTAAGTTGTTGTAATGGTGCGGATACTGATAGTGGTGATGGTGGTAATGGTTTCAGGGATCATGTAATACTGCTGACTCATCACAGTCAACTAATTAAAGCTAGGAACTTGTTTTCCCACTTCTAAGTCACATCTCTACCATCTTTTTCATGTGCTGTTGACTTTTTGGATCAAAATCAAAACGACTGAGTTTTATTTTGATGTACCTGAGCCATCATTTCAACCTAATGAAAAGCATTGTAGACCTTGATTTTGTCAATGTTTGTTTGCCATTCTTCCCAGCCCCAGTTCATCTTCAGATGAATTAACATGCTTTTTGTAACTTCATCCAAGTTTCTGATTAAATATGAATCAAACAGTGTTAAAGCTAGAGGCCAATGAAAAGACACTAAAGAGTGTCCTTCAGGGTCACATCTATCTGTTAATCAGCACCCTTTGAATACAATTGTTCAATTCATCAATTTAAGTGTGCCTATTTTTCTTCTGTTTTGTCCCCAGGCTATCCTGAAATTTGACTGCTCTACATGTATCACATTTCTCACTGCTACCGGTTTAATAACCATGACACCCCGAAAAAAAAAAAAAAGGACTCATTTGACATGACCTCTTCAGTACTATTTAGGAATCACCAGGTTCCTCTCATACAGAAGCTCTCCCTACCATCTTGTTAATAAATAGTCCTAGAATCTTACGTAAAATCGTAAAATTGCCACAAAACCGTAATGAGGAAAATGCCTCATCTTCTTCATTTTTGAGAACCAGAATCACTCTTGCCCAATTCCAGTCTTTCAACAACTCTTCTCCTCTCTGTAATCCCCTCATTGGAAAACAACCCATTCCTCCTGGGAACCTCAGGATTTATTGAAACCTTATGAAACAAGTCTTACCCTCCCTTACATTAGGGTTATTTGTATAGATGTCTTTTTCCCTCCACTCACACTTGATTATGAACTCCCTGGCAACAAGAGATGCTGAGAATGTTTCCTGCTGTCCCCTGCCTTGCACGTATATTTGAGGGTTTGAATTGAACTGAATTGCACAAAGGAAGAAAATTAGTTTGATCTATGCAGTCACAAAATCATTTTTTTGGATCAAATTGGATTCTTCTCATCTATCTTAGTATCTAATTTGTGCGTAGTTGAATTAGTCTTGCAGTTAATCTGATGTGGTCATTACATCTACTGAAGACAGTAAATTCATTTTCCTGATCTGGTGGTTTTTAATTATATAGTCACAGCCACTCACACAGAAAAATAAAACAGCAGATTAAATAGCGAACTAATAGCAGAATGATGAATGGAATTATCCCCAGGCTCAAAGGCTTTCCCAGGCAGTCTATAGTTTCTGCCGAATCATTTGTTCAGTTGTGATCCGACACCCTTTTGTTGAGTGATAGCAATAGTCACCAATTACTGAGTGCGTCCTACGGGCGGAGCAGTTAAGTAAGACAGAATGACATGGTGGCTAAGCACGTGGGGCACGGCCTGTGTCCTGGCACTTCCAGTTATATTTGTGTGACCTTAAGCCAATTACTTCAACTGTAAACAAGGTAGAATCAATACTAGTTACATGGCCATTTGAATGTATTATCTCATTTAATCCCCACAACAAGCCTGCGAGTCACTATAATTTTCTTCTACCTTACAAATTTGCAAGTTACTAGGTGCTGGGTGCCGTAGGATTCCTAGAAATGGCTATATCAGCATCAGACATGGTCTTGCCCCCAAGGACTTCACAATCAAGTAAAGAGGACTGAATTTTAAATAATTAACTAAAATCAAAGGGCTGAATCCAATATTTGCCATCGCAACGTGACTGCAAGATGCATGAGAGCACAGAGGACTTAACAGATGACTTTCAATAAGAGGTAGAATTTTATTTGAAACTGGAGGCATGAAATCCAAATCATAGCAGAGGTTAAGGGCAACCCAGAGTGAGGGAGCCACATAAACAAAGACTAGCAGCATGAAAGAGGATACAGTACTAGCCAGAGAGTGGTTCTCAACCTGCTGGCTGTCAAAACAATTTAAGTGTGGTCCAACTAGAATTACTTTTAAATATGTACTGTATCAGCTAGGAAATATTAAAGCACATTACAGAAAAATTCAGATGCATTTTGTGAATGTAATAGATATGAGTATTGGGTTACAATATAAAGCTTATTTCTTACTATGAGTTGTGATCTAAGAGGCTTGAAAGGCACCCGTCTAAGAGTGTCTGGAAGCTACGTGGTGTAGAGAGACGTGGTGTGGGGATGAGACTGCTGCTCTAGGAAAACAGCGAGCAGCTCTGGGATGATGTATTTGGTTTGAAGTGAGAGACAGAAGAAGGGAGGTGTGTTGGAGATGCCACAGCAGTCTGTGCCAACGCCACGTTAAGTCAGCCTACCGTGGGGGTTATTCACAGGAGTATATGTGGGAATCTTCCCATGAGCAAATATGATCATTTAACATGTAGACAGAGGTGGTTTACAGTAGAGCTAATGAAGCTAAAGCTTCAGGGACCCTTGTTTTCATGAGTCCAAGTCCGTGTTTTCCAAGGCTCAGTTCTGAATTTTGTATTCATAATTTTATGTTCTTCTTCTTAAAGAGAGCCTTCAAAAGAAAAAGAAGGCCTTAAGAGGGCTTCAGGATCCTCCAAACCTGGGTCTGCCCTAGCTTGCATATAAATTTGAACAGGTGCCTTTTTTTTTTTTTTATAAAACAGGATTGCTCAGAGACTTTAAGATACTAATGTGCATTTTGAATTCCCCTGAGATACAAATTTTATAACTTCTCTTTTCTCAAACTCCCACACCTCCTAACCCTCGCTCTGAATCAACACTCACACTTCACATTTAATGGGCATACGGGAAGCCGTTCAATGTAGCCTCACTCATCTTCACACCAGTGAGACTACACATCACTGTCAAAGTTTATATGCTACAACCCATGTTTGGGGAAATGGTGACCTTTAAATTTTCTCTAGTTGACCTCATCTTTCTCTGATGCTTCCTTGTTCATTGAAAATAACTTGGTTTCTTTCAATTTAAGTCTTTGGTTATTCTCTTTGGGGTAAATACTCAATCTTTCAAGGTGTTTTCCATTTCCTACTGTTTTTCTCTTCTCTTTGGGTAGCATGTGGATCTAGTGGAAGCTTGTGTGCATTTCCAGCTGTGGAGAAGGAGCCTCAGGTCCACTCACTGTGCTTTGAGCCTTCCCAGATCCCAGCTAGAGGTCAGCTCATTCTAGTCTGGCTCTGGCTGTCCTGTGGCATCCTCAGATGAAGCCCTGGTCTCTTGCCACATCACAGGCTTCTCAGTCGAACCTCAGGCTTATTCGGAGACTCAGTTCCTCTCAGCACCTCCGCCTGTCCAGGGAGCTGGAAACAGCTGCATTCTCACACCTGCAGGAGTGGGTTTGCATTGGTGGAAAGGCTCCACACAGCAGCTCTCAAGCATCTCTTACAGCACAGGAGGAGGGCATCCACGTGGGGAGATGAGTCAGTGCACATTGCCTAAGTCTGGGTGGGTGGGAAGGATATGGCGAGAAGGAGGTGGTAGAGATGGTGATATCTCAGCTTGGCTCTTGGAGCCTGAGTACGTGAGAAGATAATCCATGCTGGGAGGTGGGGGTGGGGGGAGGGGTAGCAGAGACGAGACGGGCAGTTGACAGCATGCAAGGGCACTGATCAAACAAGCAAATATATTAAGGATAAGTGAAGTCAGGTTTCTCACTGTGGGAGAAAGGGGCTACAAATATAGAAAGGTGGAAAAAGTAGAATTTACCCAGCGGTGCTGCACTGAAATTAGAGATAGCAGTGTGAACTCATGGTTTCCAATATATATGGATAGACATAAAAATAAACAACGATGTAAATGTGTGCAAAAACACACATACATAAATACATACACATCTAGCTTTGTCCATTGTGAAAGCCTGGGAGCAGTGACACCCTAATAGTAATAAGCACCTGTCTTGGTTTTTTTTCAGAAACATGTTTTGTAAATACCATTCTCCACCAGGGCTCCTTAGGGAAAAGCATGATCCCAAGGCTGGGGTAGGGGAAGTGCAAGACGAGCCTGGAGCATCAAAAGATAATGAGGACATGTCAAAAGAACATAGAAGCTTGCTTAAAGGGCTTCCCCTGGTCAAATCTGGAGCTATTTAGCATCAAAGTAAATAGTGATCATAATAAATAATGATCCTTTGAATAAAATGAAAATCTGTTAGTCCATCCTGATGTAAGTCAATAAATAAATAGATTGGATGTTTCATGAGGAATAGGAAATTTACATAGTTTTAAAGAAACTCTCTGCAAAATACTTATTAATTACAAAAGAGAGGGAAAGGTAACTTTACAGTGGAGAAGCCTGGCTGACATCACCTTCATCTGGTGATCCCAGTTAAAATCACCAGCAATAAACAGGTTGATGAAAAGCATGTGCCACGCGCTAGGGTGCAATGCGTCACTTCTATGATATTCCTGCCAAAGGTGCACAACCTGAACCCAGCCATAAAGTAACGTCAGATAACCCGCAACCAACAGACTGTCTACAAAGTAGCTGGCCTGCAACCTTCAAAATGCCAAGATCATGACCATCAAGGAAAGAATGAGGCACTAAAGCAGACTGAAGAAAACCAAAGGGATGTGACAACTAAAAGCAAAGTATGATTCTAGACTGGATCCTCTTGCTATAAAGGACATTATTGTAACAACTGGCAAAACTTGAAAAGGGTCTGAGTGACACGTCAGTTTGCTTTCCTAATCTGGCTGATGGCACCGTGGTTAGGGGGAGACCGCGCTGGTGGTAAGGTGTTTGGGGTGATGGGCCTGTGGTAGGCAGCCTCTAAGATGGTTTCTGTGATCCTCACCTGTTGATATTCATGCCTTTGTGTAGTCCCTGCTGCTGCATGTGACCCCTACCTAGAGATTCACTCCTAATTAGTAGAATATGCACAGCCCTCGGAGATGTGATTACACGAAGATTGTGGCTCCCCTCTCGGTGCTGTTTCCCCTCTCCCCACCCACTCACTCTGGGAGAAGTCCACTGCTTGCTGTGAGCTTGCCTATAGAGAGGACCACGCAGCAGGGAACTGAGGGGTCCGCCTGCCAACAGCCTGTGAGAAACTGAATCCTTAGCAAGGAGCCGCGGGGCTGGAGTCAACAGCCTACGAGGCAACAAATCCTACCAACAGCCACTTGAGCCAGCTTGGAAGTGAATCCTCCTGTACTTGACTGTTCAGACAAGATTACAGCCCTGGCCAACACCTTGTTTGCAGCCTGAGATTGTGAGACAGAGAAGCCGGCTTAGCCACCCCCGGATTCCGACCCACAGAAACTCGGAGATAATAAAGGCTATTACAAGCCCTTCAACTGTGGAGTAACATATTACGGCAACAGATAACTAATGCAGGGAACCGTATGACAACTCACTCTCAAATGGTTATGTTTGAGACTGTTTTAAAAAAAAAGCGTATGTGTGTTGAGCACACATTTAAGCATTTCCGTGCTTACAATTTTTTATTGGCTTCCCCATCCCACTGAGAACAAAATCCCAACTCCTTACCTTCCTTTTCTGCCCCTCCAGCCCCCTTTACCCCTCTTACCTTTCCTAACTTCTAGCCACCCTGGTTTTCTTTCAGTTCCTCGAGCAAAGCCTTTGAAAGCACTCTTCCCTCTTACCTGGATGCTCCTCCCCGGTCCCCACCTGACTAACCCTCCCAGGACTATTTCATTTGCATCCTTTGACTCTCTCCTTAAACATCCATGTCCACTTAAGAAGTTTTCTCTCTTTTTTAGGGAAAGAGGTAACTAGGTTTATTTATTTACCTATTCTTTAAGTGGAGGTACTGGGGATTGAACTCAGGACCTTGTGCACACTAGGCAGGCACTCTACCACTGAGCTATCTCCTCCCCCTACCCTCGCCTTCTCTTTCTCAGCCCCTCACAGGATTCCTTCATATACTTACATGCTGAAATGCCATATACTTATCAGGTGTTTTAGTTCTGTACTTGTTTCTATCAGTCCCTGCCTTTGATAAAGACAAGCCCCATGGGAGGCATGCTTCTCCTCTACACCACTGCATCCCTAGTTGCTAACACAGAGTAAATACTCTTCAAATATTTGTTGAATGAACTGATTACTATAATGCTTGATGATCTGGGTAGGATTCTCAAAAGTTAAGTTTCATTTCTCTTCACTCCCAAAAAGAAATTTTAAAGCTATACAGAGAGTGTTGGATTCCATTACGATAGGCAATCAAACCTGATCGTAACAGACTCTTTATCTTCCAATGCCAAAACTGATTGTGTATATTGAACTGAATAACCCGATCATTGTCTCCTTTCTCTGTATTACTTTCTCATTATCTTGATCACATTTACTTGTGTCTACAAAGTTGGTTTTGTTTTTTTCTGTTCTTTCAGTCCCTATTTTGCAGAGAGCCCATCCCAGATTTTTGTTTGATGCTTAGTAAATTCCCACAAGCAAATAACAGCACCATCTTGCAAGAATCTGGGAACAGCCTTCATATGGATTTAGTGGGCCACAGAGCTGGCTTTGATGGTGGGGCTGGGAACCCTCTTCTGACAGTTACATACCCGCCCTCCTTCAACAGTTCAGCACCATTGGGGAGGAGAGAAAAAGGCAGACAGAAAGAGGCTGAAATCTCTCAGCTTGTTTCTGCCAGAACACATCAGTTCCAGGTCATGTTCCTGCAGCACACATGTCATGGAGCGAGCACAAGCTGTCAGATGGAGAACAGAGAAGCTCCTTTGACAGATCCCACGTCTACATTCCAAACCCATTACAGCAGGAGAACTCGTTCCCCTCGAATGAGCTGCCCCTCTCCCTCCACTGGGTCCCCCAGCTGCAGAAATGCACCCAGCGCTGGAGAAACCCTCAGTGTCGAGCCCTGGAAGAGGCCGTGTCTCCGCTTGCCACCTGTCTTTCCAGGTGCTTGCTTCATGGTTGGGGGCAGGGCTAAGGGGGACAACAGGCAGAAACACAGCCTGTCTCCCCCAAAGGTGCTGCCAGTCATTTCACATTCTCACCATGTGTGTTTCGTTCAAATCTAGAATCATAAAAAAATGAGCCTGAGTTAACTTCCTTGCAGTGTAAACCTCACACTTCTGAAGGTGGCTCTCAAGAAGTGAGTATATAAACACTCTAATGAAAATTATAAATGCTGCCTAATTACTCATTGCCTTTGCACTGTAGTTTCCAGATATGAGGGGGTGGGGAGGAAAGCAAAAACATACTCATTGACAGGGGCTATGCAGTTAAAAATTAAGGGAGAGGGGAAGTTCCATTTGGCAACAGAATGTGGTTTGAAGACCCCGATGCATTTCTTTCCCAACTTTCCACTAAAATCCCAGAAAACCCGGAAACTGATATAGATTTTTCACACTGGCCAGAGCTGGGATTGATAGTCACGCTATTACCAGAACCTCAGAGGAATTTCCATGAACTACAAGGATGGTGGAATTGGATCGAGAAATACAAATGCTTCTAATTCTTCACCTTTAGGAAGAGAGCAAATCGGGCAGCCCTTCTGGAGGTGGTTTACTTGGTTGATCTCCTCTTCTTATTTCTATTTCCCCATGAAAAGAGAAGTGAAGTCATCCAAAGTGAGTGTGAAGTGAGGATGTCGAATCTGCAGATGTGAGGAACGAATTCAATAAAGAACAGGGAAGGAGAGTGAGGACATATCCAATCACTTAGCAAAGGATGTATCTGCATAGATCTTCCTTCATTTGAGAATTTGCAAATGAAATAGGACTTGCAAATTAAATTAAATTAACATGGGACCGTCAAACCATCACTGAGGATCAAGAGAAAAGGAATATCCTCACTGAGACTTCAAGAAGAAAATAACTAGAAACTAACCATTTATCATAAGAGATACTCATGTCTAGCAAAATTTAAAACATGCATTCTCAATAACCCAGCAGCTGCATTTTCAGGTAATACCCTAGTGAAATGTGTGAACATAAATAAATAGGTAAATAAACCTGATACAAGAGATTTTGCTACAGTCCTCCTAGTAAAAGCAAGAAATCGAAGCCAACTTATATGTTCATAGCAGCAGTATGGCCAAATTAATTTTGGTATACCTATATGATGGACTTTGTTAGCACAGAAGTAATCTTGAAAACATAATGTTGTGAAACATTCAAGTTGCAGAAGATTATTCATAGTCCAGTAAGTAATTTGCACAAAATTTTCATATATATAAAACAATTTATGCTGTATTTATTAATACAAATTTAGAAAACATATAAAAAACAAGGACTAGGATCACAAAATTCATGATAGCAGTTAATTTTGAAGAGAAGAATAAAGATAAATGTGACCAGGGAAAGATTTATTCAACTTTATTGAGAATAGATTATTTCTTAAAAGATCAGATAAAATATATAATAATACTTGCTAATTCTGGGTGGTAGCTACACAGGTATCTTATTACCCTTTTAAAAACACTTCTTGGTGTTTAAATTATTTTTTCAAAATAAAAATCAATTATGAAAGTTTACAAATATGTTTTAAAAACACTAAAACTGGAGCTGAGATGGGTTTGTTAAAGACTAAATAGAAAGCTCAGTACAGACGTACGGTGGGCAGGGGCTCGGCAGTGAGTGAGCTACAAGACCCTTCAACATTTCACTCCGCCTAGGGGTCTGCAGCCGGAGCCCCAGAATGAATTTCCAGTCCCCCTCATCACCCGGTTGTCTCCACCTCGTCCTTCATTTCTGAGTTTACACATCCTTCTCTCAAGGAACTCTGTTCCTATTTTGCACAAGTGAGTCACACTTCCTTCCTTTGCAGTTGACCAGTTCTCTTTTGGTGCCTCACCTTGCAGTGGTTATCACTCTAGTATAATTTACCACTCACTTTGTCCCGCCTCTGACATCGCTGGCTACTTTGGTGGGGATGTGTGGAATCATCAAGAGAGCTCCAGCTGGCACAGTTCCCAGCCCTGAGTACCTGCTTCCTATATTTTTGCTGAATTTAGTAGATCCTGGGTCCAGACAGGGTACTGTAGTGAGGCTCTCTGGGGGCAGAGGGCAGAATGATGGTACTGAGTGCCTGAAAATGCCAGCAGGAAATGTTCAAGGCAAACTGTCTACTGAAAGTCTTTTGCCTAGAACTGGACTTGCATTTCAGAATCATTAATGTCTGAAGCTGATCGTCATGGGAAAAAAAGAAAAACACACACAGTAGACTCAATTTTTAAAAAGCAGCTGAACTTCAGGCTTGCCTTTCCTCTTTGTTTTATCTAAACACACACAGATAGAGAAAGTTGGCTCAGAAATCATTCAAAATTGGATTTTTTTACAGCTTCCCCTTAAAATCTCCCATGTAATAGTTTTCCACATAAAAAAGCCAAGCCTCAGCCCAACAGAAAACATCCTATAGACATTTTCCTATTTTTGGCATCTTGTCCAGTTTTGGAAACTGCAGGGACCACATCAGAACTACCCACTGTAAGTAATGGGGAAGAGATGGGTGGGGAAAACCATACTCCCACACTCCTGTCAGGCTTGACTTTAACCCATCCCTAGTTTTAAAATTACAACCTAATACTGATGCCCTTGACTTGAGAGCTACTGGTCAGAACATGTCAAAAGGCACAAACTACACTCTGATTTCTGAGGGACACAGGGTTCTGGGACTCGGGGAACAGCTGAGTCTAAGGCCGCGGGGCAGGCTGTGCAGCGCTTCCTGAGCGCTCTTCGTCCCCCCCACACTGGGCCTGAGGGAGCCCCGCGGAGCAGCGTGCTGCCCTCCCCCATGGGCAGCCGCTTGGCCGCGGGACTTGCTTTGGCCAGTGAAACGTGAGTGGAGATTAAAAGGTGCCGATCCCAGAAGAAAGCTCCAAGAGGCACTGGTCTTCCCTCCAGCCGTCTTGCTCTCCTTCCCCGCAACCAGGAGAAGAGCATGTTGCAGAAAGAATAAAGAAGGTCCGTGGAGCCAACTTGCAGCTGATAGAGAACGTGAGCAAGGAGAAAAACAAAAACAAAGCAAAATCCCTATGTTTTTGAAGCCACCAAGATTTTAGGGCTGTTGGTTACCATGTCATAACCTACTAAACGATGACCAGGGGTGAATTTAAAAATTTGAGTCAATTAAAAATACATCTGCACACAATGGGCCAGACTCCCTCTGCCTCCATCGGCAAGGGCTCTGTGGCAGGTGAGACGGAAATTTGCAGTAGGTTGGGCCTCTTTACTTCTGCAAGGCTGGTTCTAACAAATGTTCTCTTTCTGGTAGAAAAGCTGACAAGAAGCCTCTTGGGGTTTTTTTGTGTTTTTTTAAAAATTCATATCAAAGATCCAGAATTCTCTGAGTCCAGAACCAGCCCCAGTGTTCCCCCCAAGGCTTCCTAGGGAGATCTTTAACACATGTCTAGTCTGGTCTCAAATCACTGTTTGAACTGAGCAGATTATTTCCATCTTTTCTGTATCACTGGTTGGAGAAACCAGAATTTCCCAAATTAGAGTACTTTTTTTCCCTATTGATTTTGCCATTAGCTACCCACAAAAGACCTGGTCTCTCCAGGAAAATAGAGAGCCTTTCATCAAACATTCCTTGAATGTGGGCATAGCCCAGAGCCTGCCTCTGGCCATCCTACTGTATAGGAGCAAGACAAAGGTTTCATAGTTACAGAGAGAGAGAGGGAAAAGGCAGAGCTTCATGGAAGCATGGTGCTTGGCAGGGGTGGAGGGGTGGTGCTTTCTGGAAGAAACAGAAACAAACTAGGGATGGTAATACAAATAAATGCTCTATAAACACTGGAAATGTGGAGTGAGCCGTATCCATTTAATTTTAGTAGAGCCAGTACGCCCTTTTACTCAGCACACATAGGAACATCCTGCATATCAAAATAACTTTCTCCAGACCAAACATGTGTGTGCTGCCGAGAATTCAATATGCCATCCTTACTTCCTATTATCACAGGTACACATTTTAAACAGAAACAGAAATACATGACTACAACGGTTGCTTTCAATTTTTAGAATATTAGTTAACATTATTGGAATATTAGTAACAAACAGCATCTCAGCATCTTAGAAGCTAAGGGAGGATGTGCTCTTTTGCAGTAATTCATCTGCCTTTGGTATCAACTCTCTCTTTTTGGTTTCCCCCACTGGAGTCCTCTGCTTCCTTTCCCCCTCCTTTCTTCTCTCCTCTCCTGTCCTCCACCCTTAGCTCTAAACAGCTGCACTCTTTTTTGCCTGATGTCCATGTCCCACCTCCACCAGCCACCTGATCGCCATAACCTTGAGGGGGTCTATGTGGCAGCAGAAGGGGCACCGAGCTTACAGTCATGGGGTTCTGTGGGGGAGCCTAGTGCTGCCACCAACATACTGTGTGACTTGGGGTAAGTCACATAACTTCTCTGTGTATCCATGATCTCATCCAGAAAATGAACTGAGGGTGTTTGATTTAATTGTTTCTAGGGTCTGCTGCAACTTTTCAATAATATGAATCTTCTTGTGTCTGTGCATATCAATTGGTCACTCGAATCTGCTCTAGCTTTGTTAAGCCATTTCTGCTACTTCTTTTTATTATTATTACTGACATTTGGGCTTTGAAAATAGGTATTCTGTCTTATCCAACACTTGATCTTTTATATTGAAACATAACATTGTCTCTCTAGGGATATTTCTACTTAATAGATTTTTTTTTTTTAAGTCCAGAATACAGAGTTGCAGACTTCTGGGGTGGGGCAGGGGATGGGAGAATGAGGGGCAGATTTTCTCCCGCCTGAGAATGGCAAGAGAGTTAATCCGAGTTTCCGGAGGACCATAAGCTACCCTTAACAGAATGTCGGCATCTGTTCTGCAAAGGCAAGTGTGCTGATTCCTATTTGTGTTCCCCAAGTTATTTTCTTTATAAGCCAAGCCTTGGGTGACAAAGGTGGTGCTGTTAGGTTTACCTCCTGGCTGGCAGAGTGAAGGGGAGGAAGTACAATCAGTCACATCAGAGTCAACATGGCCTGTGTTTGGCGGATCTGAGAAAAGCATCCAGGCTAGTTTTATGCCAGTTGACTCACAATCAGGCACCTGGTGAGTGCCTCCAGT
Source organism: Camelus ferus (assembly GCF_009834535.1). Taxonomy (NCBI): domain Eukaryota; kingdom Metazoa; phylum Chordata; class Mammalia; order Artiodactyla; family Camelidae; genus Camelus; species Camelus ferus. Next base: position 28,712,885 of record NC_045700.1, on the reverse strand, counting down.
CTTCAGAAAACTGTGTTCTGCAGGTACTCAATGGCCAGTTGACTCTCTCCTTGGACGATAAAGTAACCTGTCCCTTGAGCAGCTCTCCTGGAAATTATTCCAGGATTAGCAAGGTCGTTAGTCCTTCTTATTCACACGTCTCCTACTTTCCTCCCCTGAAGTAATTTAAACATTCTTGTTAATATTTCCTAGTGAAAAAAAGGAGCGATCACAAAGATAAAGTATTGACACTACTAAGTTTCAAGAGGCTCTACCGACACAGACACTCTCATACGCTGTTGGTATAAAAGCCTGAATTGGTACCATTTTCTGGAGAATAATTTCGTGATATAGGTCAAAATTTTAATGCAAAAAAATTCCACTTCTGTTAGTTGCCCTAGAGTTATTGCAAAAGGGTACACAGGTGTCCAATGCATAATTACAAAAGCAACATTTAGAAACAACTTTTAGGATATGCTGAATGTGGATCAGTGAGGGATGGGTTAAATAAATTCTGGTCCATCTGTACAGTGGAACACATACAGCCACTGAAAGAATGAAGCAGAGCTACACGTGCTGACAACAGACGCTATCCCAAAGGGACTCATGTAATAAGGTGCAGTGGAGAATCTGTTCTCTACACGTGTATATGATATCTTTCACATAATTAAATAAATACATTTAAAAGTTGCTTGCATGTGCACTAGAAGATATATAAAACTATACTCAGGAAATTATTAATAGAGATTATTGTGCAGACTGGGAAGAGGTGGGAGGAGAAAGGGAGGAAGATTTTACTTTTCTAATTAAAAACTTATCTACTTACCTACTTCATATTTCAATGCTCATGCATTCCCTTTATATAAAAGTATTTCAAAGTAAAAAAACTAGAAATGCCTAAAAAGGAGGAAATGGTGAAATAAATTATGACACAACCATAAAATGTAATACTAACCAACCACTAAAAATTATCTCTTACATCTCTACTTGCCAACAGAAAAACATTTCAGATGTATTGCTAAATTAAAAAAAAAAAAAGTTTACAAAGTGAAAAGAGCAAGAGGGTAAGTAAGAGAACCATTGGAGCCCTCAGGGACCGTCTCCAGCTCAAGTGTAGTCGCCCCAGTGCCAGGCCAGTGCCCAGCACACCAGGCCCGCTACACACCTACTCTGTGCTATGGGCTTCCACCGTTTCCGGTTCACCCTCCCAGCAACCTCGTTTATCCCTGTTTTATAAGCAAGGAGATTGAAGATTAGGGAGGGTTTAACTAGGGAAGCTTGGACTCAAACCCAGATTTGTCTTCCCAAATCAAAAGGTTTGTGGAATCAGTTAACCAACAAATCAAGAAAAATGACATAATAAATCACAGAAAGCTTATAGGACCACACCAGACTGAACTGATGAATATGGAGCCCAGAATTCAGGGAGAAACCCCTACCCTGTCACAGCACCTGAGCAGCGAGGGGCCACGGGCTCCAGACCAGGCACTGAGTCCTGATTTCTTGACTTTGGATTTGTAACAGGAAATAGATAAGAAAGGTCATTCGTGATCACAAGGTTCACTGCTCTTCAAACTCTAAGCTGTAACCCATTAGTGGGTCACTTTCAGGATTTTTTTAAAATGGTGAGCTGCAATAGAATGGAACACGGAAAATACTAGGTATTAATACATGTTGTAAAGGTTCATATGTTTTTATGAAACATATTTCAGTTATATTTTCACATGTAGAGAAATGTGTGCATTGAATTACATTGCAAAGTATTGGTATAAATGGCAACCAGAAAAGGTTTTAAACCACCAATTCAATTTCAGCTCATTCCTCAGATGGTGACTCTAAGATCTAGAAGGATTAGATGGTTCCTTTAAGATTAAATGGTTCCACCATCCTTATCCACAGGCAATAGAATTGCGTGGGTATGAAATCCCAGGGAATCTACAGATTACTGTTAGATTCCCCAGATAATTTAGCAAGGTGGCTGGATTGTACTCTCTGTGTAACACCAACGCAGAGGGGAAAAAAGTGATTAAATATTTCCATGATGTCTTTGTCTGCAGAACCTGACTCCACCTTGTGTTTCCCCACTTACCTCCTTTGTGTGTTAATATTCCCATCTTTCAAATGTTGCTAATCTTACTGAGCTCACTTTTGACAGGGCCATCAGGGAAGATGATGTACGTATAAAAATGGAAGTTATATTTCTCAGGACTGACTATATTATTAATACAGGATGAACTGGTGGGCTCTGGCAGGACCCAAAGCCTTGGCACCAGGTGAACAAAGCAGGTTTTCTGGACTTGTAGCAACGATTGTGTGATGTACCTCTCATTGGTTTAATAACATTTTAAGCCAGCCGCAAATAGCATACATTTACCCCCTCAATTACATCCTACTTGCAGTCAGAGTTTGAGTCTAAGCCTTCTTTGTATTTAATAAGTCCTCTGCATCACTCTTGATCGGTGGTTCTCAAACTTTTGAGAGAAGGAGGGGGTCAGGAGGAAGAGAGGAAGGAGAAACCTCCTAACGCTTTTGGATTCAGTGTGAGTGTTAAAACGCCCTTCCTTCTTAGCACAGCATTTCCACATATTCAACGAACATGGGCTGGAGAGTGAGAGGCAGAGGCAAGAAATGCATTTTTCAGCATCTTTCCTCCTCCAGGGAGATATGCAACTTATAACTCCCGGGAGCTGAGCAGACTTGCCAGGACCGCAGCTCCCTGGACCAGAGTTCCCTTATCACAGACCAGGCAGGAGCCCTGCACCTGGGTACCTGAGTGCTGGGATGCCAGACAAAGGCAGGCTCACAACATCTGCCTGGAGGCTTTCAGCCGTGCTTTTGCTCACTCTTAATACATCCATTCAGTGGAAGGGGAAGTAGGGTTCAAGTCCACTTTGCTTTGTTTTGTCTTTATGATGTTGATTGTGGATGGGAGAGGTACAGTACAGAGGAAGAAGCTAAAGACGGGGATGGGGAGCAATGTCTACAGAGAGGTCCTAGAGGAGCCTGTGCACAGAAGGCAGGGTTGACCTTGTCCACGTCATAGGAAAGATAGCATCAGTGTGGATGGCATGAGGAGCATGATTTGGTGGCAGTAAGTTGAGGTGTTCTCTATTGCCAATTTTTCTTTTCCATATAAAGTAGGAGGAGTACCACTTGTGGAGGATGAGTGGAAATTTGAAGGTTTGAAGGGAACAAAACAAAGGTGTTGGACTAAGTTCTTTGTAGAGTTCTCCAGCCCTGAGTGCCTACAATTTCCAAGCTCCCAGACACTGATAAAGCATAGTGTTGGAGGAAGCTGAGGACTGAGGGTGGCTGTACAGGCAGGTCCTAGTGAAAGCCGAGAACCGCTTGGTCAAGAGCTTTGCACTAGACAAAAATAAACATTGCTAATCCCCTCAACCTACTTCTTAGAGCTGTTGCTCAATAACCCAGTTTAAATGAATTACTTCTTCCTTCTGGGCTAGGTTGGTATCACTGGACAGGATCAGCTAGTGGAAGATAACCCCCTAACTCTTATGCATACACTTGGCCAAGGTCAGGCTTTTCTGCAGGGACAACATCCACTGGGAATATGATATAGGCAAGGCCCTGCTATATCAATTTGATCTGGTCAATTAACAAATGTCTCTTCTGTGTCCTCTGTGTGCCAGAGACTTGGGAAAGAGCTGGGAATGAAAAGGAGATATTACCCATTTTTGTGGAGTTTACAGTATAGTAGGGAGTCATAATAATAACTAAATGATTATAAGTGCAATAAAGTGTCAGAAGGGAGAAGTTTGATCCTAGAGCAGTCAACAGAAAGAGGGTTCCACTTTATTTTAGAGGGGAGAGGAGGTGCATTTAATCTAGGACATGAAAAATGGGCAGGTGTCTGGCTAGTGAAAAGAGTTAGCTGGTAGGGAGGGATGGGCATCAAAGGGTCTTGGACTTTGAATTGTAAGAAAGGTATGAGGTCAATCTTGGGAGAAGCTGGTAATGAGCTGTAAATGACTATAACCTGAAAGTTTTGGGTGCCAGTGGATCAGTCACGATTTATTTTTCTAGGCTGGTCTTTGCGAAGGCTGCTTCTCTGACTATTATTGACCATCCCTGATGGATTAGCCTTTCATGGCTGCCCACCTGGGGCAGAAGGACCCCAGAGCAAATACATTAGACTCGCTGGACATGGAGCCTGGTCATTGAAAAGCTTCCAGGTGATTCTAATGTGTAGGTGGCATGGAGACCCACCGCTATGGGGCTCTGGGAGATGTGGGTGTACTGGGGTTTGGTCCCAGGATATCAAACCCCAGGTCTCAGAACTAAGGCAGGAGCATTTGCTTCCCTCAACTCCACCCTCTTCCTTCAAGTCCCGCCAGGCGTTCCTGCTTCCACCAGGTCTGAGAGATTTAATTCTTGCATGTGTTTGAGTTTGAACAGGCTCTTGCTCTTTCTCTTTGTGAAATTTGCACGAATCTCAGTAATTTTGGCCTTATATCCTCGCCTAGTTCTTTCACAGGATCTCCCACCGCCCATCTGCCCTCATCCTCCCTGCCCAGCACTTTGTCGCTGTCTGGCGGGTGGGGCTGTGGGCGGTGCGTCCTCTGCGTCTCTCACCGCCGCCCTCCCCACCACTCGCAAAACTGGAAGAGTTCTGTTGTCTGCAGTGATCTACAATCTTTCATGCAACCTGCTCTCTTAAGCCTTCCAAATTTTGCCCTGTTCTTTCATCTTTGTCATTCGCTTTGTGCAGTACCAGGAATAAAGCGCCCCGGTACCAGGCTGAAAATATTAAAGTGAAAGTGTCCATGGTGGGGCTCAATAGAGGAATTTCCCTGTTAAGTCAAACGCTCGCCTCTGTGTCCCAAAGGGTGGGTCCGTCTTCTGAGAATCTGAGGAGTACTTGTCTACCCTACGTGTTCAGTGGATAGGATGGGCAAACAGGGGACATGGGGACTTTAGGACAAATCAGACTGCTAGTCTGCCTGGGTGGCTTGGAGCTCCTGAGGTGGGTGCACAGAGAGGCTCTCGCTGTCTCCTTTCTAGAAAATGAAGGTGGTAATGGACCGGTTAATTGAACTAGATACACATGTCGACTGATCTCAACATGTTCAACCCAAACCTACCAGCCATGCTTTTCTCCTAGATTTTTAATACCCCATATAGACCTCTCAGTTCTTTAGACTTTAGATTTCCTACCTTTGAAGACAGAGAGTTCTGACTGCACATTTCCTGTTGGCCTCGGGCTGTCTGCATGCAGGAGGGTGTGTCTCTACACAGTGCACTTGGTGTTTAGGTCACTGGCAAAGCACACACAGGGGTCATTAGGTGATTAAATATGATATTAAAGTCAGGAGTGAGCCCAACTCTTGGTGAGTGTTTAGAAAGACTTTAAAGGTACGGGCAAGCCCAGTCTGACACGTGCCACGCCAAGCCAGGCTCTGTGAGTCACGAGTGAGCCCAAATGTGCTCTAATTGCCTTTTGAGGTCTACTCAGTACCTTTTCACCCGGACATCTCAATGCAAAGCACCTCAAGCATGACCCCTGTCCCCAGCCAACGTGTCTCTACACACTGCTGTGAGGGGCAGCTGCTTATAGCTTACTCAGTCCTGTTTTACTGCTGGGAGAGGGTGAGGTCAAGGCAAAGCCCAGTTGATGGGCAGCTGTAAGGCTGGACCAGCAGCCTCTCCTCAGGAAGACCAGGGAGAAGGTAGGTGGGGCGTGGGGAGGGCTCAGGCTCTGGGTGCAGAATCCCTGCTACCCAGTCCTGCGCCCTACAGAGAGCATAGGGCTCAGACAGTAAGTCGGCTTGAAATTCTTCTCAAGATGAACGAATGTATTGAGATTGTGACTTATTTTAAGCCCTTCCTTTTGCATCATGCCTATTTCTGGTGATTTTTTTTTTTTCACTTTGGCTATACCCAACAGAGAAGCTTTTCATACACACGTCCCCACTTTGACAAAATGATCCTGTCCCCTCCATAGGAGGACTCCAGTGGAGGCCTGAATTCCTGGCCTGAATGTGACTTTTGAGGCTGGGTTTTGGCACTGGAGATGCCGTAAACCCTGAGAAAACCATTTCTGAACAATCAGTCATCTCTAATGTAGACAAATCATTCTGCTTTTTCAAGTCTTGATTCTAAAAGTGATTATATCCTGCTGAATATTTTCCCTCTCAAGTTAGATTGAACAATCTATGTTTCCATCGGGCTAGCTTGCTTTCTTGACTACAGTCTGCCCTCTCTAGATTTATTCTCTGCCCTTCCCTGCGCTGCTTGTCCTTGTGGTACCGCCCATCCCGTAGGTGAGCATGGGAGACCTCTAAGCTGAAAACAGTTTCCATTGCCTGTGTCTTAATTACGTTGAGCATCAACGAGACATTTTGTTGAATTTTATCTTTTCTTTAACACAGCGGTGTGGCTTTCTCAGAGACAAATAGTCTGAGTTCTTTGGAGTCCAACTGCATTGGATTAAAATTTGCCAAAGTAAAGAGCAAGACAAGAGTAATATGCTAGTGGGAAAAGCCAGGATTCTGAAATGAGCTAAAGAGAGTAACTGCTGAAAATGAAGGCTTGATTTGAAAGACATTTTGGAAATCACCATTGGTTTTGTAACGCCAAATGATAAATTAGAGATTTTTATGTTAAAAAAATTCAGAGACCTGTGTTCCTGGAGATTCCAGTGGAGAAGACGCCAGGCTCAAGTCAGTGCTGCCTCATATCCCCGCTTTAGTTCTGCTCCCCAGTTGCTGTGCAAGCTTAGAAAAACGCCTGGATCTCTTAAGGTCACGTTCTCCCAATTACAGTGTGGACTGATAACAGATGCTCAAAGAGTTTTCACATTTTTCAGTCCTAGTACGTGAGTTAACGCTAGTTTATTAAAAACACTTGTGAAAGCACCCTTGGCGTTACAGATAAAAGTCACCACTACTGTAACCAAGGTACCACATATGGCTTTACATACCTGATATGCCCTAAATGTTGTCAATAAAATCTTTTAAATGTGTTAAGAAAGGGATATAAAATGCCTTTATAAAGTGAAGGATCCTTTTTAACCCCCCGACCCCAAATTGGCTTACCATGTTAAGTCTATGTTTTCATAATCAGATCTTCTATAAAAGCACAGTCTACCTGCAGTGCTGTTTACATGAACACAGAGCTCTTCACAGGGGTTAGTAAGAAGAGCTGTCTTCACGGAAGTTTCACACTTTAAGGAGCACCAATCATATCACCAATCCAGAGCCTAATAGAAAACTTCCAACTTTGGGGAAACAATGTTATTTCCCTGGAAATTTCAAAATATAGGGTGTTAAAGAATAACCAAGAATCATAAATGAGCTGGAGTTTTTCAAGGTCATTTTCAATGTCTCTTGTTTTACTAAGAAAAATGTGATAAATTAATTGCATAGGTGAAAATGACATTTATGTTATTCAAATGTTTGTTTTCTGTTGCAGAAGAAACCATCAGGGAAAAATGTTTCCTACTGTATCATCCCTAATGTAATTCACCCCAAGAACAGAATAAGGTTTAAAAATAAAGAGCGAATGGGATCGTATCTAAGTATATAGATGCATACAGACACGGACACATATACACACATACCTTTTTATATTTCCTAATTTAATAAAGAAAATGTTCTAGGGAAACTGCAGATCTGATTGAAAGGTCTGGTAATCTTTCCTTCTTTGATTTTCTGCAGTACTTACTGTCGGTATGAACCATTTGGCATGGATGAATTACCTTGTGTCTTTGCATGCATATATTCTTGTCTGTACAACTAAAAAGTGACCTCCTGGAAGGAAGTTCCCTGTGACGCTAAGTCGATGCCTTGTCTATTACCTGGGTGCCTTAATCATTGATTGGTCTATACGTTTGCAGGGAGGAGTCTGGTAAGATACACTTAAAACCTTTATTCATTGATTTACAAAATGTACAATATTTACAAAATTTAGGCATTAATCCCATATCAGCATGAACATGGTGGGGCGTCTCAAAATAAATAAATGGCACATAGGCTAATATACACATGGTGGCTCTTTGCACTTCAAGCCCTCACCGATGGTAGGACTTAGTGTAAAGTTTAATGTGGTAGAAAAGTCAGATGGATGACCAGTCCTGGGCCTTCCACATGAATGGCCCTTTCTTGGCTCCTTGAGGCTGGGGATGGTGAGCAAATCACTTTCTTTGAAGAGAATGAAACACCAGCCATTCTGACAGGCACATGGGGTGCACGCAGCCACATCTGTGTGGAGTTTGCAGTGACCCCCGGGGTGGCAGGTGAGTCTGCACCGTTGTGGACCTGTCCCCTGCACACCAGGCAGGGAGGCTTTGGAGTGGTGCTTCTCATGAAGAACCAAGATTTGGACTTTATCTCTTCTTCTAATCACATGCAGTATTTGGAAGGTGTCAGTGGAGAGTGACCCATGCACAGAAATGTATTTGCCGATATGTACAACATCAAATTTTCATTGTCTTCTAGCATCTTCAGACGTAGGATCAAACTGTCTTCTCTCTGATAGCAAAAGGAATGAATGAGGAAACCATACCTCCACCCCTCAAAGAGAAAACATGGTCTGGGGACACCCACAAATGACATCCTGTAGAAGCAGGACTAAAGAAATGCCATATGATGAGATGGACAAATTCCCATAATGTCAGACCTGGAATTCCAACTTCCCTTCCTGTTTGATCCCACCTCATCCCATATAACCTAAATCCGAAGGAAAGGCTTCACGTTATTGAGCTTCTTAGAGCCTCAGTACCTTCATCTGCAATGTGTAAATACTAGTAACACTATTCATAGGGTTCTTGCAGGGATTTAAGGACCTAACTTATGTAAAGTGCTTAGCGTCTGGCACATAAGAGGTGCTCAAGAAATGTCTTGCTTTCTCTCCCTCTGCTTCCCCAACTCCAATTGTAAGCAACATATAGATCAGCTTACCAAATTCTGAATTAAGGCCATTTGATGCAATTGAGATTATTTTGTATCAGAGTTACTGCTGTCAGTTCATATTTGGTCCCTGAAGGGGTCTCATTTTATGAGCCTGTGCAAGGCAGATGGACCCTGACAACAGCGTCCTCCTGATCAGCAACAAGTCCTCCGAAGTTCACACAAATACACCCCAAAACCCTGCAGAGAAACTCAACCAGTGACGGTCACCACCTGAATACTTCTGGGACAACACCACTGAGGAAACCATGAGCAAGAACCTTGAGGCCAGTGCATTACTCTTGCTCACAACATAAGTTAACTTTTTTCAACACTGGTGCAAGTATTATAGATAACTTTCAACAAACATATTTTACAAGCTCTACCACTGTTGAAAAATATGTATTCTAATTTGATCGTCTTGTTCAGAATAAAGAATCTTTTACAATATATTTTAGTTTCTAGTTATGCCATACAAAAATAAATATTGTATAAATGATTTATAAGGAAGAAGAAAAAATTATAACCTGGGATGCCAAAAAATATAAGAAAGCAAGCATCTAAAAGAAATAAAAACTTTTCACTGGATCTCTTTACTAGTCTCACCATCACCCCACTGGTCCACCTGCTTCTTATCCTAAGATATCACGTCTTCTTTCGCGATTAATCTGGAGACAACTTAATGCAGGAGATTCTCCCTGAAGTCACTGGGGATTTGGAAGAGGAAGAGCAGAGAGGGCTCTTTGACAGCATAAATGGCAGAAGAAAGACTTGGCTGAGACACTTAGTGGGTCCTCACAATGAACTAGCATCAGCTCCACCCATCTCCTTCTTTTCATTTTGAAACCCTCCGTCTGGATTAGCTATGCCTGAATAGACACTATGACCAGAGGAAATAACCCCATCCTGCTTTCACGTTCTTTGGACACCCATTGGTCCAAGTAGAATTCAGGATCTCAATCAGCTGCCCAATCAAGGCCAGTCTCATCAACACCATGAAGGGACAAACAGCCACCTTACCGATGCCGATTCCATTAAGTTGGGAAAACTCCTTCTCCAGCCACCCTTCCCCCAATACAACCAACTTTTATGATTGCCTTTTTTATGTCCCATGCAGAGCAGAGGAAATATTCCCATCGTTACGAGGAGAATTATTGGGACACTTAAATATTAGGACGACTGAAACTGCTTACTACTTTTCTAGGGACTTGGTCAGAATCTCCAAGAAAATAGTCCATTCATTTGGGAAGCACAGTTTTGAAACTCTAAAGCTATAAATGAATTCATAATTGTACTTAAACCTGTACCTTTCTCTGGAAGAACACAGATCTATATGTGTCCATGTAACATACCACCCAACATCTCTGAGGGTCCCAAGACCTCCTGTGACTTGTGCATGTATTCTGAATTAAGAGCCCCAAATCTCAGTAAATGTAGAACTATTTCTTGGAGGGAAAACAAAGGTTTATGGTATAGGACTCAGGTCTGTTTTGGGGGCAGCCTGCTTGGATGCTTGAAATGACTACAATGAAGTAATGCTCGTTCCTCATGGGGAGTGGTCGTGCTTGGCCGTGAAGACACCATGAGTGTTGTGGTTTCGCGTGTGTGGCAATGGTCGGGCCAACGACTCATGCATGACTATGGACCATCGAGAGCCTAGTGGATCGCTATGACACCTGGTGCCTCTGAATTGCTATAACGTGAGTCCCAACCACACCCACAAGCAGGACACTATCACTGACACGCAGTGCAGGATGCCCGTTTGTCTGATTTATGGGTGACGTCGTGGCAAATGTGGCATCGGTTTCATTTCGGGGGAGTGGCAAGTTGCAGATATTTCCTTCACAACAGGAAGTGCAGACCTGGAAGAAATGGAGAGAAAAAAAAGGGTGATGAGGAGCTGGCTGGTCTGGGAAGTGGACGGAGATTTTTGAAAGAACTCTTTCTCTCATGGCAAAACTAGTGAAAATGACCTGTTCTACAAAGGAGACAGCAACCCTGCATTTGAGAAAGTGGTATGAAATTTAATCTGGAAGCAATGTAGTCAAAGTAAAACCCCCCTTCCAGACTAAACTTCTAGGGATATAGGTCTGTTTTTGACATCTTGCCATGTGGTTATTGCATGGTTTCACAGGCTTCCTAGGTCTCAGCTATTCTGTGAAATGGGAATTGTAATACTTACCTTTCTCAGAGAGGCTCTCATGGTAAACTTTGATTTGCTGAGTCTTCACCGTGAAAGTGAAGTGGCTACAACCTAGTTAATTTAAACTTAAATATTTACTATCATTCAAACTTTCTGCAGAATTATCTCCATTCCCATGGGTGAGTTAAAATTTGAAGGGTTTTCATTTATGCAATTACTCCTGCTTTACACTGCTTTCCTCATGCATCATAATTGAAAAAAAAAAAACCCAAAAGATTATTGACAGAAATTACTTTAGGCCATGGCTACACAAAGTATAGTAGCCTCAGCATCAACTGGGAACTTATTAGAATTGCAGAATCTCAAACCTCGTCCCGAATTTAGCAAATTAGAATCTGCATGTTAACAAGATCCCTGAGTGGTTCCTGTGCACAGTAACGTTTGAAAACCTCTGTGGTACTTAATATCCTATACAGGCATTATCCTGCAGAGGTCTGAGTTTGGTCCCGGTTGACACGGGCTAGGAAGACATTGTAATGTTCAGGAGAGAAACTAGAGGTCAGAAGTGATTTTGAATTCTGTCTCTGTCATTTACTAGTGGTTATCAGCTGAGCACATGATGTCACTTCTCTGGTAGCTTCCTCCTTGGTAAAGTAGCCACCATAATGCCTGAGAGATGAGATTAGCTTGAGGGGGGCCATGGAAAACCTGTGGGTGTACTTTCATATTTTAGTTATTAGGAATGACAATTACCTCTCAAAAAAAAAAAAAACTAGGAAAATAATTTAGTGTACTTGACAAGTTGCTTGAAAACTGGGCATCTTATTAAGAGAAAGAAGCCCCTACTAACAGTGAGACTGGGAGCTGCCCCCAAACCACCAGGAAGGCAGCCTGGTGGGGACGGGTGGGCAGACTTCAAACAAAGATCAAGGGCTGATATACAAGATCACATGCACAGCCAGCTGGAAACGACCAGTGGGAGAGTCGGGGTGCCTTTTCCTGATACTCTACATTCTCCTTCAAGGCTGCGTTTGAAGTGTGTTTTGCACTGAGCGCTTGGCACCAGATGGCGTTTAAGGAAAGTAAACCCACAACGAGATGGTTCTCTGGTCACTGCTCAAAGGAACGCCCTCCCCAACTCAGCATCCAATGAAGACACGAGCCTCACTTCACAGAAAGTCATCCAAGCGACACTGCCTTGGCCACCTGCAGCTAAATGAACCGAGGGCACATCTGCACTGCTCCACCATGGGGCATCGCTGCTCCGTCCCGGGGCATCACTGCTCCTCGCTCCTCGCCCTTCTGTAGCTTTAATACTTTCTTCTGAGTGAAGAAAGGTCTGGCAATAATTTTCAATACCCTCTTGGTGCTGTGTTCACATAATTTATGCTGGTTATCCTATGCCCCAGTATAAATTTATATGCTTTCGACACCAACAGGGAAGGAAGCAAAGGCAGTCAAGAGCCAGCCTACATGGTGGGGTGAGAATTTGCTTGTGTGCACTGGCGGGCGTTTGGGGAGGAGGAAGCTGGCTAGGCTGTACCAGTCACTTGCTTTGTTGCCCAGACCTTGTGGCCTTCATGCTCGGAGTCTCTGCAGCCAGTGGACAAGCAGTCTTCCAGGGGAACACAGCGTTTGGTGACAGAGATGCTGTTTCCTGTGACTTCCATCGTGTGCTGAGTGTAGCAGTATCTAGTCTCTGTTAACAGAGAAAATACAGTTTAATTGAGATGGCAAATGTTAGCCCATCCTGCCTGGATGGAACACAACAGGAGTGTCAACACCACAAGCCCTGGAAACTCAGCAGCACATGGAATGTGCACTGTGTTAGGTTTATATACAACACCAGAGATCTCCTTGGAGAGATCCACTTCCCCGTGGTAGAAAGGCAGCCTTCTGAAGAAGACTGTCTCTGCTCATATGATCCCCATAAACCAAGACCCAGCAGTATCACTCTTTGTCTTCCAACAAAGTATTGGTTTTTCTTTTTAGGGAAGGAGAGGTTTGGAGTGATGGTTTAGGATGTGAGAATCAGCAATTTTCAGGAAGATGAAGGGGTGAAAACGTTCAATGAACACAGGGTTAAAAGAAAAAAAAGTGAGGCAGGTAACAAAGATCTTCAAGGAAAGAAAAGACGGTAGTGAAGGGGGCTGTGTGTGTGTGTGTGTGTGTGTGTGTGTGTGTACGTGCGGGCGCGGGCACGTGCTTGGAAAATGGCTAGTCCCAAGTAAGACAGAATGGTTACAAACAGATTTATTGTATCTGGAGGAAAGGCTTTTATCCAAAAGAAAGAACTTCTTGCCTAGGAGCACACCGGATCCTAAAACTCAAGATGGTACAGAACTAACCCCAAAAAACAGGTGTTCCACAGTGAAGAGCACCATTTCTCCCCAACATGATCCCAGGATCTTTCCAAAAAGGCAGATGAAGACCATGAAATGAGATTCTAGAGTCTAAAACATTGAGATTTCTTCCAAAATTCCATGGAGAATTTTTTTTATTTGCAATTTAAAACCCAAAGAAAAATGGCTTTGTCGATGTAATTCTTTAAGACCTTCAGGCAGTGCTCAGCTTTCTAAGCCTGGGATTTAGGAGAATGTTCCTGCTTCACTTTCAGACTGAAAAAAAAAAAAAAAGGAGTAATTCCTAAGAAATGTCACTGAGCTGTTTTTCATCCATATCTTGGACCTAACTTTGCATGCTTTATACATTTTGGATATTTAGTGGCTAATATGGAATTACGGCCTTCTATGATATTATTTATTAGGCAATGAAAAGTTCGCCTCACCAAAGCACTAATGTCAAAAGAAGCAAGCTCAGGAATTTTAGACCCTAGGAATGAGCTAATTCAGACCACACTGACACATGCTGGGGATCATGAAACTTCAGGGGTTTTAACGCTCTTCCCAGACACCCCCACCTGACAGGAACCTGCGTCTTCCTAAGGGCGGAAACTTGCCCGACAGGGGTGTGTGTACCTGGGCTGAGTAAGGGTCAATATCCCCCCGTAACTGCTGCCCCCACATGGCACCTCAATCAGAATTTCATCATTTGCGGTCAGGTCAAGGCAGTCTCTAGCTTCTTCAGAATCCTAGGGAGCTCTTTGAGTGGGGTAAGTAAGATCACACCATGAGCTCATAAGAAAACTTGAAAGTTTTGCACCTGATAGTGATTCTCCCAAAGCTCTAAAATATTTCAAAATTGGAATGATTGCTTTTCTGATGGAGAGGAGGTGGCATGATAGTTTTTACAGTTATTTTTAAGCCTTTAGCAGGGCTTAACAGGAGGCCAGTGCCCTGAGAGGTTTACCACATCTTCCAAAGAGCACTGGTTTACTTCCTTAGTATCAGATTTGGATGTTTATGGCCAGGCTAGGGACGCCTTTCTCACCCCCACCCCAGCTTCAGATGTTCAAAAAAGCAGTAAAAACAGGAATGTTCTTATCTCCTGTCTCCTCTTCCGCAGACAACCAGGAGCAGCTGCCAGAGGTTTTATTGCTCCAAATGTAAATCTGAGCAGATAAGATCATACATTTATGGACTAAGTAAATCACTATATGATTTCAGGTTTGGAAATGAGATTTGTCCCTCAACTATTGAATGATCTTGTTTTAGGTAAGCCTTAACATAACAATTGGTGAACTTGATATAACTACTTTCTGCTCATACTTTTATGTCCATAACAAACTTTTAATTTATTATCTGGATGCTCATTCCATTAAATGAAAGTAGAAAAAACAATTGATGAGCCTTTTTTTTTTCCCCCAGGAAAATATGCAAAAGCTCAGTGCCTAATAAACCAGTGCTTGCCATTCTGGGGGGAAAAGGGTGATGAGGCTGGATACAAGTATTTCTTACACTCACCGAGTCCAATCCATAAAACAAAGACACCCCATTACTTCCAGCAGTAGAGACCTCAAATCTGAAGCATCAGTCCCTTAAAAGTATCCATTCCTCTTCTTATCTCACAAAACCCCTAGGCGAGTTATGAAATGTTAATGTGGAAAAAGGGTCTGCGGTTAAATAAATTTTACAAATGCTCAAATAAAATTGGACAGGTTTCTTTAGTGGATAACTTGTGAGAGCCTTAAATCTGTATTGTGATCTCCAAGGGGGGTGGGGGCAAGCAGGCAGAATTTCCCTTGCAGAAAACGAGGTGGACCACATGTGGCTTATCACTGGATGGTAGAATTGATAAAAACTGAGTTTCAGCCACAGAGTCCTACTCACCATGCATTTTGAATGATCCTTGGGTTAGTAATGAGGTTATACGAGACTCAAGACTGCTGATAACTTCACACTAAAAGGATTTCAAAGGCTTTTATCTAAAAGATAAAAGATGGATTTGAATTTCTACCAGGTTAGTTTCAGACTCTAAAATCTCATATTCTGTAACTGCATGGAATTCCCAGAGGTTGTGAAACAGAAGTCTTTCACTGTGAGACTCACAGGTATTCAACTAAAATCAGAACTGGGTAAGAGAGCGTAAGCAACTATTGGCAAACATGAAATATACTTTTTATGAAATTCACACATACACCCACAAACATACAGAAATTCCGCAGCCTAGTTCTGAAGTCAAAAAAAGGTTCAAGGAGATAAATTACAAGTTTCTATTGTATAGCACAGGGAACTATATTCAATATCTTGTAGTAACCTGTAATAAAAAGGAATATGAAAAGGAATATATGCATGCATATGTATGACTGAAACATTATGCTGTACATCAGAAACTGACACAGCATTATAAACTGACTATAAACTTAAATTAAAAAAACAAACAAAAACATTTTTTTAAAAGGTTCAAGGATAAAATGCAAATTTCCACTGACCTACTGATATTCAGTTTCCAATAACAGAAGCTGTATTTATGCAAAATACACATAAACTGATTTGAATTGAAAATGACTAACTTCCTGGTAACAGGCTTTCTCACCACTCAGTTATCTGTGTGGCCCTGCTAGTTTTGGTCTCTTTAACAAACACATGTAATGATCAGAGTGACACTCGAGAACAATTCACCAGGAGCAAGAAAATCAATGAGAGGAAAATCCGTCATAATATCACAAATTATATTGAAAAACAAAAGGCTAGTGGCATCTGGGGGCACACTCCCTGCCTGATTGCTGTGCACTTAACCCCTTACACCCTGCCAGCAACTTCCAGGTCTTCCACTGCAATGACTGTCTGCAACCCTGGAATAAGCCACACTTTGTCATGGTGCATAATTGTTTTATATATTGCTAAATTCTATTTTGTAATATTTTATTAAAGATGTTTGCGATTGTGGGAGTTCTTTGGTACTGTCTTTGTCTGGTTTTGGATTCAGGGTAATTCTAGATTCATGAAGTGAAGAGAGAAGCGTTCCATGCCCTTCTATTTTCTGGAAGAGATTGTGTAGCATTGGTGTGAATTTGTCTTTAAAAATTTGACAGAATACTCCAGTGAAATCATCTGGGCCTGGTGATTTTGGCGGCGGAGGATTTTAAATTACAAATCTAACTTTCTTAAATTTAACTAGCCCTGTAACTATTACCTATTTAAACTGGGGTTACTTTTGGTAGTTGGTGTTTTGGTGTGGACCATTTCATCTAAACTGTCCAACTTACGTTTCTAGTCGCTCACAGTATTCCCTTATTACCCTCTTTATTGTTTTTCTCCATTGATTTTTGCCCTTATTGTTACTATTTCCTTCCTTCTGGTTAGTTTTGTGTTCATTTTAGATGCTCTCTTTTCTAAAAATTTAGAAAAACGTCAGCTTATTAGGGATTATTGAACTACTAGCAAGCTTAGATGACTGATCTTCCTCTTCTCTAACAGATGCATTTAGTGCTGTCAGTTTCCCTCTCAGCATGGCTTTCACTGCGCCCCACACATTTTGATGTGTTGTGTTTTCATTTTCACTCAGTTCATTGCCTTTTTATATTTGCCTTAAGACTTCATCTTTGATTCATGGACTATTTAGAAGTGTGTTGTTTAGTTTCCAGGTGTTTGATGATCTTCCTGTTATTCGTCTGTTACTGATTTTTAGTTTGATGCCAGTGTGTCAGAGAACACACTCTGTATGATTTCAATCTGTAAAACTTTGTTGAGGTTTGTCTTATGGCCCAAGATATGGTTTATCCTGGCATATGGTCCATGCACACTTGAAAAGAACGTGTATTCTGCCGTTATCGGTAGAGTATTCTATAAATGTCCATTGGGTCCTATTGGTTGATTGTACTGTTGAGTTCTTTCATATCCTGGCTGGTTTTCTGTCTAGTTCTATCTAGATGTTGAGAGAGTTGTACTGAAGTTTCCAACTATATTTGTAGATTTATCTGTTTCTCCTTTTATTTCTATCATTCACATATTTTTCAGTTCTGTTATTTGGTGCATACACTCCTTAAGATTGTTATGTCTTCTTCATGGATTGACCCTTATATCATTATATAATGTTCCACTCTGCCTTTAGTAATTTTGTTTGCTCTGAAATCTTTTGATTCATGTTTACATAATATATTTTTCCACCCTTTTACTTTCAATTTGCCTATTGTATTACCTTTGAAGTTAATTTCTGACAGAAGCATACAGTTGGGTCATGTGTTTTAATACACCCTGCCAACTCATTTCTTTTAATTTTACATTCAATGTAATTATTTATATTGTAGCACTTAATTCTGTCATTTTAATTTTTATTTTCTGTTTGTTCTGGGGTTTTTTGCATCTCTATTTTTTTCCTGCATTCCTGTGGGTTACTTGAAGATTTTTTAGAATTCCATTTTGCTTTATCTATCATGTTTTTGAGTATATTTCTTTGTTACTGTTTTTTTTGAGAGGTTGCTCTAGGTATTAAATTATATGCATAACTTCTTACAGTCTGTTGGCATCATTTTATCAGTTCAAATGAAGGGTAGAATCTTACTTCTCTTCATGTCTTGTTACCCTCTCTTGTTTGTAGTATAATTGTCTTATATAATCCCTTACGTACATTTAGAACCACATTAGACAGCATTACAATTTTTGCTTCAACTATCAAACTTAATTTAGAAAACTCAAGGGGAGAAGAACAGCCATACTGTATTGTCCAAGACATATTTTTACTTACCATCTTCAAACACAGTTACATTTGGGAGGGTGGGTTCTGGAGTGAATATATGAATTTGGGAGGATACAATTTAGCCCATAACAGGACACTTGGTGGTAAAGATAGAGGCTGAATATAGACAAACGAGAAGCTTCTGGGCTGCTGAAAATGGTCAATTTCTTAATCTGGGTGCTGCTTACACAGTGGGCTCATTTGTGAAAATTCATCATGCTGTTCACTATTCTGTGGGTATATCTATATTATGTATGCATAACTCAATTTTACGTTCAGTTAAATGAAAGTGAAAGAAAAAAGAATCTAAGATGAAAGAAAACAGACATTTGAGAAGAATGAACTACAAATGAGTTGCAGATAAGCTGAATTATTTAAAGTGTACCCTAATTAGGAATTATCACCTGCTCTGGTATCCAGGCACCAGATCAATCTCTTGGCTTTCCCAGTCCTATTCACTGCTAGCCATAGACCCTTAACAATTATCTTTTTCTTTTCTTGTCCCAAGGAGGAAATTCCTCAAGGCAGAAATTAAAAATAAATAAGTACTTATCAACCAGATTAAGTCATAATTGCTCTCCTTTATCCTGCAGTCAGCATCTGTTGAAAAAACTACCAGATACTTCTCTCTTTTTCAAAAACATCGTCCACACCTCTTAAGGAGAGGTGACACACGCAGCTGAGGAACCTCTCTTTTAAAGTAAATCACTGAAATTCAGAAAGCAATGTACTTATTTCCAGACAAAGGCCAAAAAGGTGGCTGACAAAGTATGGAAAGGTAATGAGGATAAACAGGACTTTATAGTGGACAGGAGTTAAGATAAAAGCAATAAGACAAAAGCATCAAATAGTTACTTCCTATCCGATGCAATTGTGTTAACAGAAAATATTTGGGCAAAAACACTGTGAACTGGAGTAGGTCAGATGCTTTCGAGCACAGAAAAAAATTTTGTTTAGGCTAATAGAACTTCCGGTTAAAAAATTCTAATGAAAGAGTGAATCTGAGAATTACAGTGCCACCTGAGATGAACTACCTTGTGCCTTCTTACCAAGAAACAGTAGGACAAAACTAAAATAGCTGGGTAAAACGAAAACAATGGTAACAAAGATCACGTGAAAGCACAGGCGCGCTACCAAGGCGAACAGGATTTGAAGGGCAAGATACCAGCAAAACCAAAACCAACAGCGCACTAAGTTGGGCCCGACATCCTCTACCTGCTCTCCCCAGAGCACTTGCTGACTGAAAAGCTGCACAGGTGAAGAGGCTGAGAAGCCGGGCAGAAAGCCCTGCGGAGGAGCAGAGAAGCTATGCGGGGGCCTTCGTCAGTCTCGAGGGAATTGAGAGGCACAAACAGGAATTCAGAGCTAGCCGGGCAGCCAGGAGACAAGGCTGACAGTCTGAGAATAGAATCCTAGGTGGGCAGTTACATATTTCAGTGCTTCAAAGATGTCATCCCATCCACGTCTAGCCTCCATTGCTTCTGTCCATACTAAGTGTTGGCAAGGCTGTGCAGCAACTGGGACTCTCAGGCCCTGCCGGGGAGGCTGCGAGCTGGTACGGCGGCTCTGCGGACCCGCTAGGCAGTGGCCAGGAAAACCACAAAACGAGTGTCGCGTGCCCGGCAGCCCCGCCTCCTGGGACGGACCCAACAGAAGCGCAGACATATGTGCGCCAAAAGACAGGTAGACGGTGCTCGCAGCACTCAGAATCGGGAAACAATCCAAAAGCCTGTCAACAGTGGAATGGATGAACTTAGTACATCCATATGCTGATCTGCTACATGTCTGTGAGAAAGAATGACCCTGCTGCTCGCAAAACACGGAGATGAACTTCACACACAGAGTGTGGGAAAGAAAGGAGGACATTCTGTGTGGCTCCATTTATATAAAGCTGCATGACAGTCATGAGTGCATTACTTTTGGGAGGCGGGGTGAAACGATGAGGGGATCCCAGTGGCCTTCTGGGGATCTACTGCTTAACATGAGTGGCAGACACGCAGCATGTTCACATGGTGAAAAGCCAAGCAGCTGTGCACTTACGATCTAGTCGCTTTCCAGAATGTATGATAAATTTTAACTTTAAAATGTTTGTTTTAGAAAAAGGAGGAAGTCAAAGACTTCCCTTTAGCAATATGACAGGATAGATCATCTGCGTATCACCTCATTACGTAGCAGCCAGAAGTGTTGGATTACATACAACCACTACCTTTTATAAATGTACAAATGAACTCTCCAGAAAGTAAGGGGAATCCCAGGGGCCAACCCTGGGTTAGGTACTGAGTTCTCTACTCTGGTGGGAGAGGGGAGGGTTAATAGATAAACTATAAGGAGATTCAAGATCTTGGGTCCTCACGGGGTGCAGAGGTAGAGAACTCTGTATAATGGTAGAAACCTTGAAGAGCTAGATCCTACGGGTCAGGCTGTCTAAAAGTGAGGAGGAAAAAATCCACCCTTAAGTAAACAAAAAGGTTGTCTGTCTCAGCCTGCACTCGGTCTAAAAAAAGTCAACAATAAAGAAGTCTGTCCTGAAAATCTGTAACCGTGGGGCTTGTCTTCACTTGAGCTGGAGATCACATTTATATTCCCTGCTTATACCAGGTAACGGATAGAGAAAGAGCTGCCAAGGGCATGCCCAGATTTCTCTTCACTTTCACAGAAAAATAGTGAACTGCGTAGAAGCTGGAACCAAAAGGATATGCATCCTCTATTTCAAGATTTCTCTTGGTCTGACTTTCTATCAACAATAATTTCCAATGAAGATTTTGCCTTCGAGGGAGGCATCTGCACTTCATAATTAAGAAGGAACATAAAAGCCTTGGCGGCTGAGGTATCCTCCACAGAACAAGCCTTTTAAAAAAACTGCAGTGTTTTTGACTTGACATTTAATTCCACCAACTCGTAATAAACACTTAGACAGTCCCTGTCTCAAGGAGCTTTTAATCTCACAGCACAGAGAAAAGTCACAGGCAAAACCTCGTGGAGCTGAGCAGGGGACCCCCAACTCTGGTCCCTCACAGAATAGGATTTCAAGATCCTTTCCCTTTCTGGTTCACAGAGTCAAGAAAATTGCATAGATTTATAACGAGCGGCTGATGAAATTAAGGTTATTGTAGAGGAAGTGCTCAGGGACCGAAGACTAAATGGAAGCTGAGGAGGTGAAGCAATGGCTGTCCATGATGGAGGGCATCTGAAATTCTCATTTCTTGGGAAGGAGTATGGTCCTATGAATCTGTGAGTGCCAGAGGCAATAACAGTGTAATGGAGGAGGACGTACTTACAGAACACACATTTCAAAAGTCAGAAGTGATGGGGAGCTTGAAATCCAGTCAATCTTCTAAGCAATTTGGGATGCAAGCTTATTCCATAGAGATAAAATTAAATACTTACATGAACTGATTTTTTGTCACTTTCAACCAGTTACTTTTCACATCATGTGATAATTAGAACCTAGTTAAATATATATCACACACACACACTACCAAAAAGAGAAAAAGAAAAACCAGGAATGTCCCAGAAAGCCAGGATGTCTTTCCATAGCAGTTACTGAACTGCCCTTACGAAGCCTGCTGGAAGTTTATAGCTGCTTCCAATAAATTAATAAGAAACAGAAAAAAAAAAAAAAGTAGTGTTCATCAGGAGTTTATGGTAGACAAATTTTAAATCTTAATCTAATAATAATGACATTATTTTTGTTAGAAAAATCTGGAGAAAACCCAGAGGAAGGGTGGATGGCTAATGGAAAACGTTGCTGGAGAAGAAATCATCTCTTCTCAGGTTACAGCGTTAGTCCTCACTCCTTACCTGATGTTCAAGGCCCCACAAAAATAGCCTGGCTCCCCTATTTGAGCCGACTTCTCCCCAGCACATTCTGCTCCACCCAGTTCAGGTGTCCCCTGCCTGCGGAGCCCACTGGGGCGCACGCCATGCCCCCTGCTCTGAGTGACTTCCCGGAGCACAAGCGCTCTTCACTCTGTGCCTTCGTCGCCCACCTGCCAGGCTGCTGTCTCTCCCCAGCCCAAGATGCTGTCACTGGCCTCAGCCCCAAAGAGCAAGTCTTCCCTTAAACCTCCACAGCATTTAATGCCATGTTTCACTGGGCACTTGCTTTTGTCCTGCTATTTTTGACATTTGATACGTTCAGATCTTATCTCCCGGACTCAACTGCGGGCTCCTTGAAAGAAGAAACCAGATTCCTGTCTTTCACCGCATAATCCCCCTGAGGGCCTGGCATGGTGCTTCTGTGTCTTGAACCTCGGGGCATCACTTTCCAGGACAGAAATTTCAGGACAGAAAGATAAGAGGGAGAAAAGAGAAGGGGGGGAGGAGAAATTGTGTAAAGCCCTGGGATACTTCCAGGCATCTGTATTTTAGAAGGATAGATTCTGACCTCGAAAGAAAGCATCTAGAGAGAACTCTGTCTTTTCTGGAATGGAACTCCAGCACAGCGCTACGGGTCCCTGCTTCTCCTTTGTGACAGGATATCCTTGCACACCTTCAGACCTGGACTGGGCCCCTGTGACATACAGCCCAAAGCCCAGGAGAGCACCGGTTCACAGCCGCTCCCTTCCCTCTGCATCAACTCTGCCGGCAGTCCCGAGAGAAGCACTGTTGGGTTTCCTGTAAGGTCGCTCTGACCAGTGGCAACAGTTTCAAAAGCTCATCTGCCAGCTTTGTCCCAGCAGGAACCAGTCCAAAGGTTATCGGCTATCCAAGCAAACCATCCTGTTTTTGTCCAAAGTCACTGTTTACAATGGTTCTCAAATTTTGTTGCCTATTAGACCCACCTGGGGAACCTTTAAAACTCCATATGCCTAGCTGCACACGTACCATTTAAATAGGAATCTCTGGGAAGAGACCAGACGTCAGTGTTTCCCCCTGTGATTTCAAAGGGCCGCCAACTGTGAGAAGCAGTGGTTTAACTGGTCTATCAGCAACCCACCCAAACGTTCATTCTGTAGTGGGAACGTTAGAAAACACGGCTCATTCCTAAAGGAGCACGTGACTGCAGACGGCAGTGCAGATGGGACCTTTCTTTGATTACCTGCATAGCTGGACACCTAGCTTATGTACTCACAAGATTAACAGCTGATCTTAACAGCTGATCTTCAGGGTCTCCACGTTTTCCTCTTCCCTGTGGTCTATTGGGACCCTACTAACATCTCTACCTCAAAGTAAACAAGAGGAATCTAGAAATGAAAACATGATTTCACTTTCTATGAGTGAGGAGAGGAGCTCCCAGTGCCTCTTGCCCTGACAGTTCATTTGAATCATCTGGGATATTTGATTTCCCTGATGCAAGGCCCTAATCTCAGAGATGCCAGCTCAAACTGGTGTAGAGCTGGGATTCTTAATACCTGGTCTCCAGACAGGCAGCATCTGCATCACTGGGGAATGCTTTAGAAACGCAAATTCTCAGGCCTCATCTCAGACCTACTGAATCGGAAACTAGGAAGGAGCGGGGAGGCAGAAGTGGGGGCAGAAACCTGTGTTTTAATAAGCCCTCCAGGGACTGATGGTCATGCTGACGTTTCCAAACCCCTGGTCTAGGCTGGACACAGGTTCCGGTGATTTCAGAAAGACCCATGGGTATTTCTCCTGGGCAGTCTGGGTGCAGACTCATGGATTAAATAAACAGTGCTGGCTTAGGTAGCTGCCACCTGTCTCTTCCCTCAGTTCCCACACTCTCCGGATGTCCAGTCCTCCAGGGGAAACAGAGTGCCTTCCACTGGGGTGAGTTCAGGAGCGCTAGCGTTTGCTGAACAATCACAGATTTGGGGTGGTGTGTTCAGTGATGTTTCACAACTGAATTAGAGCTAGCAGCAAAGCCTTTGTTACAGGGATATCCTTGCATATCTAACTCCTCGCTCAAACATTTGTCCATAAAATATCCCATGCTCATCATCTCCCCCTCAAATGGATTGACTTTCCTTCAAAAATAGAACAGCTAGCTATTAGACTCCATATCCAAATGCAACCATCTTTTTTATTCAACAGGATAAAAGAGAGATGAATACAAAACATCGACTTCATTTTGAAATGAGCCTTTGGGTCAAAATTTCATGCTTCGATTTGGTATCCATCTCATCCTTCAAAGAGAACTTAATAGTTTAAAAAGCTCAGAGTTTTTATTTGTGCAATGATGACATTTAGAAGGCTAGCTTTCATGCAATCTCAGGATAGAAGCCTCTGGCAAGATGTGTAATAAATGGAATCTTTATATGAACACCAATTCACATTTTTACTTAAAGGAAGTTACTGTGCAATGACTAATGCTTCAAAGAGTGGATTACAGGCTGGTGGTTCTCTTCTTGTCCTGCATTTGGCGGGCCCGGGGGTGAGAAGGATCACTTACCTCTTTTGGAGCTCCAATGATGCTTTGCAAGAAAGGGGGCAATCCTACAGATCAGTTTATATGTCTGAGAGTCTCTGATGGTCAGTTACTGATGTGGCAGTAAAAGATCTACTAGTAGCCTTAGAAAAGAGAAGGGGGTAAGAAGGCAGCACGCTTCTCTCTGCACCTGCATCATCGTCAACAGGCTGTTGGCTTGCAGACAGCTCTGGGGACCTCAATGTGTCTGTGAGAGTTTACCTCGAGGACAGTAGATGTCTGGCGCCCATCGGTTGCACTCATAATTGTCTGCTGCCTTTTCACAGGTGAAACACTTGAATCCACCAGGGTATGGTGTGGCTACAAAAAGGATCAAGAGAAAAGATTCAATTTTTTTAGATGGAGCACAGAATCCTGCCTTGTGAAGTTAGACATTTTCATTTTTTAAAAAGGATTCTCAAAATAGACTGACAGTTTCTTCAAAAAAATACCAAAACAAACACTAAACATGCAACTGTCGTATGACTCAGCAATTGCACTCTTGGGCATGTATCCCTGAGAAATAAAAACTTGCATTCACACAAAAACCTGTACACAAATGTTCACAGCAACTTTACCTGTAATAGCCACAATCTGAAAACAACCCAGATGTCCTTCAATGCGTGAAGGGTAAACAAACTGTGGTACACCCATACCACAGAACACTAGTCAGCAATAAAAATGAAGTATTCATACATTCAACAGCTTGGATGAATTTCCAGGAAATTATGCTGAGTGAAAAAAGTCAATCCCAAGGAGTTATATACTGTATAATTCCACTTATGTGACATTTTTTAAATGAGAAAATTTTAGAAATGAAGACAAGATTAGTTGTTGCCAGGGGTTACAGGTGGGTGTGATGGTGGGGAGGGTCAGAGGGATATGGGAGTGAGGCCAACAGGGGGAATCCTTGTGCTATTGAAGCCATTTAGTGTTTAGACTTGGTGGTGGATACACAAACCTCCATGTGATAAAATTATGTAGAACTAAATACACACACATGCAAATGGACACAAGTAAAACGGGAAGTCTGAATAAGACTGATGGATTAATGTACCACTGTCAATAACCTGGTATGATATTATTTTACAGTTTTTCAAAATGTTACCATTGGGTGAAATCCAGTAAAGTAAGTGTATATTGAATCTCTGTGTATCATTTCTTACAACTGGTGATGAATCAAAAATAATCTCAATAAAAATGACAATTAAAAAAAGGCACTCTGGATTTCCTATGATTTATTTTTATGTGTCAACTTATGTAGACACATCAACATGTAAATATAAATATTAGGTTCAATCATTAACAATTTCTTGATGTTTGATCATTTCTTACCTACAAAATTTCTTTGGTTCAATCTAATATTTTATCTGGTTAGAACTGACATGGTTAAGAATCTCAGTGGACAGACAGTAT
This sequence comes from Camelus ferus, assembly GCF_009834535.1. Taxonomy (NCBI): domain Eukaryota; kingdom Metazoa; phylum Chordata; class Mammalia; order Artiodactyla; family Camelidae; genus Camelus; species Camelus ferus. Next base: position 28,686,997 of record NC_045700.1, on the reverse strand, counting down.
CAGCTAAGAGAAGAGTCTTCATGGCTAAAATTTACGCTGCCTGTGCAGAGGTGACCTTCCTCAGGGGCCCATGTCCAGTGTCCATGGGGCAGCGAGCTGAGGGGACATAAGGATGTGGATGCCCTGAGGCTCCTAGCTCCAGCTCGCTGGATGCATAATTCCAGAAAGTCCCTCTTATCTATCCGCTCCATTCCCCACCCTGAGCTGCCTCTTCCTGCCTTCTGCAGGGATGTCCTCCAGGTATGGGCATTCTTTGCCTTGTGTCTGTGTTCAGGGAGGGATGTGTCGGCAACAGTCAGGCTCTAGAGTGTCCAGCACACGAGGGTCCCCTTGGCATCTATGGACAAGGAGCCACATGTCACGCCAGGCCTGTCTCTGCCCTTCTCCCTGAGGTACCTTCACTTGCTGCTTAGTTCAAATCATTTGCTTGCTTTGCTGCTTAGAGTTTTGCCTGTCATGAACAGAACCTGTGTGTGTGTGTGTGTGTGTGTGTGTGTGTGTGTGTGTGTGTGTGTTTTAATTTGTACAAGTACCTGGCCTCTTGGAAAGCTGCAAACATGTAAACACTTCATCTGCAGGAACCAACTGTTCTCCCTCGCAGATGGCTGAGCCTGCAGGTCCCACTGGCGGAAATAATCATCTCAGGGTAAATTGCTTTGCCCACATGGAACCAATTAAGTATGTGATCAAAAATAAATGAAGAAGGAGGCAGCAGCTTAAGGCCAGAATTATGGGCCTGACAGAACTTTGATTTTCACCTTGCCTGGAATAGCTGCTCCTCCTCGCACTTGCCTGCAGTATTTCACAGAGCCGATTCTGACAATAGCCAATACCTAACACGATCACAAGTCACACGCTGTCTACAAAAGACAGGTAACTGGAGCTTTTAATGGGTGCATCTGAGAGTTCTACGCTCCTCAGAGTGGCCAAGGACTCGAGTTCGTGAACAGAATGATAGTGAGTACGGGGATCCTCTTAAAAATGAGCGGTGGAAAGCCGCTCAGGCAGAGCCATCCAGCTGCTGCAGCCCAACATGAAAATTTCACTCTGGTTAAACACGTCCTCCCTCTTATCTAATTCTAAGAAAACAGAAGTAAACCATGTTGTAAAACTACATACAGGTAATTTTTCTATCTTCACATCCCACCACCTAGAGAGTATGGGTTACAATTGAGTTAAAAGATTCAGGATTTTCTAAGGTTGGATTAAATTTAATTAGGTAAAAAAATTTGTTATTAAAAATAGGTTAATACAAGACTGCAGTTTTATTCTCTGTTAAGAAGAAGTTTTCTTGAAATTCTGCTTCTAATAACAGATTGTGTGTGATTCTTGGCCTTTAAGCAATCTGTATTTGCTTTTAAAATCTTTGGTTAAGTAAATAAGTATTTAACAAATTATAAAAGTTCATTGGATCTCCAGCTAACTTTGAGATGCTTTAAGGAACCCTGAGGCATCTTAGACATTAAATTAACTAGGATTATTTGGTATGTTAAGTTAAATGTAATCAGTCATAATTCTAGTAATTGTAAACAAGTCTCTCTTTATCAATTACAGTTACTTAGCTATAAAAAAGATTCTAGTTTAGGTAAGCACATGCCTGAAGAATTTAAAATAAACAGGTTCTCATATTCTGCAGTCATTCAGTATTCTTATGGACATTTTAAGTCGCTTATTTTTATAAATACCATTACAAAAAAAACATACAAACTATTTCAGGGAATTATCCTGATTGGATACATTAAAAAATAGTTTCACTATTGACTTTAAAATATTTAATATATAGTGTAAAAGATAGAACTTTAAAATAGTTTGTGAAATTTGGAGTTGGTAAAGTAGGAGTTTTGAGAAAAAGGATGTAAATGATTTGTCAAAGAACAGCATTTTTCAAAAAATGTTCATATGCACCAAGGTTTATGACTGCAAACTAACCATAATACTTCAGTTTGCATGATTAATTCACTAGAGTAGCCAATTTTATCTGTCTGTCACTTCAGCCAGTAAAACTTTGAGCTGGAATGTTGGATTAGTTATTCCTGGAAACTTTCCCATCAAAGAGATAAATTAAGAACTTTGAATGAAGATTGACTATCCAGCCGTTCCAAGAATAAACTTATTGAGAACCTAGCATGAATCAGTTGTAGTGTTCCCAAATCTGGATTAACAGACTCTTCAAAATTATCTTTTGTAAGACTAGTGACGTATTTTAAACACTGCTATTTCGTTCACAAGTAGGCCTTGACTCTGAAATTAACTCAAAGTACATCCAAATTTAAACAGGACTATGAGCCAAAACACTATAGTAGCCAAATGAGGTTTTGTTTAAAATCATTTATCTCCGAATGTGTTTATCGGCATTTATCACTGACAATTCACCGAATGATCTTATTTGCGGTGAGTTTTATTTTTAAATCCACAACTTCATATCTGTGTGCATTTTCAATGACTACAGTCCAATATTTGCTTATAGGAACTTGTTATTTCCGCCTTCGCAGGTAGTACCGATCAGTGAATAATCAAACCCTTTTCAGTGACAAATCTCTATAAACAGACTCAACTTTGAGTCAATAATTATAGCACAATACCAAGTAATGGTTAAATTCCCCCCCTGGAAATATTTAGCCAGAAAACCAAGTCCACAGATGAACAACTATCTCCAGTAACTTGCTAACTGATACTGCATCTGATAAAGAAATTTATTTAAAAAGGACGGAAAGAGGTTCCTAAGAGAGGTGCTATTTTCTTCTTTGTTACTTCAAAGCAGTACAGAGCAAGTAGGCTTTCAAATCGTTGTGGCCCCAGCTGTGAATGAATCTAATTTGGCTCCTGATCACAGAGTTAATAAAGCTTAGTCCTCTGTATTTCAGGGCATAAGTCCTTGGTCCCTCAAGAGAAGGCGATTGTAAAGAAAAAAAGAAATGCCAAAGTGCCCAGTTACTTCCTGTAATATAACCTGTCCATTAACTCTCATGGTCAGCCGTAGTTCAACCAACCACAATTCATTTGTAAGGCATCAGGAAAAGATTTCGTCTTTGTTTCCACCTCTTGGAACTTTTACCTGGACAAAGGCCTTCAGTTACCAAAACCAGTGGTGAGAAGAGAATCTTGTTTTGAAATGTATGCTGATGTGTAACGCAACCAAACTTTTTTGTGTTTGTTTTAATTATTGCCAAGTTAATCTCCATTGTTTTTGGAAACTGGATGTAAATATAAAATTTCTAGAAATCTAATAAATTGACTTTCCTTTTCAGTCCATGAGGCAACAAAATTTTGTCAGTATAATTTTAATACTGTACACGTATTTCTGATAGAAATGCATTTCCTGGGAGCTGTCTAGAAAGTCCCCTGCCTACCTAAGACTTAGGTAGTGTAGAATGACAGGATAACTTCGCCAGGCTTTCTGGGCATAAACAAGCCCCCTGCAGAGATACAGCTCTTTGGTCGATGTGATTAAGGAAAGACTCAGAATATGCAACCAGAGGAATATTGAATTTCTCAGGAAAGGTTTCTATTACAAGGAAAGAAATGGAGGCCAAGAGCAGGTTGAAGCCACTTAGGATGTTCAATTCTGCTATCTTGTATAAGGTCTAATAACCAAGTATTAGCTCCATTTCTCCTAATACTAACTCCTGCTTTGAAGGTTTTTATTAGGCTTGGGTACTTTAGTCATGGGCTAGGAAGAAATTCATCATTTTTCACATGAGAAAGAAAAAGAAAACTCATACAAATTATAGAAATGAATGTTATTGAGGACAGTGCCTCAAGTTCGAAAGCCATAAAGTTTATTTCTTTTAAAGGCTTAGATGTTTCAAAGATTAGAGAACCAGAGAGCAAAGGAGATTAGTCATGGGAGGATGAACTTTCTCAAGCTGGGTTCCAATCTCACCCCACTTCTTATCTCCGAGGGCTGTTCGGGGCCCGGAGAAGTGAGTTTATGTTTGGTGGAGAAAACGCGTGTGTCTTCTCACGACTGCAGCATCTCTGCGCTTCTCCTAGGGCAGGTTCTGAGCGCTATCTAACATTAATGGAATCTGCCTCACTCGCTGACCCTGGGAAAGCTATTTGTGTCTCCATCTACAAAGTGAGGCAATTATATTAATAATTCAAAATCAAAATAATCCTACACTTCATATATTTTTTATGGTCTGTGTTCTACAGAAACCTGCTTATCTGTGGAGCAATGTCTTCATCTAAACATAGTCTAATGGGGGCTTCTCAGGGTCAGAGGACCAGGACCGATAAAAAAAAAATCAAAGTCTAAAAAAGCAAAAAAAAAAAAAAAACCCAAACTTTTGAAATAGTGCAGAGAATTGTGAAGTTAACTCTGTTTAAAAGCAGACAGAGTAAACTACATTCTGGCCAGGTAGGAACTGTTGGCAGAAACTTCGATCCAGTAAGAACTTACACTCCTGGTGACCAGTCCTGGAAACTCTGAAAGAGAACTCAGCCCAGACCTGCTGATGAATCACCTACACACAATGTGGCTTCTACCCTTCTTTGTATTCCAAAATCACATCAGAAAACGCCACCATTCTTTCTGTATGGTGAGTTCCTTTCAGTCAGGCCCTGGCTCTATTTAATCAACACAGGTCATGTGAGCGGAACTTTTTCACCAACTTCTAAAGAGCAGAAGCAACGGCTCCTCTGACCTGATAGAGTGCATCCTTCAAGGATCTAGTTCTAAAATGGGCTTTCCAAATACAGGCCCACTCAACCCAAGCACTGGCCGACCACACCACTGAGGCCGAGGCAGTCTGTGCGTTCATTTCATTCTTGTTCACTTACATTCAGTCCCCTTAATTTTCCTTCCCACCCTGCATGTACAATCACAGCCTCAGAGAAGGTCGGGCCTGGCTCTGTTCTGCCGCCCAGTGACTTCTGAGTCTGTCACTGAAGTGGACAGAAAATTTCACAGAAGCTGAAAGTCCTGGCAGTCAAACCCAAGAGACTGAAACCAAGGTTTTTGTTCACCAACGTTAATAAAAAAAAAAAAGCATGGCTATTTGGAGAAAAGAACAAAATGCAATCCTGGAAAACAGAGAAACTATCAAGGCACCTTCTTTTCATGAATGTTACTAAAATAAACCTCCCCGTAAGAACAAGTCTAAAAAACCTATCTGCTGCCTGTCAAAAGTAGATTTGGAGTTAAAAAATTAGTGAGATATGTTCAGCATCCTCAGTTTACTGTGGGGGCCGACTACAACACCACCATGTGTTTGTTGTTACAAGCAGCCGGCTGCCTGCTATGCGTGTGCCTAGCGTTTTGCAGGTACTATTTCTAGTCCACAAAATAATGCTACAGGGTATGTATTATTTTAACCACCTTAGAAACGGAGAAATCAATACTTTAAAAAAGCCCCCTAACGTTTACTGAGCATTTACTATGGCTCTCAGCGCGAAGTGCTTTGTCTGCATTCTTTTATTCAGTCTTCACAAAGTTAGGGAATTTATTTCAAGTCAGAAGGGTAGGAAGCAGCTGAGCGAGGTGCTGGCCCAAGGTCAGGTGGCCTCCAAGCCTCTGTGTATTCCTCGGACTCACCTCTCACTTAACCAGAACACCTCAATGTTAAATATTCAAACCCTGAGGCATTGAGGGAGTCTAAGTGATCACAAGATCCCCACAAGTAAGGACTATGGCTGATTTGCATTTAGTTCTTTCGTGCCCATCACAACACTTGACATACAGTAGGTGCTCAGAACGAGTTTGTTGAACAAAACATTTCAAATAAGTAACGCAAACCAGGGCAAATGCTAAGCTCAGCACTCGCACAACACACCCAGATCTCAGCCACCACAGGGGCAATCCAGAGAGGGTCAAGTAAAAATAAGAGAGATGAGATAAATACAGAGATGGTGACTAAAAGAGGAAATAAAGCTGCTGTTTCCCAAAGTGTGATCTTTAGAATATTAACAGCAGCAGCAGAACCTGAAATTCTTGCTGAAAGCAAAAATCCACCAGGACCACCCCAGATACATGCAGTCAGACACTGCAGGGAAGGGACCTGGGATGCACATTACTAAGCACTCCCTAGGTAATTCTGAAACACAGGAAACCGAAAGGGATAGGGACTAGGAAGTGATGGGAGGCAATTATGCTGAAACTGAGAAATTAGATGCACAGACAGGAAGACCAGCTATTATCTTGCCTATAAAGGCCTGATCTTTTACAAACACCTTCCTCCCGGGACACGGCAGTTCACTTTGATAACTGACCAAGGGCTGGCACGAGTCAGAGGGAAGGATGCTCAGAATCAGAGTGACGGTGCAGGGAACAGAGCCAACATGCCTAATAATTTAACTTAAAATAAAAACAAACAGCCTATAAAAAGGGGACGGTGAAACATACAGCGTGTTTTGGTAGCACCCGCACCAAGGTTTCCCCTGCCTGAAAGGCTGCCTCCTGCTGGCCCTTTCTCAACTTTCAAATCTTATTTGAAGTCAAGTGACCTTTCCACAGCGGAGAGAACAGAGCCTTACTTGAAGGGTGGAGGTAGACAATGTCTTTCACGGTGAAGTCTCGGGACTGAGTGGCTTTCAGACAATCAGCCAGCAGACTCAGGAGCAGGAGCCAGGCCAGGGCAGGGCCAGCTTCCATGGCAGACCCAGGTGTCACTCATCCAGGGGGCTGGGGAGCGGGGACTTGGGACGATGAAAGAGGACTCGCACCTGAAATAGAAAAATACAAAGCAAGAGTCATCTCAGTGTCCAATTCAGGAAAGCCCCGTCGGGAGACAGCCGAGCTCCCGTGCAGGCAGGACGAGCTGGGGAGGAGCAGAGAGCCCAGGGCCCGTGGGAGTGGGGAGACATGGAGAGCAACTTTATAGACTGTGATTGCACAGCACTTAGAAAATTTCAGCCCAAATCTATTCTTAATTAGGTTGCTAAGGCTCCACTGGTAGCAGTCGCCTCTAATATCCAGCAGAGATGGTATCGTGAGAGATGGAATTTTAATGAAATCCAGCTATTTTTGCCAGGAGGCCAGGGGACCGCTGCCAGAATGCAACAATAAGGAAGTCAGGTGCAGAAGCTCAGACACATTTCCTTGCTGACGGCGAAGAGCTGGTGCGAGAGGGCAGCCTGCCTGGGTCGAGCTGCCCTGCAAACCTGCACATGGTAAGCTTCCAGATCCAGGGGAGGGAAAAAAAGACATGTAGGTACACTGGCCTCTCTTGAACCAAAATGTCTCTTTATAGCTCAAAATCTCCTTACCATGGCTAACACTGGCTGGGCACTGTTAAAGTCCTTTATGTGTATCAGCTATGTTATCTCCTCACCACCCTGTGAGGTCCGCACTGTTACCATCTCACTGTGAGTAAACTGAAGTCCAGCAAATAAGGAGAGGAATTGATTCAAACTTGGGCAGTCTGGCTCAGGAGTCCACATTTTTAAACACTAGGTGATACTATATTCTTCCAAAGACTGATTCAAAGTGTATAAATAAACCCTGAAGAAACAGGATCAAGGTGTCACTGTCATTTAAGTAATTTAAGTAATCATCATTTTAATCTTTATTCTGACTCTGCCCCTTTCAATTAAAATTGAGAGCAGTAAAATCTTTCCCTAGGGTTGGACTGCCTAGCTTACTTGGAAGGGAGGCATATATCTTAATTTGTATGTGCTATTTGCTTGCCACCTTACTGCTTTTCTCTAGAGTCTGTTGCTCATGTTCTACTATTTTTCCAAATGCCATCATTCAGACGCCAGGCAAGGGGGCAAGATAGATACTCACTTTATTTTAAATTGGCTAAAAAAACATAATTTGGACATTTTGTTTACAGGTTTTAATATAAATATTCAATGAGATATTTTAAATAGCATAACAAAATGATTCTAAAATTATTCTGTCAAAACAAATAGACCAAGAGTAAATATATTACAAACCAAAATCAATAGAGAAAATCAATATGGACTAATCAGATATTAGTCACACAGGACAGAGTACTATTAATCAAAACAGAATGATAGAAAGTATAAAAATGAATTCAGAAAACGGAACACTCTAAGGAGCTCAGAAATAGACCCAACTATTTACACGATACAAGCAATTTTTCAAAATTACAGAACAAAAAAATTTATTAAACGGTATGATAACTTTAAAAATTGTGAAAAAGATTAACTGACGCCAAACAATGCACAAGAAACTAAAATTAACTCCAGATGGGTTGGTGTGTTCATTATTTTTTTAAAAAATAGACAAATTGTTAGAAAACAGAGTAGAAGTCTTATCACCCTGTAACAGCTTGATGATGCCAGCCTTGCCAATTTCACGCTCACTCCGCCATCTCCTGTTTACAGTTTGGTTCCCCAAAGCAGATTTGTATTCAGAAAAGGAAGGAGCTGCTCATTCACTTGATAAATGTGACTGCCAGGCACTGTGCTAGGCACTTAGTACTAACGATGCAATGAGAACACAAATATCAAGGCTCTCTTTCCCTCAGTGAGTGACAGACACAGCATTATCTCATCTTAAACGTATGCAGTAGTGCTTCCTTGTACAACCGTCTGGTCAGGTGAGGCTGCAACCAAGTGACAGGTTTGCACTGCGCCCCCTGGAGACTCGAGTGAACAGCACCAACACCCCTATCTCCTCTCAGCCAGGGCTCAGATCAAGGTGAGGAAAGCTTTCTAGTTTTATTTTGAATAATTTAACATTAAATATCAACTAGTTGCCAACCTAAGTTCTTTTTAATGCGAAACTTGGTGTCAACATGTACCAAACACTGCAAGTGGCCCATTTTCATGAAAGCATTTCTCAACCACTAGAATTCCTTCCAGTTATTGATTCAAAGGTCTCCCTCTGCACAATCTTGGCACTAAGTATTCTGCATTACTTAATGTCATCTGAAATTAGCCTTCCTGCAGCCTCTGAGGCATGGCTACCCAGCCACGAGCCTTCATTTCACAGCTTGTGTTGAATATATGTGAGTGACATACAGAAGGGAAGAGTGAGATGCCTGGATCTGAAACCTTACTCCAATGCATTCTTGCTGTGCAACCCCGAGCCAGTTACTTAACCACTCTGTGCCTGCATTTCCTCATTTGCAAAATGAGGATAATACTACCTACCTCAAATATGTGCTATGAGAATTAAATAAATTAATATATTTAAAGCAAGTAAGAACAGTGTCTGTCAGAGTCAATGCCACGCAGTATTTCCCAAATTTTTCCTCTTATGGTTTTGCTCAGAATCAGTCAGTCTACTTTTCTAAGTCAAAGTAAACATGGTGCAGTTAACTTTGGTTCAACACACAGCTCAATTTCCTTAAATCAGAAAAATATGACCATTCCCCAAACTACTAAGTATGACAAATTACAATCCGTATGTCTCCTATACCCCAACTTCGGCCCCATGCCAGCCAGGCACAGGCGCAAGCCAGCGAGGGAGAGGCATTAAAAGCCACCAGCACTTACATATGCTGCGGTTCATGCAGACCCAGGCGACTTCCTGCCATCCTGGTCAAGGAAGCAAACAGGTGTGTGCTGCTCCTCCCCACCCTCCCGTCTCTCCCCAGACTACCCTACAAGGCCTGCGTTCCTCTCCATGATCCTCACATAGCTGCTCTAGCTAGATTCCACTTGTGTAAAAGATCTTGAAGGAGCACAGGTCACGAGCACGTCCCCTGTAATCCCTTCCAAGGTGCGTGTCTCCGTGTGTGCTCACATGCCAGACACGGTGGAGTATCACAGATTAAGTTAAAACAATCACTCATTCGTTAAAAGAGATTCCGCTCTACTATGTATTACAGGAAAGGGCAAGCTTGACTCTCTCAGCCTGACATGTTTAGCGCCAGTTTTCAAATGTGGAGGGTTCCACTATTTTTAACTATGAACTGTATGTGTTCAATGGAGAATTTCCAAATTTTTAAGGTGGTTGACACTTTATTATTCCAAAATATTTTACTCATGAGATTGTTCCTTCGTTAGGAAAAAAAAGTATATATTTCTAGGCAAAAGGACTGAAAAGACCAAGACCAAAATGATGTGGGATTTTAGATAATTTTGATGTTATTCTTTTTGCTCAATTTGCATGCTCAAAGATTTTTGATGGGCACGTATTACTTTTATAAAGAGGAAAGCAGATTTTTGAAAAATAGTTCTCTTCCAAGAATGAATTTGACAGAATAACTTCACCCTTTATGCACAAATAAAAGTCAGCTTTTCACCTAAAGCCAATGAATATAACCTCCAAAATGCTCAAGTTGCCTCTAAAATAGTAGACTCCATGTTTGATAGAATGTCCTCTCTTCCCTCTCTCACCATGCCCTTGCCCTTGCCCTTGCCCTTGCCCTTGTGCAGTTGGCCAGGTGCTTGTCACAGAGTCTGTGCGAGGACTAAGGGCACTAAGATTTTCCTAGGGAGGAGCAAGCTCAAGACAACGTGGGTAAAGAAAAAGGAGAGACAGACAGACAGAAGTAAAATGAAACTAGAAAACACAAAGCAATGCGATCCTAGGCTGCTATGTGGCTCACCACGTCACAACAAGTCGCAGCGAGATGGAGGACCCCAAGGACCATCTGCACTCAGTGTGGTCGGCGGAGGGAGAAAGGACAGAGACCGGATCTTCCGGGACCTTCCTGTCTCTTGTTTCCCACTGACTGAGCTTCACTCCACAAAGAACTCCCTCCCCTACACTGCAGCAGCCAGAGTGGAGGGTCAACCCACTGACCACAAAAGAGAAAGAACTCACCACTCGTAGGAATCTGAGACAACACTCAAGGTCTATCTCTAGGGCATGTGCTAGTAAGCTTGGTAAACACCACCTTGCCTTTTGTTTTTTAAAGTGTCTGTTATTTTATTTTTAAAAATTTTATTGAGATAAAATTCACATAACATACAATTCATCATTTAAAAATAATACAGTTCAGTGGGGTTTTTTTTTTTGTATGTTCAAATTTCATGTAACCATCACTGAGTCTAGAATATTTCCATCACCCCCAAAAGAAATCTTGCACCCATTAGCAGTCAATCGCAAGTCCCTCCTCTCCCCACTCCCTAGCAACCACTAAGCTACTCGGTGTCACTGTGGATTTGCCTGTTGGGAACATTTTGTGTAAACAGAATCATACAACATATAGCCTTGTGCATCTGGCTTCTTTCTCTTAGTACAGTGTTTCCAAGGTTCACCCATGGTTGTAGCATGAAACAGTACATCATTCCTTTTTTATGACTGAATACTATTTCATTGTAGCAATATACCACTCATCAGTTGATACACGTTTGGGTGGTTTCCACTTCTTGGCTATTGTGAACAATACTGCTGTTAGCATACATGTACATTTTTTGTGCGGACATATGTTTTCATTTTTCTTGGATGTATATACCTAAGAGTGGAATTGCTAGGTCTTATGGTAACTTTAACTTTTTGAGGAAATGCCAGTTTCCCACTGTCGCTGTACCATTTTACATTTCCATCAGCAAAATTTCTCCACATCCTCACCAACACTTTACTTTCATTAAAAAAAAAAAATTTATTATAGCCATCCTAGTGAGTTTGAAGTGGTATCTCATTGTAGTTTTGATTTGCATTTCCCAAGTGGCCAGTGATGTTGAACATCTTTTCATGTGCTTACTGGTCATTTGCATACCTTCTCTGGAGTAATGTTTATTCAAATCCTTTACCCATTTTTTCCATTAAGTTATTGTCTTTATTTGAGTTGTATTGAGTTGTACTGTCTTACTGTTGAGGTGTAAGAGTTCTTTCCATATACTGGACTCTGGAAGCTTTTCAGATATGTGATGTGCAAATGTTTTCCCCCTTTCTCTCTGTTGACTTCTCCCTTTCTTGATGGTGTCTTTTGACACAAAAGAGTTTTTAATTTTGATGAAGCCCACACATTGCTTTTCATAAATACAGATTTTGTTCCCTTATTCAAGTCAAGCCCAACACAGTGCACGCATGAACACACACACACACACACACACACACACAGATCTGCATACAATGCACAGTAAAAGAATCCATCTACTTTGTAGTAGCCAGAGCTACATTTCCCACCTCTCTTCTCCATGAGAAAATAGGATGGGCAGGACTGTTTATTAATATCACCAACTGGTTACATTCCTGCAGCAAATCATGAAGCACCACTCACTCTGTTAGTATTTTCTAGGAACTGAGAAGTGAAAGATGAGTGACGTGCATTCACAATGAGTCTAGCTGAAATACGGGCTCTGCTGAGGGGATGTATCTTTTCTGTACAGATTCTCAGTAGGTGATGGAGCTTTAATCTCTAAACCCCATAGAGAGGATTCTGGACATGCTCTGTGATATGAAGGGTCCCTTCTAGGACTTTGATGCTTTTCCCTGGAATTCACTGTGTCTTTGGACTATTCTAGACTTTCAGGAAAGATGCAGCGTTTTCATTTTGCGCACTGCTATTTGAATATGCACTGAGGATACGTCCCTGACTACGGCTCTCTTATGAAGAAGTACATTCTCATTTTCACGGCTCTGTGACCTTTCATTTGTTATTTATGAGCTTTTGCAAATCTAATACCACTCTGACAGATTTAATTTGTGCTCTGAATTATCTTTGCATGAGTTACTCAGTTGCTGGTTTTATTCCAATAGATTACTTGCTACATTCTGAAAAAGAAAAAAAAAATTAGTTCGAGATCTATTAGACTGCCTCCACTTGGGAAAAAGTTGAAAAGAGTTGCATTCTGATTTTCCACTCCATGGTACTAGATCATACAAGAGGATTTCTAACTCTAGTCAGAGAGGCAAAGTGATAGAACCATAACCCAGGTCAAGTTTTACAAGCCTATACCCTAACTGCTATTTCATATAGAGTCCATAAAAGAAGGTTACTCCCAACTCCTGCAACTGGCCACTGGAAAACAATGAAGCAGTTCTGAAGCACAGTGACTAAAGTGGCAAGTACTAGAGGACTAAGTACTAAGTACTAGGACCTCCATACTAAATCAATACGGAAGCAATTATGCAGTAGAGAACTAATCCAAATCTAAATGTTTTTCAATGCTACTCATGTTAAAATTTGGAATGCCTTAATACGAGAACTAAATGGAATTCTAAAGCCTGAAAGATCATGACAAATCTTAATTTAATGTTCAATATATATAGACTAGGCTTGGAGCCTTAATGACCTGAAAAAGTTAATCCAGTTCCCCAGAGTATGAACTAAAGGCATGACGTCACAAAGCTAAGTCTACTTAAATATATCACCTTGACCACAGTACCTTTCTCCCAATTTGAGGACTGCTCATAATATGTGGTGATTTTAAAACATGTCTGCAAATTCATTGACATGTCACCATGAAGAGGTGGGGTCTACATTCTTCTCCCCTTGACTCTGAGCCAAACTTACTGACCAGTTGACCAGAGTGTGGTGGAAATGACACTGTGTGACTTTCAAAGCCAAGACATAGAAGGTGATTCAACTTACACCCAGCACTCTGGAACACTCTCGCTGAAGCCAGGTGAGCAGTCTGAATGCTTCAAGTGCCATGCTGTGAGGAAGCTCAAGTCATTCAAACACGATGTACCAAGAGTTCATGAAGAGAGGGAGCTGCCCTGCCAGCCCCCAGCTGCTCCAGCCCCCTCTCCTCCCCTCTGCCCCAGCTCAGCTACTGTCTGATTGCCACGGCATGGAGACTTCAAGTGAGATCTGGTTAGTCAAGCCCTTCCCACATTCCTGACCCACAGAAACCAAGAGATAAATGAAATGATCATTACTGCTTTATACCACTAGGTTTTGTGGTGGTTTGTTACATAGCAGTAGATGTCTAGAAATAGGGAACTACAGCAGGAGAGATAATTAGGAACTACAGCTCTGCTCATGAAGATAATTCTACTTGTCAGATTGGTTACAAGGTACAGAAATCCAAATCAAACAGCCTATAACCAAAACGGAGAGAAAGAGGGGAGGAGGAGGAATTTTACAGTCTCACCTGGCTGTCCAGCTTAGACACGGTTGGACTTACACCCTGTTATCAGGAATTTCCATCCCTCAACTCTGCTTTGTCCCCTCTCTCTTGCCTTTATTTTCATTCAGGTCTCCCCAAACTGTGGCCATCAGCAACCTCAGAAGCCTTCCTAGGGAGGCCCTTTCCCAAGTGTTTCAGAAAAAGTCCTTAAAAAGGAGGGCATTCCATCCTTAGACTGTAAGTGGCCAGGGGAATGTGGTGTTCCAATTGGGCTGCATGTCACTAGCATGTCGTTGAGATGAGCACATAGTATCAACTTCATGGAAATCACGTGGTTTGAGAATAGAGGTACGGGTCCCCCAAAGGAAAATCTAGGAATTGTCACCTAAAGAAGAGAAACTGGATGCTTGGCTAGAAGAACCACACAGATTGTCCACTGCAATAATCAATACAGATTTCTAAATAATCTCATTAGCCTTGAAGTGCAAAAAGTAGCTCGTGAATATTTCTGCAAATGCCAGGAGGTGAAGCGGTTTACCCACCGACATGATTTTCTTCTGTAAAAATGGAGTATCACTCCATTACAACTTTCAAATCAAAATATAAGGCTTAAAGAATGAAAACATAGTTCAAGTGGGCGTTTTAGAATCAGTTTTGCCCTATACTTTCCCCTTCTCATCGGAATGGCTCTTCTATTGGCATGCGTCACGTGTTGCTGTCGGGCAGTGCCGTGCTCTACGTGGTCCATCCTACAGGTCCCTGCTGTCTGGGCCAGGGTTGGAATCTGATCCAAGCCAAGCCCAGCAGATTCTTCTCATATATTTTAAGCCAGAATTGGTAAAAGATAATCAGCCCTTTCTGAAACAGAAGCCCCCAAGAAGTACAACTCAGGAACGTGTGTCTGCCACATTCCTCCCCATGTGGAGGGAGAAGAAGAGAGTGAAGTACGTTCGCCAAGAGAGACATAGAGGAGAAATGGAGAGAAAAGCTCAAGCTATGTGCAACCGCTGCCTTTTTGGCTAGTTTTAAACTCTTCCCTTAGAAGCCTCCATCTCCATACCACAAGTACCCCTTTTGCACAAGCTACTTTGATGTGGCTTTCTGTCCCTTGAAATCAGGTGCTCTGACCAGTTCAAGAGTCTTCCAAAAGGGTCCAGCCATCAAAATTTCCTGTGTTGTCAATAACAGAAAACCAGGCAGAGATGACCTCTTTTAGATTTTGTAGACACTGATGTTCCATTTTCATAACCTCCAAGGTGATAGATGTTCACATATTCCCAATTTGAGTTGAGGGTCTATTTGCATAAAAATCAATGCTTTACAAAAATGTGTATTTCATTTTCTGGAACCCCATGGCAAGGCTTGAGTTATAGGGAAAAGCTGCCTTTCTGTTTGGCCCCAATCTGATTTAAAGGTCAATTGCATCAAAAATGCTTCAATTCCTGAAGGATAAATGATGTCTGGCCGAGCATGCCTGGCAGTATGTTCACGTTCCTAAAAGATGTCGTGTTCACTCTCTTCTGCTTGCTGGCTGTATGCTTGTTTGCCTCCTCTATCAATCTGAAGGTTCTAGAGAACTGATGAGAAGGCATTCTGAAGTGCAAACAGCCATAAGGGGACAGAGTCAAAGAGCTGTCCAGGCAAGAACGGGACACAGGGTACATTTCAGCTACAGCCTGCCATCTTTTATTTACTTGGAAGGGAGTGGCAGAGTTTGGAGAATTTTTTGCCTTTGTGTCTTTTATTAAACATTCCTCTATGTTTAAGAACCTTGTGTTTTTATTTTATTTTATTTTCCTAGGACTTTTCATCTTAGAAACCTTTCAAAAATGTGAAAGTTCAAAATGTACTCAGTAACAATATGACGGCTCTAAGTGGATTAAATCACAAACACATTGGCTCTTGTGTCCAAAATAACCCAGTTCCAAATCCAACATTTAGATTACCAGGCACATGCCTTCCACCTCTTGATCAAAGAAGAGTAATCCTGGCCCTGCACAGAGGCAGGCTTCTCTGCGTTTGCAGGGCTGCACTCATCTTTCCTCTATTAATTTAGAGTGTTTCCAAAACTTCAGTAATAATCACTTATCAAGCAGACGCTTCCTGCTGTGAATCCTGGAGATGATTCTGCAGTGTTTGAACCACGTTTTACCAGCAAGACCATTGCATGGTGTTTTGAGCTACTTGGTTTGGGTTTTAGAGATCTGGTGTGAAGATTCTTTCTGAGGCCTTGAGGCCTCTTAATTCTTCCACATCACCCCTCTCAGTTGCCTTTGGCCACTGCCCTGCTTACCCATACTCCTAAGTGCTCTCTGCTCCTCCGGCTTCCTCTTTCCAGTTCTCTGAAAGCCAAAGTGACCCTGACATCTCCAACCTCTTCATGAAACAGTCCTTCCATTGCTTTGCATATGGACTAAAGCCTGAATTCACAGGGAAATTACCACTTCCTCTCGGAACTTCTCCCAAGCTCCATGGATCCTGGGGGTAGGAAGGAAGCCAAAATCCCTCTCCCTCCCACTTACAAATCATTGCTGTCCCTCTTCAAACAATTTTGGTCCTCATCTCAAAGGCTAAACCAGCTGCCCTTGTGGCTATCATGAAATGGTTGTAGAACGTTAAGCACACGGCCCACCATCCACCATTAACAATCACTCAGCTAATCTTGATCCTCACCCAAAACTAAGAACCAATTCATTTTAAATCTTATTTACTATCTTGCATGGAAGAGGCTTTTGTCCAGGGTTCCAAGAATCCTAATCAAGTTTTTGTCAAAAAAGACCTTGAAGATGGTTCCCATTTAGCCATTTATAACTCATGTTCAAGAAAAGTGAAATTGCTAGTATGATGGGCACGGAGAGCCCTTTCAGAACATTGTACAAGGTAGGAGAGACGGCCCGTGCTCTCTCCTCTTGTGGGAAAAAAAGAAAAAAGTAGTAACAATCATCAAAGGAACCAACATCAAAACAGTGGCTTATGTAAAAACCCTAACAGTTTTATTTTTCTCAAATCACTTGGTTCTTTGTTGCTAGCTATAGACTGTCCCCATGTGTGATGGCTCAACCTTTGACTGTACCATGGTGTGAAAGTGATAATCATTTGGTAGAAACAGTACTTGGAATTTTGATCTTCTCCTGGGCTAGCGATATGTCGTAGGACCCTCCCTCCTACTGCTGAGCAGTGAGCTGCAGCTCCCAGTCAGCCACACCATCACCATCACACCGTCACCTGAACAACCAACACATTTACAACCGTTTTGTACCCATAGAACATTCTGTTCTTCTCTTTCAGTACAGTATTCAATAAATTACATGAGATAGTCAACAATTCATTATAAAATAGGCTTTGTCACACCTGTAGGTTAATGTAAGTGTTCCGAGCACATTTAAGGTAGATGAGGCTAAACTCTGATGTTTGGTAAGTTGGGTGAATTAAATGCATTTCAACTTCATGATATTTTCAACCTATGAAAGGGTCATCCAGATGTAACACTATTGCAAGTAGAGGAAGATCTGTACTGAATCTTAACCAGTCTTTCTCATTTAATAAAGAGTAATGTTTTAAAAACAAACCCATCCACATAGTCATCCTCCAAGTTTCTAATCAACCAATACCTTGAACTACACATCGTATGTCTCTCTCCCGATAGCTCAAAGACCATCACAGTTTCATTTCTGTGAAACTCACAGTCTAAACTATAACTTGACTTTTTATGCACATTTAACAAATTAGCACAGTCATGATGAGGAAGGAAGGATTTCTTCACCCTGGGTTTGAAGGTCAAGGAATGTATCAAATAACCCCCTAACTCTGCAACCTTGAGGTAGGCATTCTTCCTTTGTAATGCACCATCTTCATTCACAAGTCTCCATAAACAATGGTTAGTAAAGAAGTTTATTATTGTAGCAAAACAGAATTTAATGAGATTTTACACGGTATTCATCTAGGCAGAAAAAGATGTAGGAGTCATTAATAAAAGAAAATTGTCCTTGATAATAGAAATTTTTTGTTTTTGCATCTAAACTAATTCCCTTCTTGGGGGAAAAAAAAACATACATACTGAGTAGCTTCTTGTAGGTAAGGAAATGCAGGTATCTAAACTCCACTCCCGACTGCTGATACTGAGTTCAGCCACCAGCCACAAGAGAGTGATATTCCTCCCCTCTCCTCCTCATGACTGAGTTTCCCTATTTCTGTCCCTCAATTGTCCTCCTTATTTTCTGTTTCTCTTTTTGACTCATTCATTCATTCATCGTCCTCTATGAGGCAGGCATAGATAACATTATCAGTCTTACATGTTATTGTTAATCGCTCCAGCTTAATAAACAAATACTTGAATTCTATTAGTAAAATCATTAATGAAATGTTTAAAAATCTCATAAAAATGAGAGATAACACATCTCTAAGTCATGTAGTCGAGAGTGATCATGGTGTGATACTGACCTGCTGTCTTTAGACCCAAGCCCACGTATGTGTAAGATGCCAAATAGAGGAGTCAGATAACACGACGTCTGCACCAACACTACACAGGCCCAGTCACAAGACGTTATCAGTGAAACCCAACAAGAGGTCCATATTCCTTTCTATCAACAGGGCAGCTTAACTGGAAAAAGGAAGAAGGGGAGAAATGGAGACAGAATGACCCATTTCATCTTATAAAGATCCACTTAACCTCTAGATTCATATGAATAATCAACTAAGTATACTAGTAAGAGGATATTGGAAATATGAGGGATTAGAGAAAAAAAAAGATCCTAAAATTCCAGAGTGTTATCTCCAGTGGTGGTTTCATCATGTGGTGACAGGTAAGCCTCAGGGTCCCTGACTGCAAGGCCCTTTCCTAATTCCAGGATTGTAATTCCAGTACTCTTTCCCGTAACGAGAGCTCCTTCCTAGAAACCTGATCAGCCACCCCTGGCCCTAGTAATGCAAAAAACAATTTTTATTATTCCTAAGAATACTC
Source organism: Camelus ferus (assembly GCF_009834535.1). Taxonomy (NCBI): domain Eukaryota; kingdom Metazoa; phylum Chordata; class Mammalia; order Artiodactyla; family Camelidae; genus Camelus; species Camelus ferus. Next base: position 28,668,156 of record NC_045700.1, on the reverse strand, counting down.
TTGCTTTTTCTCTGAAAGGGGTTAGGTCAATGAATAGAAATACATGCTGTCATTCTACTCTCATAGAAAAGAAAAAAAAAAAAAAATAGAAAGAGGGAAAGCCAGCACATTCACAAAGGCAGGCCTTCTCAAAATTGAGGAGGTGGTATTAGAGCTGGAGAAAGCAATCAACCAACCGTGTAACTCCACCCCTCTGGGCGGGTCCTCCAGCACTGCTTGTGGGCACATCTCCAAGGAGCACTCAATGAGGAAAGAATGCTGGGGCAAGCTTCGGGCTTGGGGCAAAGGGGCTATTCAAGTCAAAAGAATTAGCATGTGTCTTCTAACTATTTTAAGGGTCAGGGAAACATTTTATCCAAAGGAGGGGCAGAAGCACCAGGACTGGAAAGAAGGCCACTCTATGGGGAGCACCCAGCCACACCCTGCAGTCACATGCAGGACTGACCAGGCAATGGGCGGCAAAGCCGAGAGGGTGCTGAGCAAGGAAGACCCCAGACCCCTTTACCTACCACCTAGGGCTGTTTTGAGGACAAACAGATAATGCTTGGACAGACTGCGGAGCAGGTGCTAAGAGCTAAGAGGTCCATATACCTGGAGCCACCGGGTTAGAATTCTGACTCTGCTGCTGAGAGCAGATGGACCGTGGGCAGGTTTCTTAACCTCTCTGCACCTCAGTTGCCACATCTGTAAAATGGGGGAACTCATACCACCTAAGTCATAGGGCTCTTATGAAGATTAAAGGAGCTAACACGTGTAAAGCACTTTGAACCATACCTTGCACATGCCTGCTAGCTAATATAATTCTCAAAATCAGCCCTGAGTGGCTGAGCAAGGCGTCTGGTAACTCATTTGGGTCAAGACACTGGTTTGGAACTGTCTGCTCTACAGTCCAGAAAGGAGGTGTGAAAGGTCTTCAAAAAGGCACCGAATGGAATATCCTGTTCTATTAGCAGAAATCAAAAGCCCAGGTTGCTTGTCAGATTTTCTAGCTGATACCAAACTAAGATAAGCATCCTGCTGTGAGGATAAAAAACACAGGGCAGGTGAAGTCAACAAGGCAGACTGGGAAGGTCTGGGGCAGGATTTCTCAAATTTGAAAAATGCTTTCTTCTTTAAAGAGAAAAAAGGCTTATGGACAGAACCACTCCTACCTCTACTGTCAACTAATTAACCCTGATTATAATAATTATACTGCTACTTACATATATACAGAAAACTAGGATTAAGCTCCTTTGCTTAAAGCCCATGTAACAGCTTTAAAGCTAAACAAAAATTATCAAATGTAAATAAAATCACATTCAAATTAAATAACTAAATAAAAGGGACAATAACCGTAATAACGTTTATTGAGCACTTACTATAGGCTTGAACATTATGAAATTGCCACTATTCGATCATTTTGCCCTACAAACATGGCGATTTCATATGGTTCAACCCAATGTGTGCAAGTCACTCTCTAAGTGCTTTCTTTAATTCCCACAACACTACAAAGGAGGCATTGTTACTGCCCCATTTTCCAGAGGAGAAAACTGGAGCACCAAGAAACGAAGACACACATTTTTAAATCCCCTTCAGAACCGGCAGGTGCCCAAGAGTTCATTTGTAGGTGCCCAGGAGCGAGCAAATACCACTTTTGGAAGCCTTAACCTATAAGGCGTACAGCACACCAGGGATGGGGTGAAGGAGGAAGGGCCAGGCCCAGAAAAGAGTTCATTCGGGCAGTCAGTGAGCACTAGGACACCGAGTCGGGGACAGCATCCCCCTGCCGGAGGGAAGGGGCCACTAAAGACCACCTTGATTTGGTGTCCTCTTATCTCTGTTCTGGGTGGGGCAGAGGGTTTGGCTGGCCCTCCTCAGGGATCAACAGTTAAAATGAACACGTGGAGAGACGAAGAGCAGGAGAAAGAATGATAAAAGGAGAAAGGGCAAGTAAGAGAGAGAAGCGGGTGGTCAAAAAAGGACCAAGGTTTCCAAATTCGCCGCACTTCAGAATCACCCAGGATCCCTACAAACTGCTGATGCTGGCTCACACCCACTACAATTTCATTGGTACAGGGTGTGAATTTGGTATTGGGATTGAAAACACCCTCCAGGGGATTCTAATTTGCAGCAACGTCTGGGAAATTTCATCATGCTTCTGCAAGTCGCTGGTGGGAGGAAACAGCCCGGAAATACATTCCTTTCATCCCCAGGCATCAGCAAACCCCGCTGAAAAGTTCCCCACAGAGTTCTATTATGGAACTATTAAGCAATCCAACACGATCAGTGTAATTTATTCTGCTAGTCTCCTCTGTCATTCCTTCCTGGGCTCCTCAGAGTACTCACAGGAAGGGAACAGGCAGGCAGTGAGATAAATATAAAATGACCACGGCTTCCCATCCGGTTTCTACACTGCTCTGGCTCCAACCCTGACAGGCATCTCGGGTAATCACTTTCTGAAAGTGGTTCTCAACCTATTGATGAAGTGATCGTTCCATGTTGCCCTAGAAATGCAGGGAGTGAAGCGCACGCTACTTTTCTTCCTAGCGCATTTCGTTTACAACAACAAAAGAGAAAACGTCTTGAGGCATCTCCTGGGACAGAGATACCCTCTCAACCATTCCTCTAAAGGCAACCAGAGAGATGGGTGGGTTTTTGAGAAAGGAAACAAATACACCAGTGTTTTCAGAGGCGGCATGGAATGATGGACAGAGAATGACTTTTGCACATTGCAGGCTTCGAGCTCAGACTCTTTCTCTGCTGCAAAGAGCCATGCGAACTTGAGCAAGAACACCCACCCCACCACCCGCCACAGTTCAGTTCCTCATCTGCACTGATGCACCGAGATGCTTTCAACTCACTGGGACCCCCACCCCGACATTTCCACTCATGATCAATTCAACTGTTGATCCCACGATGACTGAGGTGGCAAGTTTTCCATCTTCTGACCTTCCAGTCACTCATTCTGATGTCATTCACAGAAAGAAAGCAAGGCTGAGAATAAAGGCAAAAGGGAACAAATTCAAATAATGGTGTTGAGAATAAGCAGGAAGGGTAGTAATGCATTCACCCTAATTTCACTCTGTAAAGTGAAGACCACACAGTTCTAATATCAAAACCACACAATGTATGCAGTTGCTTTGTATCCTGCCGGGTCTTTTTCATATGGGTGGGAAAAAAAGCAGTTAAGCATATACTGTAGAGAAGTATCCTAGAAGAGGCAAAGGAACTGGAGCAAAGATCTTTAAAAGGTTGGGATTTGATATGAGATGACGGGCTACCCCAATTCCTGTTCTCATGATCATAGGGATCTGAAGTTTCTAGCTGTTTGTGCTAGGGAGCCTAATACATCGTGATGGGAAATGCTACAATAATTCTTTGTGCACAAGTAAAATCGAGGGTCTAAGTAAGTCCCACGGCCCAGTAGGACTTTCTGCAATGATGGAAATATTCTATGTTAGGGCTGCCAAATTCTGGAGCCACTAGCTACGTGTGCCCGGGGAGCAACTGAAAGGTGACTGAGGAAGTGAATTTCATTTTATTTAATTGCATTTTTTTTTAATGAGGGGGAGGTAATTGGGTTTATTTATTTATTTACTTCTGGAGGAGGTACTGGGGATTGAACCCAGGACTTCATGTGTGCTAAGCGTGTGCTCTACCACTTGAGCTATACCCTCCCCCTAATTGCAATTTAAACTAAATTGTGACAGTGGCTACAGTGTAGGGTAGTGGAGTTCTAAATTAGTGATAAATAAATGAAAACCAGTTACTAAAGTTGTGACCTCAGAACCAATTAGGGCTAAGGTGATGTAGAATGATGATCGCCCAGCTAAGTACCAACACAATGTGTTAATTACATCCAATCAGGAAATACAGCACAATGGCTTTGATGGGGGCACTCTTGCCCTTATCATTGGTGCAGAGGTCAAAGGGGATAAAAAGGAAATGAAGCAGAGCAAGGGGACCATAGTCTCAGGAGTGCCCCAAGGAACCACTCGACCTCTCCTGCACTTCATTTTCAGTTGGCGGCTAGAAATGTTAGCTTATTATGTGACAAGAATCATCCTGTATGCTTTCCATGTGAGTCTGTCAATTACTTTATGGGGTTTTTTTTAGCCCAATTTCTATAGATGATTAAACTTAGGGAGATAAGTCCATTGCTTCAAGGTCACCTGGACAGGAAGTGTGGGAGGGGAACACTGAATTCAGACAATCTGGCTTCATATGCCATGCCTCAAAGAGCCCTTCGTAATTTTGGAGTTAGAGTGAAGAAAAGAAAGCCTTTGAGAGGAGACCGGCTTGCTCGAAGTGTCCTGGACATACTATGACTGTGTCACTTTAAAAGAAAGTGGTCATTTCAGCTTGAAGAAGCATAAAGGAAACAGGTGAACACTGGACAACGACTGAGGAGGGTGAAGAGGAGGAAGCAAATATGGAAACCAGGTGTTCTGGAAGACTCACTTTGCCACTGTCCCCAAACCTTCTCTGAATTCACTGGTTTCTTTCTAAGTCATTAAAGTCAATGGCAAGACTGTGGATGGAGATGTGAAAAATAGCTCAAGTCCTGAGAGAATTAGAGGAAAGAAGTGTTTCTATTATATGTTAACAGTTGCTCTGTAACTCAGTTTGCTTTAAGGGTAAAAATCTTGTCCTTACAGATCAAAATGTAGGTAATTTTAAGGGGCTATGTCCCCTTCTTTCAATCCTCCATTCTTACCCATTTCAGAAGGTTCCAAAGTTTCGTATTCTAAATAACGCCGTGAGTAAGTAGCATCCTTGCTACTACATCACATGGTCTAGTCCCCATTATTTTCTTAGAATAAACTGGACATGGGGACTAAAGGAGATGAAAGGACCCTGGCTTGCACTGGGTGGACCAAGAAGAATGCTGAGGGTTTCCCTTCCCTGGAATCGTGTCACAAAGTGATGAGGTAAGTACTTCCCTCTTGCAATCAAGAGGGAACGAGAAGAATCTCTCTTGGTCCTTTCTTCCTGTAGGATTTCATGAAGCCAAAAATATCAAGTTCAAGTAAAATGAGAACCTGTCTGAGTTTCCCATGACTTAATCGAACCCACTCCATTTATCAAGAGACTTGTGAACAAGGTGTATCTTTTCCAGTCTTCATTTACACTGCAAGTTCAACATCTCCCACTAATAACTCATGCTGTAAATAGGGCCCAAAAAAGCCTCATAAATTCCAAATGAATTATTGGTTTAATTAGGATAATTCATTCATTTAAGAAATATTTACTGTGTCTAATACGTACTGGGTACTGTTCTACATTCTGGGGTTATGGAGTAAACAAAACAAATGAAAAGAGAATTGATATTCTGGTTCAATATATTAATGGTTTATCCCAGCTCAGTATTTTGGGAATAAAAAAAACTGAATTAACAAAAATTATTACTGGGGTTCAGTTCAAGATCCAGCTGATTAAACACAGCTCATTCACATTTTTGGCTCACCGCTGTTCAAGTTTCTTTTAGTGGTATAGTCTTTGGGGAATCTTTACTCTAAGACGCAACAAGAAAAATGTAACATGTGGAAATATCTTTTGGCTACTCAGCAGACTCCAAAACCGCAGAATTGTTCTGGACATTTTTTTCCTCCTGATGTGCAATTTCTCCATTTTCACTGGTCTTGTCTACTGAATACTTTTCAAATCAGTCTCATTTTCTTCGTCATGCCTACATCACTCTGCTCAGGTCCCTAATATTTGTTTGGATTACTGCAATAGCTTCTAAACTATTCTGCGTGCCTCTGGTTTCTTTTCTTTCCAATCTTTGTCTTACAGTTTGCAAAATCAGAGATCCAGCCTAGAAAAATCTACAGCTCTACCGTTAGAAACTGTGAATGGTTCCCAGAATAGAGTTTAAATTCATTATCAGTACACACAAGGCAGTACAGAGCTATGGTGAGCCCCAGCAGGTGAACCAGAAAATAGGCCCTGGGATTCCAGATCAAGGCCACACCATCTGCAGTAGAGAAGTAGACCCTTTGTGTGAAACAGCCCCTGGCATTCCATTGAGCCCTGCTAAAGACAGAATGCTTGTTCGTGTGATAGCAAGTGACCAGGTACCCGGAACCCCTCGTTATGAGCTGGGTTCTGTTTACCTGCCCATTCATAAAGGCATGCACACCCAGCAGAGCCTCAGTCAGCACTGTTGTCTGGGGGCTTACAGAATGCCCGAGCCCCAGGCACGGAGTCCTATACAGCACTGTGTCTGCGCAGAACCCACTTTACAGCAAGGAGATGCAGCTCTGGGCCCAGGACCACAAGATCCACTGTCGTATCACACACCGCACCACCCGGCAGCAGCTGGCCTCACCAAACGCTGGAACAGCCTTCAAAGTCCCAGCTCAGAGGGGATCCTCTGAAAGGATGGGGGCCATCCTTCAGGAGGCAGCACATGCATTAGATCAGAGTCTCCCATATGGTGCTGTGTCTCCAACAGGAGGAACACATGGATCTGGAAACCAAGGGGTAGAAGCAGGAGTGGCCCCTCTTACCATCACTGCCAATGACTCGCATCTCTGGGCCCTGTGATGTTGCAGGTCCTGGTCTCTAAGGGAGCACGCTCTGACCAAAGGACACAGCAAGGGTCCCACTAAATTACAAGTTTCAGCTGCATCACAGGACTCTGCACCCAAGGACCAACAGAGTGCCACACTGGCAGAGCTAATTGGCCCTAAACAGGAGAAAAGGCAGGGCTGCTTCTATCCAATGAAGGCAGGGAGGAAACCACATGAAACTAGGCCATCCACTGGGTGCTTCCTGGGATCCTTTACCCAACGGTGACTGTGATAAGACACATGCAGCAATCCCAGACTGTGGGGCCTGGTTACCAACATTCCAGACCCCTCAGGTAAGAAGACTGGGGCCACGCCATCAGGCAAACCATCAAGACCCACCAAGGTGATGGTCAACGATGTGAGGCACTCAGAATGGACACTGCAGGAAGAAGGGCTTGAGTACCAGTTGCCCCCAAGTCAACTGCAGCGAGGATGGGTTATAGTTTATCCCACTAACCTTCATCTTCTGGGTTCCTCCTCAGGAAGCGCAGCCCACGGGAATCACGGAGGTGCTGCTCCTTGAATTTAGGAGGAGAAGGAGGTCTGTGGCACAAAGGGCAGACTGCAGCGGCCCTGAGAATAAGCCTCACGCTTTCTCACTGTGGCAAGCCTTACAACTTTAGCTGCTGTGCTCCAAAGTCCATCATCACGTTTATACCAGAGCCACACTTCCAAGACACTGCTCCCAGCCAGTGACTGAGCAGGGCAGGGACACTAAGGCAGGCTCATTCTGGAAGACACAGGGCTCCCCAGTAGGTGACTTTGGCTCAAGGACTCCCCATCTTCCTTGCTAAACTATCTTGGAACTGCATTGAAATCTAAGAGTCCCCTTTCCTTCCTCCCTCCCTTCCTTCCTTCACAAGGGTCAGGCCTGTATTGCATCTGTCAGCTCTCCCAGCCTCCTCCAGTTCCATCCCTCCCCATCCCAGGTGTGCAGTAGGCTATTGCCATCTCAGCATCTGCTTCGCGGTCCTTCACAGTCTGCCTGCACCAGCTCACTAGGCCCCTCCCCTGCTTCCTCCCAGCGCCCCGCCTGCTGCCTGCTCCACAGACACCACACCACATGGGCACCCTCCTCTCCACATCCAAGCCTAGGAAAACCCATACTACGCCCTCTGCTTTTTCTCTAGGGACCAAGGTTTGGCACCAATACAAGCACCAGACTTTGGCCTGGCCCCCTTTTCACTATTTCTGGTTGTGCACGACCAGTTCAAGGTGATCTGCTGGACCACAGAGCACAGATTCTTCCACATCGTGTACCGAGCTGTGGGTTCCTCATATCCATCCTACAGGCATGTGCCCCACAAAGGGTTTCTGTCTCACTAGATGGTCATAAGAGTCTAGAGTCTGTAAGGAACAGCCACACCAGCTCCAGCTGAATGCTGTCACGAGGGCTAGTGAAGTGAAATTTGTTGAGTTTTTAAGAAACCTCAGAAATCCAGATTTTTTATTGTGAGATTGCTGCATTTTAAAGGATATAAACTGATTCAAAATTAAAACAAAACCCATCAGGAGGACACACAAAGCACCCCCACTGACTGCTGTGGTTCACGCCTGCCAGCTTCTGGCCACCACTCCACAAGGCTTCAGTGACCTTGGGTATGACCCCCGTGGAACGCACCCTCCAGGGCTGAATGCTGGGGTTTCCACACACCACGGCCACGCCTCTAAGGAGCTGCGCTGTCCTCTCTTCTAAAAAACTGAATCATTACATTTTTGGACTTTTGTCTTCTCGAGTGTCTCATGGGGTGTTTCATAATCCCCCACTACTGTGGACTGTTTGCCTCAGCAAAGAGGCAACTAATTCATGATTTTGTTAAAAAAAAAAATTTACCAAGGACTAGCATGGGCCAAGCCCTGTACTAAGTATGGAGGCTCGGATTTGAAGGAGACCCAGCCCTTTTCCTCAAGAAAATCATAAGTAGGAAAGACAAAAATGTAAAAATACAATGTTATCTTATTGAGGGGAAGTCAATTTTATTAAAACATTTATTCCTTACTAAAGGCAAACATCTTGATCTCTCAAAGAACATTACATTAACATCTTTTAAACAAACGGTAAAACCAAAAAAGAAAAAAAAATTCAAAAAACACCTAAAACTATGCTTCAATAAAAAATAAAAAATTATTTTTAAATAAATAAAGTGAAAAAAAAAAAACACCTAAAACCATAACCTGGCTAGTTGAAAGATTTTAATGGATGAGAAATCTTTTAATTATAAAATCTGTAGAAAGTAAATGAGGATTTAGGAAATATGGATAGTGAGCATTTTAAAAATATTAACAAATATTTAGTAAATGTCTTAGTAAATGTTTTAATAAAAATCACTTCAAACGTGTACCTCATTCTCACGCTCTGAGATTTCTTTTTCTGAATAGTCGCCTAAAACACTAATTTGGGAGAAGAAAACAAAAAGTATAATACAATTTTCTTAACTGAATGTCTATCAAAGTTCCATTGCTTATGAAGCCCTATTTCCAGTGATGTAAATTCATAAAGCTGCATAAATACACCACCAGCTCTTTCTAGGGAAACTTGGCCATGGGTTCTTGGGTTGCTGAAGGCCCGTCCATGTATTATACACAAGTGGCAGCCACTTGGCCCCGGTCCCTAATGCACACACATCTGCCCTGACCTGGTCCTAAGGGTGTTCTCGCTGTGCTGGAAGCTGTGGTGCACAGATGGGGCCCAGATCTGGAGTGCACTTGGCAGTTGTTCCAAACACCTCTTCCCTTCTTTCCCCAGAAGCCACACTCACACTGCAAATCTTTGCCTGCTCCATGCCAGTCCCACAAAGCAGGTGTGTGAACTTCACTTTCCTAACGACCCTGGCCAACACTTTACAACACACAAATTGAAACTGCTCTGTGTCAGTGAGTATTGGGAGAATTTCAACAACCGGATTAAAAGGCCAATCAATTGGAAAACTCCCAGGGGAAGCCCTAATGCCAGGGAATAGATTAACTGCTAAGTGATTTCAAGAACAAATGGAAAGTGCAAATCTCAGAGAAATAAGGTTGGGAAGGAGAATAAAATAAGCCAGCTGAGAACAACTGAAAGAACGTGGGCCACAGAGTCTGTGGTTTGGTAAGTCTGTAACATTGCAGAAAGATGACATTCTGTTCTGAGTTTTTTTTTTTGAATTCCTTCTTGTTTTTCTAACTAAGTTTCATTTTTCTTTACATATGATAAATTTGGGGCTGGTTTTTCTCTTCATCTGCTTTCCTCCATGACGTTGTGATGAAAAAGAAGGCTGAAAATATATCAGAAACTCACAAACTTAACCTTCTCTTCCCCTACGCCAGTCTCACTAGGGCAAAAAAGGCTTGCAGGGTACCTGGAGCACCCGGCTGCAGAGTCCTAAACAGCCTCACTTTGCCTTGGTGAGGATAAAAACTGCCGGATGGTGCTCAACAGCAGCTTAATCCTTTATAAAGTCAGGGAGCAGGGAAAGGCAAACCACAGGAGAGCGTTTCTGAGAGGTGTGTGACATTGTCAAACCAAGAGAAATGCAGGGAAAATTAAAAATACCAGAAACCTAGCCAATACGGTTACTATGATTGGTCTTAAAGTTCAGCTCCGGGCTCCCAGGCCCAAATGGCAGTCTGGGGAGCATGATGACTTAATGACTCTGAAGGAAGCACGTTTCTTTGGCACATAATTCACAGACACATTCTCCTGAAATGTTTATCCTCTACCTTCCATTTTCATTCCCACCACAACAGACAGTTTGGTCCCAATATGAGATGACTTTTGACACATAACTGTTTAGCTTAAAAAAAGGAAAAAGGTGGTAAGGTATTTTGGCTCCCAATGATAACAATGCCCACAATGAAGTATTAATTGCTCATTTCCTGTTAACTGGATAAAAGAGGGCAGAGACACTGCCTGTGAGCGAGACCTCTCCTGGACACTGTGTTCACACAGTGCATTATTAGAAAAAAGTATCCTGTTCGAGAGGCAGACTCAGGGAGTCTAAAGAAGAACCAGAAAATCTGTACTTAAAAAAACAAACAAATCCAGGTATGGAAACTTGAGGATTAAATCATGAAAAACATTGATAAATATCATCCTAAACAGCAGTCCACAAAAAAAGGAATAAAAAGAGCAAATAAATCTTTTTAAAAATGATCAACCTTATCAAAGTTAACAAAGGTGAATCAAAACAATTGTTCAAAGAAATATAATTTGGTTGCTGTAAAAGTGGCAAAACATTGTGTTTGAGAATACCCTATGTTAGTGAGTGTGTTAGGGAAAAGGGACAATCTCATTTGAGAAGTAAATTAGTTTCTCTTTTTTTGGAAGATAATTAAGCAGTATCCATCAATTTTTTAAAATGGGCAGACTCTTCAACCCCAAAATTCCATTTCTGACAATTCACCTAGCAGATGTATTGCAAAAGGGTGCCAAGATACTACAGGTGAGAGTGGTCAAGATAAACTAAGCTCCTAAGTAGTAAGAGGTAGGTTTATAGGTTAAAGTACAGCCTTACAAAGGGATAGTGTGTAGCTTTTTAAAAAGAGAAGATCCATATATATTATGAAGGAAAAAAAAGCAAGATGGAGATGAGAATGTACACTAAGATCCCTGTGACACTGTGATTTATAGTAAGAAATCTATATTTGCACGTCATCTCCCATTTCTGCACAGAGCCCCTTAAACACTTGGAATTTCCTACCCCAGTGTTCACAGCAGCACTATTTACAATAGCCAAGACATGGAAACAACCTGAATGTCCATCTGATTGGATACAGAAGACATGTTACATAAACACAATGGAACACTACTCAGCCATAAAAAAGAATGAAATAGGAGGGTTCAACCCTCCTACACTGCTGGTGGGAATGCAGTTTGGTGCAGCCACTATGGAAAACAGTGTGGAGATTCCTCAAAAGACTAGGAATAGACTTACCATATGACCCAGGAATCCCACTCCTGGGCTTGTATCCAGAAGGAAATCTACTTCAGGATGACACCTGCACCCCAATGTTCATAGCAGCACTATTTACAATAGCCAAAACATGGAAACAGCCTAAATGTCCATCAACAGGTGACTGGATAAAGAAGATGTGGTATATTTATACAATGGAATACTACTCAGCCATAAAAACCGACAACATAATGCCATTTGTAGCAACATGGATGCTCCTGGAGAATGTCATTCTAAGTGAAGTAAGCCAGAAAGAGAAAGAAAAATACCATATGAGATCGCTCATATGTGGAATCTAAAAAACAAAAACAAAAACAAACAAACAAACAAAAACAAAGCGTAAATAAAGGACAGAAATAGACTCACAGACAGAGAATACAGACTTGTGGTTACCAGGGGGGTGGAGGGTGGGAAGGGATAGACTGGGATTTCAAAATTGTAGAATAGACTACACTGTATAGCACAGGGAAATATACACAAAATGTTATGATAACTCACAGAGAAAAAAATGTGACAATGAGTGTGTATATGTCCATGAATAACTGAAAAATGGTGCTGAACACTGGAATTTGACACAACATTGTAAAATGATTATAAATCAATAAAAAATGTTTAAAAAAAAAAAGAATGAAATAACACCATTTGCAGCAACATGGATGGACCTAGAGATTACCATATTAAGTGAAGTAAGTTAGACAAAGACAAATATACATGATATCACTTATATGTGGAATCTAAAAAAAGACACGAACAAACTTATTTATAAAACAGAAACAGACTCACAGACATAGAAAACAACTTATGGTTACCAAAGGGGATAAGGAGGTGCTGGGATAAACTAGGAGTTTAGGATTAGCAGATATAAACTACTGTATATAAAATAGGTAAACAACAAGGTCCTACTGTACAGCACAGGGAACCATATTCAATAGCTTGTAATAGCCTATAATAAAAAGAACCTGAAAAAGAATAGATATTTATATGTATAACTGAATCACTATGCTGTACACCAGAAAACTAACACAACATTGTAAATCAACTATACTTTAACTAAAAAAAAAACCTTGGAATTTCCTAAATGAAGAGATAAAAGGTGTCTTTTGTTATGTTAATGAAGTAGGCCTTTGCACCTAAGGATGGGGGCTGGTTGCCAAGAGAACTAACCATGTGATTGGAGGGTTGGGACTCCCCGTAACATCTGTGGAGGGGGAAAGGGCTGAAGGTTGAATCACTTGCAATCAGTCATGTCTGTGCAATGGCGTCTCCAGAAAAACTTCAAAGGATGAATTCAAAGAGCTTCAAGGTTGGTGAGCACGTGGAGGTGCTGGGAGAGTGGTGGGCCTGGAGGCCTCATGGAAGCTCCCCACCCTTTCCCCGTACCCTGCCCTATGCATCTCTTCCTTCTAGCTGCTGCTGAGTTATAATCTTTTATAACAAACTGGGATTCCAGTAAGATGATTCTTTGAATTCTGTGAGCTGCTCTAGCAAGTTAATCAAACCCAAGGAGGTAGTGGTTAGAACCTCCAATATATAGCTCGTCAGAAGCACAGGTGACAACCTGGACTTGAGACTGGCATCTCATCTTGTAGGGCTGAGCCTTAACCTGTGGGATCTGATGCCATGTCCAGGTACACAGGGTCAGAATTGAATTGACTTGTAAAACAGCCGGCTGGTGCCAGAGCATTGCTTGTTAGTACAGGGAAATGCTGCACCCTCCACACACACACATTACAATTGGTGACCAGATCTTTTAGTCCTTTTTTTTAAAAAAAAAAGGAAAATGCATAAATACACATACATATATATATGGGTCCTATGCATAAATTTTATTTCCTGCAAAGATACCCAAGAGATTATTAATGATTATCTTTGGGGAGATGGCCTTCCCTGGGGGAGTGGGAGAAGTTTTTACTTTTGCCAACTAAAAACTGTCACTTGCCATCTGATTCTACACGAATGAAGTCACTAGTCACTGCAATAACCTGCAACACACCCTGAAAGGAGTTCAGGGCGGAGGTCAGGACTGAGGCGCTCTGTGCTCTGGGAAAAAACTAGCAGGACAGGTCTTCAGACAGGTATTTTCAGGAGGAGATTTTACGAGCCCAATTTCTTGCATCTTCTCATAACTACGAAAGCACTAAAATCATTGAGACATCTGTTCCTCATGACTAGCAGGAACCTTCTCGTGACTAGCAGCAACTTTCTGCCGAAAGGTGTGCTTGATTTCACGTGTCCTCCCTTCACTAAAATCATCCATATACTGACCTTCCCCCTCCCTCTTCGGAGCAGGTCCTCAGAGCTATCTGAGAGGCCATCTCTCTGGCTGTAGTCCTCATTTGGCCCCAAACAAAATTTAACTCACAGCTCTCACATTGTGCGTTTTTTTTTCAGTCAACAAACACTTTCATTTTATTCCTGTCTAGATGTGTACATTTTCTTATTATGTATAAGTAAGTATTCAAGGGCATGCATAGAGTTTTCTCCAAGATATGTTTCATTCCATGCCAGCTTCCCTAGTGTCTACCACAGTGCTTAGTCAAATACCTCCATGGTCAGTCACTGAGTGAGTCAATTTATTTCAAATTCTATGGTTAGTAAGCCAACCCACCTACTAGCAAATGGATTTGGGAAGACCTAACATAACAGACTAAGAGTAAGAGAGTTAAATAAAGGAAGCGAATACAATTTATGGAAAGCAAAGGAAAATACAAAGCCATGCAAATGTACTGACTCTGACTGAGCAAGCAACACAGCTCCAAGTTTCCTGAAGGAAAAGGCAAAGGTGGGAACATAGTGGGTGATATCAGCCTCCTCTTCTGGGAGAAGATTTCCAGCCTATATGTCACAGAAGACATTTTTACCTGGTGCTGAATTCCAAGAGACATGATGCAAGACACTTTGAAAACATCTTGATTTTATGGCCTTTGGCTCTCAAATTTGCTCCTGCATCAGAACCACCCGGAAAGCTTTTAAAACACAAATTTCTGGGCCCCACTCTCAGAGTTCCTGATTGACTAGGTCCAGGGCAGGGCCTGAGACTGCATGTCTAACTGGTTACTAGGTGACCGTGCTGCTGCTGCTGCTGCTGCTTGGGGACCATAATTTGTGACACTGGGATCCTAGAGCAACCATTCATTCATTAGTCTTTTATAGTCAATGACTCCATTGATGGTTCTACGGACCATCTGGAGGTACTCTTCACTTAAGCATTTCAGTAAAACATTGAAATGTACCCCAGTGAAAGCATTTTTAAAACTACTGAGGTCCAAATATATGGTTTCTTACGACCTAATCAGAAAATAAAGATGGAACTTAAGAATAGCCAAAGATATAAACATATTACACACGCCTTGGCCCTTCTTAGTACAAACGTATTCCACATCACCTGACTCTGATAGGGCTGATCAGTCAGGAGTTGATAATACAAATTCATGAAATATCGACTCACATTAAGAATAGCTTCATTCCATCCACACAGGAGGTGGGTCTCCTGCCAACATCCAAAATATATTATAATTCAACTCCAAAATCAAGAATCAATGACCTTTAGACAATCTGTGTTCTGTTTTTTTTCCTTATGACATGAGGAATAGAGGATTAACTGTACTAGAAATTAACATAGGACCTTTCTCCTGGAGAGCTAAGAGTTCAAAATACTTTTCAGATAAACAACCTCATTTGTCTTCCAACATCCCTGGAGGGTGAGCTGCACCTTCCTGACAGCACTGGAATCCTGTCTGAGACCACCACCTCTAACCATGCTTGGTTCATGGTTATCAATGCACGTGGTGCCGTGGGAAACTGTTGGTGTATTTAACAACTGCACCCACATACAGATCACACACACACACACACAGACTTGCATCAATAACCTGTATGCTTCACAAGGTTAAAAACATCCCCAACTGACATTTATAAATGTATATATATGTTGTACTTCAAAAAAGAGAAAAGTAAAAAAAAATTTTTAAAGAACTATAAATACTCTGAGATCCCTGAATTTCAGTAAGTTTAACTTGTTTCCAACAGTTCAGTTCAACAAACTTTAACTAAGCACCTACTGTGTGCCAAGTACTGTTTTAGGAGCTGGGAGTAAAGGTTGGGATACAAACCCTACTCTGATGTGTAATGAAGAGGCACTTATCTAAAACAGATTGTTCCAGATGAGATGGGTAAGTTAGGTGTTATCTTAACTGTATGGCTAAAGGGTGCCATCAACACTCAAACAATGGTCACCTTGCCCCTCCTGGGGCTCCCAGGAGGCTTCCTGGAGGAGGAGGCACACACAGAGCCCTGAGAGATGAGCAGGAAACAGCTAGAATGAAGACAAGGGGCTTGGTGAAGGATCCTGGGCTAAGCTGCTGGTTGCATATCCAAAATCCAATCACTCCTTCTGTGTTACAAATAGAAATTCAATTTTGTTCAGAGTGGCATCTAGCTTGACTCAAAATACATTTCCCAGAGTCCCCTACAGCTAGGGTGGCCTAGTGACACGTTCCTGCCTAATGAGATGTAAGTGGAAGCCACAGTAGGGTTTCCAGAATGGCACTGGCTCACATTTGGCTTTTGCTTTTCTTTCTTTGCTCTTCACCCTTCTTGCTGCCTGAAACACAGAAGAGTAGCCCAGAGGTGAAGCTGTCATTCTGGGGAGTGTAAGAATTGGAAAGATGGAACAAGACTGGTCTCTGGGAACTGTCACATCTGCCCTGGACTGCCTACTTCCAGTCTCCCTGTTACTTAGAAGAGTAAATCCTGTTTGAGTTAAGGTCCTGGAGTGAGGATGCACCCAGATATACGCAAATGGAAACCCATCTCATACATGGAGACAGTGCTATTATGCATTACTATTTATTTATTTTATTTGTTTGCATATTCTGGGGAAAACTCCAAATCTTAGAGCAAATGGCAACATTCAAAAGCAAACTCTCAACTCTTCACTTTAATCAAAACATGAAATGAAGGACGCCATGACACGTTTTAAAAATGCTGTTATAATTAAGTAGCAAACACTATTAACAACTGTATTACCAGAAAGTTTATATATGACACTTAATCTGTCTTGGTTACTGTAGCTTTATAGTAAATCTTGGAGGCGGAGGGGAGCTAATAAAATAACAAGATTACAACGGCCAGTAACATTTGTAGTTTTCTCCAAAAAGTTCACATGAGTATAGAATCTCAGGGTTCAAACAACATTAGTTCCTCTCTCATCCTCCAGAAAAAGAATTATGATCCACCCCACTCTCTCAAGCACACGCACGCGCGCGCACACACACCCACATTCTGCCCTCTGTTGTTTCCTTCCACACCATCACTAGTGCCAAGCGCTGATGCTGCTTTCTGCTGTGTAAGCAGGTAAATAGCCACGAGACCTACAACCAGCAGGAAACCGTGCAAGAGTTTTAAAAACCTGTTTTTATTGTTACCCCAGTAAGGATGTCAAGAGCCGGTCCGCCTTGCGGGTGGTTACACAGCCTGAAGGGGACGGATCGCCATCACCGAATGCTCCTTCAGGTGTGAACGCATCGGGCGATGCCCTGCGGCTCTCACCGCTCTCCCCGCGCCCTCTTCGGCTGGGGAGGGCTGGGCGGCCTGCAGCCCTGGGGCTGGGTGCTCCGTTCCCGGCTCCTGCCCCTCGGACAATCACACGGCCTTCTCCACCGGCAGAATAAGGGGTTTGACCTGCACGGGTGATTCTGAGACGGCGATTTTGTGGAGCAGTAAAATCAACTTGAAAACAAGCCAAAAAAGCTTTGCCAACGTTGTATTCTTCTTTAAAAAGACATACAAATAAAGCAACGACAAAAGTCAAAACAGACATAATGTTCCCAGCTACCCTTTATTGGGAAGATTTGCCCTAGTATGATGAAGGATTCTATTCAGCCTATTTTGGAAGTGTGAGGCTGTCCTCCTAGCCTCCTAATGTCCTTCTAATGATTCCGACCTTTTACTTACTTATTTTTGCTCTGCATTTTCAGCTATTTTCCCACTTGCCCTTCTAGGCCAGTAGTTCACCCCAATGGCCCCTATAGCCAGGAAGTTCTTGACCTTTTGGGGAAAGGATCCCTTCAGTAAGCTAGTGAAATGTGTGGACACTTTCCCAAAACAGTATTTTTAAATGCATAAAGTGAAATACATAGGATTATACTTATATTTAAATACCAGTATCAAAATACTAAGGTATACGAACTCATGATACAGCACTATACATGCTTCTTTATTATGACATTAAATGTCAAGCTCTCATTGTGATATGAACAACATTATAATTTCAAGCAATGATGAGCATAAATGATATTTCAGGATGTCTGCAGCAATTCTAATGTTATATGAATATGGTTTTGATTTACCTATTGATGACAAAGTCACAGGTACCACTAATACTCTTGTGGTTTCATTAAAAATAATGAAAATGAAGACGCATTTTTCCTTCCAAATTAAAGGTTATATTCTCCTATAATTCAGAAACAGAAAATTTACACCCTATCCTAACACCACTGTATTTTTTCATAGCCATTCAATTCCCCATTCAACTGCATAACTGTATCCATATGTGAGGTGTCACTTTGACATAGGGGTACAAGTCAGTGAAAAGGAAGCCATCTTCTCAACCCTGGTCCGCCAGCCTCCCATTTGCTCCTCTCCAGAAGCAATCACTGTCAGCAATTTCTTAGGTATCTTTGCCATCTACTGAATGTTTCATTTCATTTTGTTTCAATTCTAGAAAACTTCTTGTGCAATGGGATTACTTTATACCTTTTTCTTTTTAATTATCATCTTTCTCCTCCATCCATTCTATTTGACCAGCATCATTTATCTTCTGCTTATTATTCTGGGATGGCTGGGTCAGTCCCCTTACCTTGGTTTGCATGGCTTACTCATTGCTTTATTTACCCTCAGAGTTCAGGCCAAGCTATTGGGACATTCTGAATAGCAACAAATCCACGAACTTTGGGTGAGTCCAGCTGGCTGGCAATCTGTGTTCTGTTGAGATCCCCGGGAAAACCTCTCCGCACTCCCCCCACCCCATCCTTAGCCTTCTCGGTAGCAAAAGAGAGTGTTCTGATAAGAAAAAAAAGCAGCCCCCAATAGAAGCACTTTCAGAGCAGCTACAAAACAAAACAAAACCAACATGCACACACACACACACACACACACACACACAGAGCTACCTTCTGCCATCCCCATCATCCAAAATAGGAAAATTAAAATCTTATGATAAAAGGGCATATTTTCCCAAGAAAAGGCAGTTGACATAACAGTTACAAATAACAAGAACATGCAGAAAAAGGAGCAGGTGAAGGAAAGACAAAAACTGAAGAAATAATGGAAGAAAATTTCCCTATTTTGCAAAAAAAAAAAAAACAAAAAAAAAACTTCAGTTGGCAGGTTGAAAGAGCCTGTCCAGTTCTAAGTTTAAAATGATTTTAAAAGATACATATCAATGCAAACTTGTACTTGCTAGAATAAAGTTATTGTTTTTATGCATCTATCTTGTAATAACTCATCATATTCCCTTCTTAATTTTAGTTAGCTTTTTTTTCCCTTAATAGAGTCTCCTGGGTTTTCTAAAAATAATCATGAGCTCAAAGAGGAAATTTTATCTTTTCTTCTTCAATTACTCCTTTCTTTTCTTGTCTTACATTTTCTAGAACGTCTAAAAGTCTGTTAAAATGTGGTAATAGCTTTCTTATTTCTGATTTTAATGAAAAATCTCAAAAGCTTCTAGACAGAAACAAATCACCTATAAAAGAAAAAGAATCAGACTTCATCAGCACACTGTTGAGAAAAAAGAATCACATTGCCAGAATTTTTTACCCAGACAAGATATTCAACTCTCACAGTAAAAGGAAATACTGAAGGCAATTTAATAATAACAACAATAGTATCCTTAATACTTATTTGGCATTTATTCAGTGACAGGTTCAGTTGTAAGCATTTAACTTATTGTCATAGTTTGTCTGCATAAGTAGCTGCCATTAACTCCTTCCCTCCCTCTCAATTCAAGCTACTCCTCCAACCCAAGGTGGAGTCTAGTCTCCCATCTCATAGAATCTGGTAGAAGTGTCACTGTACCAGTTCTAAGCCAAGACATTATGAAGACTGTTAGCTTTCTGTGTCTAGGAGCCCTGAGTTCCCCTGTAAGGAATCCAGGCTCCTCTGACAGACAGAGAGGTTGTATGAGGGAAACTGAGACGTGAGTGAAAGAGCCAACTTGGACCTCCAGCCTGGCTGATCCTTCAGACAATTCTAGCCTCTGCCGCTGGAGCCCGACTGCATGAAAGCCCCCCAAATAAGAATTGCCCAGGTAAGCCCAACCAACCCAGAGAACCATGAGAGATAACGACAAATTGCTGTCTACACTGTTGTTTTGGGGTAGTTCATTGTAACAACAGATAGCCAGAAGGCTTATACCAACTCATTTAATCTTCACATTTGTATAAGGTAACTATTATTAGTATCCCTGTTTCACACTTAAGGAGATGAGGTCCAGAGAAATTAAATAACTTTCCCCAGGTTTTACAGCAAGCAAGAAAGTCTTTAAGAAATGCAGCGATTCAAAATAAATAAACCTCAGTCTTCATATGTAAAAACTATTGAGAAAGACTCTAATGTAACAAAAATGCACCAGCGAAGAGACCTCAAGGTAGAGGAAATGGGAAAGGAGAAAAAACAGTAGTAAGAAGTATATTTGCAAATACATTGTGAAATCTAAGATACTATGGATATCATGACTGAGAGCATGTAAATTAAATGTTAAAGATTTTCAAAATAAGAGACAAACTGTGAGGCTAGAATAACTGTCAAGAAGGAAAGAAAGCATAGGAGTTAAGGAGGAGCAAGGCTGGAGGCAGAAGGAAGAGAGAGAAGTGAACATAGTCTAAAGTTCTTGGTATGAATTATTGCAAGGTATAAATTAATAAAACTGACTCACGTAGAAAATCAAATAGACCAATTACCGTTGGAGAGACTGGGAGAGTGGTTAAATTTCTACCATTAAAAAGAGAGAAGAAACAGATGATTTTACAGTGAGTTCCATATAACTTATAAAGAATAGAAATATGTTATTTAAATTATTCAAGACTATAGAAACATAGGGAAAGCACCTAAATCCATTTTATAAAACTGGTTTAGTCTTAAAACGAAAACTGATAAAAGTAATACAATAAAAGAAAACTACGGAGTAATCCCACTTGTAAATATTTGCAAAAATGCTCAATAAAATATTGGCAAGTAAATCTAAAAGTAGATGAATGAATATTGCCAATGGTCAAGCTTTCACACCAGCAAATCCAAGAACATCATTGATGACAGCAACAAATGCACGGAGGAAAAGTGATTGGTTATATCAATAGGTTCTAAAAAAAATTTGGTAAAATTCAACAGTCATTGAAAGAAAACTCCAAGCAAAATATAAATAGAAAGAAACCTCTTGACAATGAAAATACCCATTTATTGAAAATCAGTTGCAAACATCATTCAAATGCCAGGAATAAGATGGGATGCTATTACTACAATTCAACAGTGAACTGAGGACAAGGAAATAGTTCATATAAATAAATAAGGAGATAAGTTCCTCTCTTTTTGCTAATGATATGTTTATATACCTAGAAATTCCAACTCCAGTTTAAAAATGAAAACTACTAGAATCAATGAAGGAATTTGTTCAGGTGGCTGGAAAAGTTTAGAGCTTTGCAATGGAAATTAAAAAAAAATAGTATTAAAATGAAAAGAAAAATTAGAAATGAACCTATAAACTCAAATCTCATATGTAAATTTAATGCAATGCCAATTAGAATCCCCAGTTTTTAAAGTGGATATAATAATTGTTTCAGCAAGATTGAATGTCCAAAAATTGGCAAGAAATTTTTTAAAAAGAATAACGAGGGGGAGGGCCGTACCAGACGTAAATCCATTAGAATCAAACCTGGCATGAGAATAAATGACAGAACAGACTGAAGAGCCAAGAAATGCAGCTCAGTATCATGTCTGGAGTATACCCCATGTGATCACTGGCAATATTCATGGAAGAGAAGCCTCTATAAGACAACGTGAATAACAGTGCGACCCACTGTGGAGAGAACAGCTCATTGATAAAAATGGCGTGTGGGCAACCGACTATGCATATGGAAAAAAAGGAATATATGGGGCCCCCACATCCTATTATGAAGCCTCTGAAGAGAGTGAGTCAGCTGTATGCCATCTCAAGAAGGGAAGTCCATGACGCACTGCTCAGCAAGAAAGGGAAGATTCAGAGGAGATATGTTCCCATAATTCACCTGTTTTGGAATGTCTTGTCTACTGTTTAGAATTGTGGATCATGGATCCTGAGCACATGACCAACACTGCTTTGCAGGATGCCTCTTTGAACAGGACAAAACATAAATATATATGCTTGTAGATGGTTACATCATACAGGGAGAGAAATGTGGAGATGTATAAACTAGGTTGTTCGACACTGCTTGACGGTGGAGCTGGGAATTCCTGGAGATGAAGGGAGGGAAGGAACAAACCATGTAATTTTTAAAAGGTTTCCTTCCATTATAAATACAGAATGTGTCATGTCATCTAATTTGTGAAGAATTATTAGCACACACACATATGTACACGCCAGTGTGTTTGGGAGAGACAGGGAGAAAAAGAGCGAGGTGAAAGGATGGGCACTAAAATGTTATGTGTGGTCCTCACGGAGGCATGAATTTCGGATGATTTTTACTTTATGTAATGAGGAAAAAAATTCATTATCAATAAAGGGCTCAAAATTATGAAATGCAAACATATGGCTATAAATTTGGCTTTAAAATACTATATTTTGAACGAATGTAGACTCAGAGGGTCTTCATGTTCTATTTTTTGAAGTTTAAATAAGGCGGAGAGTGAAAGCCCATGGCACAAACCTGACACACAGAATAACCATCGCTGCTATTATCATAATTTCTGGAGGTTCAGAGGTCACCTGTGTACATATATGTGTATGTGTGCTAATACTTCTTTACAAACTGTGTAAACCTTTTAAAACTTCCGGAAGTTCAGAGGTCACTCTGTCTAGTTGTAGAAAAGGATGACCGCAGGGACCCACCATGAAGGGAAGCTCACAGAATCACTAACGGCTGTAAAAGCACCTCCGTGTAGAGGAAAAGGAACGCCAGCTCCTTCCCTCCACACGCTGTACACTGCGAAGAGATGGCGTCCCTGGGAATTAAGAGTTGAAGCAAAAACTTTGGCTTCTGCCTTTCCAGAGAAGGTCTTAAGTACTCCTGTCATCCTGATCGAAATATGACAGCGTTAAGCTGATTACACACTTCTTATTCCTCACTGTCCCGTCACTGGATCTGTAGGCAGGCTCGGTGTAATATTGCCCCACCTCCGTCACGGAGTCTGGAGAAGCCTTTCCAGTCTCGTCTGGCACCTTGGTATTCAAGCCCACCACGAGGAAAGCAAATCACGCTGCTACTGCCATACCTTTAGCAGGCTGCGCTTCAAAGCCCCAGGAGCTAATAGATGGTAATAGATTCCAGGAGAACTTCCAAATCCCTGAGGTTAAAATACTTTCTAAAATGTAACCATTCTTTCTAGCTGGGGAAAGCTAATCTCATCTTCTCTCACGGTACACTGCAATCCAGATCCCTTAATCTTCCTCAGATGTGTGCATAATACCCTCTGATGTTCAAGTAATGCCGTGTCCAAAAAAGGCAGGTCCCTCACACTGGGTCTGCAGCCTGCCAGCTGCCCGCACAGTGGGACCGGGACACACCAGTCTCAGCCTCTTCCTGGTGAGGCTGCCCTGCCCATCCTCCATCCCCTCTGCCCGCAAACCCAATGGCCTTCATGCTTCGTAAACTGGTTAGTTAGTCCCTTCCAATATCCCCATAGAGCAAGTGTGCGGTTATTTATTTTGAACATGCATGCTTCTGTAGCTGCGAGGAGGAAATAGCCCTGTCTTCACACAAAGAGCTTCGACTTCATCCAGCCACTGTAGGCATTTATGACCAGATCGACTTCACTTGTTCTACTGCTGAAAATGCTGGAAACACAAGAATGGGTTTTCAATGGAAGCTCTCCAAATTGGCCCTCAAAATACTTCTGATGGCATCTATTTTAAGTATAAAGCTGAAACGCTATAGATGGATAAATGTATTCAGAACTCTGATTACAATTACCATGAAAAGGGGCTTTTGTAGTTATCACTGAAGCAGCCTAACACTGGAAGTTAGGAAAGACGTCTGCGGGCCTCTAGCTGAATCAGGTGAATATACCAAAGAACTCAGGACACACACTTTCCGTCACACACCTGAGCCAATGTGCAAAGACTGTTTTTCTAGTGGGGTCCCACGTAAAGCATATCCTTTCAATTGACAGGAAGCTTTCCCTGAGGGGTGAGATTTGGACCTGAAGGGTTTCAAAAGGATACATATTAAAAACCTTTTCAATATCCTCAAAGAAATGACTTAAGGCCTCTTCATGGCAGCATCCTGCTTCTATAAATGGGGATAACACTCACTACTATGCAGTCACAGTTCCCTTTTCCTTGGGGGGGTCGACAATCACTGTGTGAATTTGCGAGATGTTCAGAGAAAGGCTGAAGTATGCCGAGGAGTCACAAATCCCACCCTCCTCTCACTTTCGGTCCAAACGCCCAGGGAGAAGTTGTTTTCTACAGCCACGCTGGCTGTGCCTTTTAGGCTCACACTCACACACACACACACACTACGCCCTGACTGGCCTAGGGTGAGCTCTTCCTCCCTAAGCTTTACCTCTCTGCCACCACACACACTGCAATGCACTGAGCAGTGTTCCCCAAATTCATATGCTGAAGCCACACCCCACAATGCGATGGTGTCTGGAGATGCAGCCTTGGGGAGGTGATCAGGTTTAGATGTGGTCCTGAGGGTGGAGACCTCTGACGGGATTAGTGTCCTTATAAGGGACACCACCGAGCCTGCCGTCCTCTCTCTGCTATGTGAGGACACGCAAAGAAGGTGGCCGCCTCCAAGTGAGGAAAAGGGCCCTCACCAGGAACCGAATCAGCTAGCATCTTGATTGTGGACTTCCTGGCCTCAGGGACTTAGAGAAATAAACGTCTGTTGTCTAAGCTCCCCAGCGTGTGGGGCAGAGTCATGGCAGCCCGAGCGGACACCCTCCTTCTGCAGTCTCCCTCTGCTCAGTTCCTTGACTCCTGGTGTCCTGCTGAAGGCACATCCCTGATTCTCAACTTCCCCACAAACCAGCCAGGATATTTATAATCACATTTCCTTCTGTTCAATATACCTTCTCATCTCTCAGAAAGCTTCTCTTACCAACAACAGCTCTTCCTCCCACTGAAAAGGTGATGTGTCATGGGCAGAAAACACTGGGTCACAGCCAGCCCATCGCATGCTCTTTAGTGGCCTCTGAGAGTCACGTCTGTGAAACAGGGATCGGATATCTGCCCATATAAGGATCAAATTAAATAATGTACCTAGAAAGCATCATATAGGTTGTAAGGGGCCATATAAATGTGAAACGTAATCACACTTAGCTGCTTTTGTGGAATCTGACTTCAATGCAGAAAGCCAGTAACAGCTCCAGTAAAAAATATATAATTTTTTAAAAAACATAAAAGAATTTAGAATAGTCTATGCCATCCCTTAAGTTAAGTAGCTTTAGAACAAGTACTTTTCTCCATAAGCAGAAAAAAAAAAAAAGGGATGAAATAAGAGAATGCTCAAAGATGGTTTTCAGGACCTTCTATACCAGACGTTAGACACTCATTCAGTGACACTGAACAAGAGGTTCCCCTAGTAGACTGTGAAAATCTTAGGGGCAAGTGTTGAGTATTATTCACCTTTAAAACTCCCAAGTCCAGTTCAGTACCTGGCACATAGCAAGAAAGAATTAATCAATCATTCATTCAATGAACACATATGTTGTCATGTTCAAGAGAATGCTGGAAATGTTTTCTCCGCTGAGAGTGGTTAATGATCACTCCAGGATTCGTCTGGTAAATATATAGCAGCCTAGCGTAATGGAAAGCTTTAGCTCTGAAGTCCGACACGCCTGTAACAATGATGCTGATTCTGCCACTCACCTTGGCCAAAGGTCACAATTCGTTCATTTGCAAAATGGGGATAGTGATGCTCACCATTCAGGCTTGTTGTGAACGTTAGAGGAAATGCACACGGAGCAGCTGGAGCATTGTCCAACACAGTGCATGTGCTCAACAAAGACCGCTATTATCAATGAGTATCTCCAAAAAAGAGTCCACGTATAAACACAAATCCAATTATATCACTACATCATGTCACAACCTGCTCACCATCTATTAACCACATCTAGAAATTCTTCCATTTAATTACTGTCTACTGACTTAACGGACTGTCATACTTTGTGCCAGACATCAATGATCCACAGTGCGGAGAAAACAGCATGGGCCATCACAAGACCTCACATCCTGAGATTTAAAACATAAACTAGGGTATGTACCCCGATGTCTGGGTTCAAGCAGGAGGGACAGGGCCTGCACGACTGAGGAGGGTGGGCAATGCGGCATCACTCCAAGTAGCAACGTCCCAAGGAATTTTCCAGAAAGTCAAAAAAAGTAGGCTGTCTCTAAGTAGGGCAGAGAGCCACTAAGTCAATGTGCAAATCTGCAATGAAATGGAAGCACAGGAAGTGATGGGTGAGTGAGTAGCAGACAGGAACAGAAGACAAGTGAGGGCTTTCCCTAAACGTCCTAACCCAGTCAGAAGCAGCCAGCACGGAGCCTCGCAGCTCCGACCTGTGTGCAGGTCTCCCGTGAGGGACAAGAGATTACTTCAGGAGGGATGAAGTAAGACGGTGCTGAGAGTAAGGGGCCAGCAAGCAGACTGCGCAGCAGAGCTACGAGGCTAAAGGTTTTCAAAATTGGCTGTGGCCTCTTTCAGATCCTCAGTATAGAGCATTTCGAAAATTAGTCAAGGTCCAAAATATGAGTGAACTACCTGAACGGCAAATCTCCTCAGAAGGAATTCAAAGCAAAATAATTATTATAATCAACTGCACTTAGTTAACAAGGAGGTTATAAGGCTTCCCAGTGTTTACACGTATGCTTCTCCATTCGGTAACAATGCTAGGAGGTGCGATGCTGAACGGTCAACAGCCAGGGATGGGCAGGGGTCTG
This sequence comes from Camelus ferus, assembly GCF_009834535.1. Classification (NCBI taxonomy): domain Eukaryota; kingdom Metazoa; phylum Chordata; class Mammalia; order Artiodactyla; family Camelidae; genus Camelus; species Camelus ferus. The sequence continues at coordinate 28,641,532 of NC_045700.1, read as the reverse complement.
CTAGTGTGATCCCAAGAGAGCGACCACTGCGCTAGCCACCCAAATGCCTCAGTCCAGGGGGTGCACCCCTGCACCACAGCCTCAAAGAGAGAGGGCTTGGGGCTCCTGTGCTCACAGGAAGCAGAGGCCGTGGGAGCAGGAGGAGGGACTAACTGGAAACATGAAGCTGGTCCACCTCCACGCAAGGCCCGGCACAGGGAGAGATCAACTTTGCCTTGAACAAAAGACTTTACAGACCAAAAATAAAGACACCATACTGAAGCCCCATTGCAGTAACAGGTCAAAACTCTTAATCTAGGTGACCTTCCTGCTATTCAAGTGCAGCCATTGTGATGACAATGTGCCTGGATTCAGCTTGTAAGGCCAGAAGCAGGTGAGCACGGATGTTCCCTCGGGCCAGCCATTAATGCGCGGGGCCATTTGGCTTCTCTGTTTCTAATTTTCATATTTCTCTAATTTAGTCCTTTTCCTCTAAATGCCTAACTCGGTCATTCTCCCCGCAGCCAGGTCTCTGCCTCGCTGTGACGGTAACATTTTTATGGCTTAAAATTTTAACTTCTTCAAGTGTCCTGATTTCTGTAAACCCAGGAAAACATGAGCAAATCAATTCAAAGAGACGGGGCTACCCTCTCATCCCCCACCCATATAACTGGCCCCATCTCTCTCCGGCATACACAGGACAGTGTTTCTGCCATGAAAGAGCTACCTAGGAAAAGGTTAGGGAGGTTGTTATCAGAATGGAAATTAAGAAAAGTGATCAATCAAATGTCAAAAGCAACTATAATTTCCTAAGTCTTTAGAAGCTAAGGCTTAGGGTATTTTTTGCCTCCCAGCCACTCTCCCCTCCCCCGAACCATGGTATAACTGACTTTTAAGTCCCATGCTGTAACCTGATTTGACAAAGTCCACTGTAAAACTTAAGAAATGGTGCAGTATGGTACTAACCCGTTCTGTTGGGCAAGGAACTTTCTGGAACTTTCCCAGTCCCTCCAGGGAAGAAGAAAGCTAATGGACCTAGCATTAGGAAGGGTTAATTTAAGTTCACCAGGCTGTTGAGAGCTTTTAATCTTCCATTTAATGTAAGTCATAGAACCATTAACTTGAATGTTATTGAAAACAGGTTTAGTTGAGTGGCTCATAAAAAGACAACACAGGGCAGGAAAAAAGGTATTTGACTTCAGGGAAGCTAAGACAAGTTCTGCATCCATGGATACTGAGGGCTGACTGTACAATGCCACTTCATATTAAGGGACTTGAGGATCTGCAGATTTTGGTGTCTGTGGGGGTCCTGGATCTAATCCCCCTGTGGATACAGAGTGAAAACTGTATGTGAAGAACAGATTCTAAATGTAGCTACTCATTTTATATATATTAAAAAAGAAAAAAAGAAAAAAACCCAAGCAGTCAGGCAATAATTACATGACTCCTTTCTCTCCCTGGAATCATACCCCTGATTACCCAGCCAGACCTCTTCACCCCTGCTGTTGAGTTGTGAATATTCCACGGGCAGAACCAATTCCCAACCAATTCCCAGATGTTTCCCTGACATGTCATTTTTACACGAGAACTTCACTGAGGGTAATTTTCCTTAGTTCAGGAAGATGGAGCCCAGTACTTCTCAACCTTCTCCTCTTAACCAGCCCCAGTGGTAGAGTAGGGGAAGTGCCTACGGGGTGGGGAGGTGGGGTTGAGATCCAGCTCAAAAGAGGAAGCAGAAATTTCCTTGATGCCTCATGTTCTATTTTTTTTAAGCATTGATTGCCTTGTACTCCATCATAAATACATCTGTTTTCACATAAAGCAATGTGTGAATTCATGTGAAATGAACACTTAGGGAGGCTGTACCAGGTTAACCCTATAGCTTGGTATCAATTCACCCCATCATCTATTTCCATGGACATTCACTTAAACTTTTAATCCTCTTTATCTTCGTACATCAGCTTTGGGGGAAAAAATAAGGTGAGAGAAAGGTAATTCAACATATTTAATTATTTAAATAAAAGTGAAGTCATTATTTTGGAACATTTAGCAGAGAGTATTTCAATGTTACTCTTTTCCCCGTTTCCCCCTCCATCCCTTCTCTATCCTGTAGAGAATATGGTATGTAGACATTTTTCTACTTTCCCACTGCCTTTTTTCTGTGTGTGGCTACCAGGACCCTGTACCAAGTGGGAAGTCCACCGGGGAGTAGTTTAGGGACTTACAGGTTTAAGTCCTCCAATATCTGTAAAGGGGGATAATATCTGACCCAGACCTATCTCCCTAGCTACAAAGATTGGTTCAGGAATGGGCACATGGTCAACCAAAGTCAACGAGAGAACTCCCCAGCACTTCTTGCCCGTGGTGTCTCATCCTTATTACCTGCCCAGTGAATGATCATCCTTCTATCTCAGCTGCAAGCAGGTCCCCCTTGAGAACTCTTCCCCAGCCCTTTCCCACTGAGTGGCCCACCTCTTTCCAGCTTTCTTAACCCCACTCTCAGAGTGTGTGGTGCTGTGGCCACTGTCGGTACACCTGCCTCCACACCCCCCGGAGCTCCTCCAGCCCCACTTCTCCTATTCACCTCTGCAGCACCAACATCTGACACGGCGCCTTCCTGCAGTAAATCTTATGTGAACATTGATTACATACATAAAAGAAGGAATCAACGAAACGCCCTTCCACTGGTCAGTGCGATTTGAATAAAGGGCAAGGTGAGAAAGGAAATGGAATTAGATACCATTTTGCTTCCTTCCACCTACAACTCAACCGAAGACCTCGATTCCTGAAAAAGATTTGTCCTGAGAGAAAGGTATGAGGAGGAGTAAATTCACCAAATTTGAAGTATTGAAACATTCTCTTCACTCTCCTGCTACCCAAACTCAGTCCCAATATCTGCCCTTAATTCTACTCATTTTGAAGAAACATTTTGTTCAGGCGTTCCTATAGGAACTGAGAGTTAATACAAAAGTGGAGCCTCTCAAACTAAAGAGGTAGTTAGCTTTCTGGAAGGCCACCTCAATGTTGCTGGAGGGACAGTGTCGCTGTCACGCTGGGTGCGTTGAGATTCCTCCCTGTGGTCTCCTCCATGATCACTGCAGTCCTGAGCCTTTCCAGGAAACACAAGGTTGGGGGGTTATGATGGGGATGGGGGCAGAGTGCTATGTCTTCACAACCCGGAAGCTGGATGGCTGGTGGGTAAGCCTCGATTTGGCACACTCCATGCAAAGGTGACAGGAAGACAGTTCAAGTCGTAATAAAACACATCTTCGTATGTTCTCCATTTATTTCATTGTTTATACTCAACAGGGAGCTAATATGCATGAGGGCTGCACACAGTGGCAAGCTGCCACTCAGAGAGGGGACATCGGTTATGGTCTACCAGAAACCCCACTCTGTGCTGACTACAGAGCACCTTACAGCCCTTCCCTCCCTTTTCAGGAATCCCATTAGTCTTCAGAGTCATTCCAAAATGTCTATTTTCTGAGTCATAGCTCTTTGCTGCGGGAGAAGGCGTGTCCCTCACTGCCAGTGCCATCCTGTGCTAACCACCTCCTTCCTTTCAGCAGGTGGGAATATGTCTACAAGCAAGGCCTGCAGTTCCCACCTGGGAAGCAAGCATTCCGGTCCCACCTCTGAGCCTGGTAAGAAAGGACCTGCTTCCACCCTGGCTGTTTCCTGAAGGCTCTGTATGGCAATCAGGCTCCTTTTGGAGAGAAGTGTTTCTAGCAGGTGAAGGCAAGAGGTTGAGATCAGCGAGAAGCAGAAAGTCTGGACCCTCCGTATCAATAAGCATTATTAAAATTTAAAGTACATGGTAGATGAGAAATCTGAAAATCATCTTACAAAGAGGGGGCAATTATTCGGCAGCTGAGAGAGAAACAAAGCTATTCCAAACCTAAGTGCAATAGGAAACAAAACCTCCTACCCTGCCATTAGTGTTCTGAAGACTCTCCTCCCCTTATAATTATAACTCTGTTCAGGTTTGTCCTCATTCTTCAAGAGGGAACTTCCCCCACATGCTACTTACCTTTTTACAGAAGATTCAAAAGGTTAAAATAGATGGCTTAGGTTTTAAGGACATTTTCATTTTGGAATGCATAGGCAATTAAAATGGTTAATGACAGGCTTGGGGGGAAATTCTTGATCTTTTGCCAAGATGGACTCATGTAGCCGCACCGGGGAAATAGTGGCCCAGGGAACAGTGGCCACGTTCTAGACCCAAGTGCTGCCCTAACCTTAGTCCGATGCCTGCAAAGGGAGCCAACCCCACCCGGCTCTCCAAAGCAGGTTATTCTCCTGTTCTCGCTCTCCCTCTCCCCACCCCACTCTGTATATATGCGTACTTTTTCCCAAGTGCCGGAGAAAAATCAATCCTTTCCCCCAGCTCCTCCGTTCTGGGAAGAGCACAAATAAGACTTGATTTCTCTGATAATCACAGGAAAGGGAAAATTTCACAATCTGTATAGAGCCAGTCTCATTGTTTGCACTGAATTCACTGGTCATTTTAGTACCAAGAACATAAATTTATCCAACTGCCTGGCTGAGAAGACCAGTTAAGTCCCTGAATTCTTAACAAGAAAGTCGCCCAGGCAGCCCTGCGCAGCAGGCAGGACGGAGAGGACGGCTGTTGCTAGTTGTCCAAACTGCTGCCCTCTTCTGCACTACAGGGCTTATCCCTCACTAACACTGTTAAACTCCGATAAATCCGTATGTCCCTGCTGGGCCTGTCCTCCTGGGGGCTTAGTGAAAGCAACGTGCCTTTCAGATGCTTCTGCTCTGAGTGCTGAGGTTGGCAGCCGGCCGAGTTTACTCACAGTGGATGCGACCAGGCACTCACGTACACCCATCCTCACTTATTTTCACTCTGCCACCTGGAATGTGGTGAGCTCACCTTCAGGCAAAGGAGGGGTCAAAAGAGAAGCAAAGGGGAGAGAGAAAAATGAGAGGACGGGTCCCATGAAGCCACTTGAAGGTACAGGGTCTCTGTATTTGCACCTGGACGGGGCCTCGGGAGGAGGGAGGGAGCCCCCTTGTGGTCACAGAGATCTACGGTGACGCCTCAAGACAGGCTGTTCCCTTTGTGCTGCAATTTCCTCTGCAGTGCCAGCTGCAAGGCCACCACTGGCACCCAGCTGTGACCAGCACCACGCCAAGTGGAATGTTTCCCTGACGGAGCCCGTGACCAGGACCAGGGCTGGGCCTTTCCACAGGGACAAAGCAGATGATGGAGAGTCACTCGGTCACAGTGGACTTGGAGGAGATCCGTCCCTGGCTGGAGCCTTCTCAACTCTCAGGACAAACAAACACAGTCATCCACTGTGAGTTTTCCACTTTGAGTTTTCCATGGCCACAGGCAAATGTCCAGGAGTTTGTGATTAGAATATTTTGTTTTCAGTTGATGTCACAACTTTATGTCAACACATAAAATTGGATCCTATATGTATTTTGCCAATCGCTTTGGTAAATAAAACATAAACATCTCAAAATTGAAACACTATCAAAAAATGAAAACTCCAGTGTGGAAGCTTAGATTGGTTAGTTCACGCATTCAGCCAGTCGACAAATACTTAATAGGTTTCCGTCGTGTGCTAGGAACTGTGGTGGGAATGCAAGGAGGAACAAGACATAGCCCCTATCCCTGAGCAGCTCACGGAGAAGAGGAAGTGAGAATTTAATGTGAACTTTCCTGCAATCTAGATTTTTTGCAGAGCACTACTGGACCATAAAGAAGATTCAATGGCTGTCTCTGGGGCTTGGGGAAGGCTTCACAAAAGAAATAGCATTTAATTTGGATCCTTTAAGGATGAGTATCTGTTAAATAAGTGGAGGAAGATGTGTGGGTCATAGTAAGCACACCGTAAGCGAGAAAACTCACTTTTATTATTTAGTGGTCTGTATCATCAGTTACTAGGAAATCACCACTGCTGCTATCTAAAAACAAGTGCATCAGTGGTTTAAATTGAAGTTATAAATTTGCTCAAAGTAGATTCGGTTCATTATAATTTACCAAAGTGATTCCTTTCTAGGGTATTTACACAGTTCATGGAAGGCTTTGACCCATAACGTCTGAAAAAGATAAATGCTTCTCTCATCCTGGTTTCCACGTACTGCTTCCTCTAGTCATCTGTTATTTGGGGTCTCTTTAAACTGAGCTGACTTTCATCTCTGGACTGTACATATGGCAACACACATGATCGTCACATCTCTTTGATGTTCAACTAACAGATGTCGAGTTTAATTTTGTGGAACTTGGATAAAAGGATTAAGGGAAGGCTCCTGCAAGCAATCGTCTTACCTGAAAAGCTGAATTTTAACAATAACCAACGAGGCCAAAGATGTGGTTAAGCCCAAGCCACTAAGAAATAAGCATGTTACAAAACGAGCACTTATATTGGAGTATTTTTGACCCAAAACACAATGACTGCCCTATTCAAGCTTAAGGCCTTATTCAAGGGGAGTCAACTGGTACAGAAAACTTAAATCTTTTCATGTGATCTGAAAAACACTTACTGGGCCTGGGGTAATGAAAAAGTCCTGGTAGTAGAGCAGGAGCAATGGTTGCACACAACATTGTAGCTATAATTCATGTCGCTGAATTGTACACTTCAAAATGGTTAAAATAGTCAATTTTATATTCTCTATTTTAAGCGCAATAAAACACCCCCAAAAGCACTCATCAGAATGTTTTCTTTAAAAACCAAATATTGTCAAAGTTTTTTAGGCTCTAAAATACTCTCTTTAACTAAAAGCCTATTACCTTGAATCCAGACAAAAGCCATATGTAAAGTATTAACAGCGTAAGAAAACCTAGTCTATCTGAAAGAATCCCAGAGGTCAGGCCACAATGTTTTCATAACTTTCTCTTAAATTGATGAAGTAACAGCGTTATAACAGGCTATCAATTCGAGTATTCACTGCCCTTCTGCAGACACTTTGAAATTATTTCAATTCAATACGTAGTTTTGATGCCTGACTAACATTTGCGCATAGGTAAGCTGTTCTGCCACGAACTAAATCTTTCACGAGACTTGAGTCAAGCTGCTGAAAGATTTAGAAACTCCAGTAATTTATGATGTAGTCACTAACACCGAACCGAGATGCTGACTGGTGCCAATGTGAGTTTCCCAAATATGATTTGGGGCCGCAGACCCAGGTCTAAAACAAGGTGAACAGAAGCCAGCGAGCATTCAGAAGGTGGAGTATGTTGAAGAGTTTGTTTTAAAGAGTCGACATTTTGAGGAGGTGGAGATGTCGAAATTGACTAAACCGCTTCTAATACAACAGGAAAATGATCAGTTCTGTCTTAGAAACTCTCATCATCCCTAAGGGAAAATGAGAGCTCTTCTATCCCAACGTTATTTGTTAGCATCGTATGAGATATGTGTGCAGAGTGAGGAGGATATCCTACCTCGTTCCTATTTATAACAATATTTTGCACTTAAGGAAATGACAACTTCCCATGTTAACAAAAGTATTTCTAAAAATGTATATGACCCGGAAAGCAAACAGAATGTCCATTAACAAGGCAATGTTTTTCCTATTCACTAGATTTCATTTTTAAGTTCTGCAAGGATTTTCTCACCATTAAACTTGCTGGACTACCCACTGGACTATGGCTGAAGATGATGAAACTCGACCCTTAATAGTAACGGACGAAGACTAATGAATCTAATCTTTTCTCTCTAGGACTATTCAGAGCAATAAAACACAGAAGGATAAATATAGATCCTGTGAAGTACACTGATACCTGGAAATCATCATTAATTAACACTCATTAACAAATTTCTTCTGTATAGCACAGGGAACTATATTCAATATTTTACAATAACTTTTAATGAAAAAGAATGTGAAAATGAATATATGTATATATATGCATGACTGGGACATTGTGCTGTACACCAGAAATGGACACATTGTAACTGACTATACTTCAATTCTAAAAGTTTTAAAATTTAAAAAAAAAGAGACGCTTAAGAGAAGAAAAGAATTCTAGACTGCAATTCAGGAGACCTGGATTTGAGTCCCACTCTTTGACTAAGCTGTGTGATTTTAGCACACCCAGCTCTCTCTATCACCTTATCGGGTTGTTGGGATGATCTGTATATGGGAAAACACTTGGTAAGTGGAACAGCACTGACAAGTGTGCACTGATACTGATAAGAAAAACCACCACCAGCGTTACAGCCTGCAGTATCAGACTTTAGTCCACGCATGCTCCCGTTCTCCTGGATGACAATGTTCTCCCTTCTCTTTTTCTCTTCAAACTTCTACCATTCTGTACCCTAGCGTTACTCTCTGTTGGTGACCTGTCTTCTCACTTCACTGAGAAGTCTGAAGAAATCAGAAAAGAGCCTCCCCACGCTCTCACCACCACCTCTACCCACCTGCCAGAATCTGTGCCCAAACACACCAGCCTTCCTCCTGCTCCAGGGATGAATTGTCCACATTCCTCAAACAGGGCGCCCTCGCCAGTAGATCCTCTCTCTTCCCACCTACTCAGCCACAACATTCTAGCAGTTCTCCCCTGGATATTATTAATTTTGTGTTCTCCACCAGATCAGTCTCAGCAGCAAACAAACCTTCTGCTGTTTTATCCATCTAAAACCAAAAATGAACAAAACATAACAATAATATAGAACAAAACAAACAATAAAATAGAGCCCTCTTGACTCCAGTCGCCCTGTGAATGACGGACCTATTATTTTTTCTTTTTCTTTGCAGCAAAACTCTTCAAGAGTCACATATACCTGTCTCCAGTTCCTTTCCTTCCATTCTGTTTCAGAGTCCCTCAAACAAGGATTTGCCTCAGCATTCCACCGAAACAGTTCTCATCACGGCAACCGATGACCCCCAGGTGCTGCGTCCAATGGGAGATTGTCATTATCGTCTTACTTGACCTGTTCTCAGCATCTGACACAACTCTTCCTCATAACTTCTTCACTGGACTGCTGGGACACTCTGTGTCCTGGTTTTCTTTCCTTTTCAATGGTTGCGTCTCCTCACGTTCCACTGCTATTCCCCCTCGTGTCCCAGACTCATGATACTGAGTGTCCCAAAGTCAGCCCTTAAACCTCTTCTCTTTTCTACTCCTTCCTCATCCCTTGGTGATCTCCTCCAGACAGATGGCTTTAAATGCCATCTATATGCTCATGACTCAAAACTATGTCTTTTCAGCCCAGATCTCTCCCCTGAGCTGCATTCTTCTGAATCCAACTATCTGTCTACTCAACACTTCCTGCTGGAGGTATAATGCACACAGAAAACTTAAAATGTCTAACACGGAACTCCTGGTCTGTCTCTAGACACCTGCTAGACTCTTGGGTTGCCCAACCTGAGTCAATGACAACGCCATCTCTCCAGTCATTCAGGCCAAAATGTGTGCAAAATCCTTGACTCCACTTCTAGTCTCGTACTTACACCTAATCCATCTGCAAATCATCAACATATATCCAGATTCTGACTTCTTCTCACCACTCCACTGCCACCATCACCTCGTCTCTGGAATTCTGCAACAGCTTATAGACTCCCATCTGGTCTCCCTGCTTCCAACCTTCACCCTTCCACAGTCTCTTCTCATGCACAGCAGGCAGTAATTCTTTAAAAGTTACATCAGTTAATGTCCCCCCTCTGCTTAGAACCCTCCTGTGACTTTTTCTCACTCCAGTAAAATCCAGAGGTATTACAAAGGCCCCCAAGACACAATCTAATCCAGCCTCCATTACCTTTCAGATCTCACCTCCTACCGCTCTCACCTGATCACTTTTGTTTGCTCTTTTTGAAACTAGCCAACAAGCTCCTACCCCAGGGCATTTGCACTTGCTCCTTCCTCTGTCAGAAATGCTCTTTCCCCAGAGATCCCTATGGTTTGCTTCCTCACCTTCATCAAGTTTCTATATAAAACCACATTTATGGTGAAGCCTCCCTAACCTTGTTTAAAACTGCACATCTCCCCCTATCCTTTCTCTGCTTTATTTCGAGGTAGTTCTCAGTAGTACTTACTTTTCACCTTCAAACACACAATATCATTTAATGATTTATTTTGCTTACTGTCTGTCTCCCCCCAACCCACAGATGTAAGCTTCTCAAGGGTAAGGATTCTGTCTGCTTGTTCCCTGCTGCAGACCCGGCACTTAGAACAGCGCCTGGCACTAAGTAAGTTATGCTTGATAAATACCTGTTAAATTAATGAATTACATCACAGCTACTAGCCATAAAAGATTTCAGATTCCTAGTCAACAACCTTACTGCAGTAGGTAAGAAGACAGCATTCCTGTTTTCTAAAAGGCACAGCCGACCATGGGAGGGCCACGGCACACCTTAACCTAAAGGAGCAGCCGACAGGGACAGGGCCGAGCTCAGGGCAGGGCTCCTGACCTCTTGTGAAACAGAGGAGAAACAGATCAAAGCACAGATAAGCTTAATTACAGCATGAGAATAAACTCCCCTGCTGCTGATTTTGGTTGAACCTGATAGTAGACTTATCGAGATTTTTAAATACCAGTTTTTAAATGGAGGTCTACTCCACTCCATGAGGTAACCTTTGGTAAGATATCTTTTATTCCCATAATTTTACCATTAAACATTTAAGGTGAGCAGTTTGTAAAGCTCAGGCTGCTGGTGGCTTACCAGTTTTGTACAAAAGGCCCAAGGTGAATTCTGATACACAGGACGTGGTGTCCCCTGACTGTCTCTGCTCCATTCACCTCCCTCTTCCTCTCAGGCTCGAGTCCTCCAGTTCCCACTGGCTCCCCATGTACAGCTACTCACTGGATGCAAACCAGCTGCAATCTGAGTTTACTCTCTGAGGGCATCCCTTCTGCCCTCGCATTGGAGGAGCTCCAGTTCCACAGATGCACACCCTCCTCCCTGCTCGACCCAACCCAAAACTGGTTTACAGAATGCCCGAGGGTCCCTTAGAGAGCAGGTTCCTGCCAATTCAGTGAGTGAGCATCTTCTTCAAATAGCCCACGATGATCATAAAAATGTTCGCTAATGCTCAGTATCTCAAATAGAATCACTTATAAAAATGATTCTCTTATAAAAATCCATGCAACCTGTACTTTCTGTGTAGTTATATTCTCTGCAAGACACTTTGCTAAACACTACGGAGAACACAAAGGTGGAGGCATGAGATTCCCGGATGGGGCAGTAAGACATACATTGCAAGACAACCCAACAATGCCAAGCTGGGGGAGAAGAGCCCTGTAAATGGACGAAGAGCATGTCTGAGTGATGGAGACCGTAGCATTACTCCCTGTGGGGCTGGTCAGGGTGGGCTGAGGGGCTAGGTCTTAGAAGGGGATAAAGTAAGATGGCCAGCTCTAAATGCAGGGCAGATTGCTGAGAGTAAAACTTCCCTTTCAGTTTCTACAAACGCTCACTTAAAAGATCTGTGAAAATCAAAATAACCACTCATCAGAAACAGGGCCCATATCATACTTCACAGATAATAGGCTTCGAAAAGTATCTGTCAATAAATTCGTAAATATTAGAATAAGTTAAAATATTGCTGCTAAAAACAAGAGGACTAAAATGAAATGACAGGACGAGTACTATTATTAAAAGTTTGAGCACATAAGCTCCCTTGATTCTTACTATGAATTAGACACAGCCAGGAGATTCAGTCCCAAGCATGAGTACAACCAGGCATCACCAGCTTTAGAAAGCGCCTAAACAAGAAGAGACAAAATGTTGACATGAACTGTGTCTTCCTGGATCCCCAGAGCCTGGGGCCTGGGAGACAAGTAGTGCACGTGTGATGAGTGAGTGCAGAGGCCAAGAGACTCCAGGGCAAAAATAATGGTAAAGCCAGCAAACCAAGATGATGATGGAACACTGGAAGGACCAGAGGGGCCCTAACCTAGTTTCCCTTGCTTTGCTTTTGTACATTCACATTTTTGCTGGGACTGGGAGAGCCACTGTGCCTTCCAAAGGTTAGAGCCCAAGTCTGCAAGAGGCATCCCCTTAACGTCTGACAAAACGGCTCCTGTGCACGGCGCCCAGCGCAACCCAGGGACCTGTTCAGCAATTGTGGTTTTCTCGGATCATTAAGCAAAGTAGGCAGATTCTTACATACTTTCCTTGTACTCGGACCCAAGGGAACCACATGATTCAGCAAATTTTCCCAAAAAAGAAGAAAGAAACAAAAGTAAATAAGTCATCTACTTTGCTACAAAAAAATCACTTGCCTAAGTCAAAGCAGAACAGACTCTTCAGCTTTCTTGTTAGACAAAGTTCTCAACCAGGGGCCATCAATTTTCTTAGCAGCAGTGATCAGAAACCCAGGTAAGACAGTGGGCTTCCATAGTGGATGACTCATATATGCATAACCATGTGCAGCAGAAGTCTGATTTAATGCCATCTTCTGACACTGTGTGACAAAGGAGGTGGTGTTTGGATACTGCACCACGGACAGTTTAAATAAAACCAAGGGAGAAGGACACACAAGCTTTGGACTTCTCTACATTCAATCAGATGAATTTAGACATTACTGCATCTACCAAATCAGATTGCAAATGAGGGGATGTTAGCAGTGGTTCCTCGGGGGCTCTGCTGTCTGTTTTAAGGATTGTAAACCTCAGTTCTACTCCTCCTGAGTTGTATGATCTTGGATTAAGTTGCTTATCCCAAAGAGATGCTGCATACAAAGCCAGAGGGAAGACAGAGTGAGCACCTAGCATCATATCATGATTAGACCTTTCACATATATAGGCACATAATGAGAGTATATTTTTACATTACACTTAAATAATTCACTTAATTGCATTTAATCCATATAACATCCCTGCCAAGTAGTTATTAGCAGTAGCCTTTTACAGATGGGGGTTCTGGTTCACCTGACTCAAGCCTTTGTCCTGTAAACGTTTCTCTATGGGTTTTCCAGAATAGAAGGGCCCTACCTGCTAAGCAGAAGAGTTCAGAGGCAATGAAGAAAAAAGTACTGGGGTCGTGTGGGGTGGGTGATGGACCCCAATCTCTATTAATATTAATGGTATTGGGATGAAATTTGGGGCATACAAAGAGACTGCATAATGTGATTTAGCAGCCAGAAAGCTCTTTGATATTGCCAAGTTGGAGAGAGCTCTTTCTTTTGTACAGGTTTTGAATTGCAAATCTGGAGAGTTGATCTGTAGGGCTGTTTTCCCAAGGCCTGCAAAACAGAGCCAAGACAAACCACTCTTCCCGGGCACACGCTGTTCAACCCCAGCTTCTGTTGTTTCAGCCCCGAGGCAGCTTCCAGGCCGGCAGGCAGCCCTTTTCTATTTGTGCAGCTCCATCCTGGGCCACGTTTGCTTAGGTGTGTTCACTGCCTCCAGCCCCGCTGCCTCCTCTTGCGCTAGAACAACACTTGGCTTGTGTGCTAAGAAAACGCTGCAGTTATGATTTGCAGTGGGAGCATTTTTGGAACCAGAAGCCCAGTTCTGTATGCTCTGCATATTTATGGCATTGTTCTCATTAATAATGTCCTGTGTAACTCGCATATCTCAGTCCTGGGACTTCCCTGCCTCCAGCCTCACTCTTGTTGGAGTCCCCCCTTCCACCTGTCAAGCCCAATTCCTCCCCTCTCTGCAAAACTAGTAATAATAACAACAGCAATAATAATAACAAAATGATCCCTGTCTGGCACCTGGGAGGGACTTTCAAATGTCTTGGTATCAGTTATAGCAGAGGGTTTGCAAGAAAGCATGGTGGAAAGGCAGGAAAACAAGAGGACACCAAGAGCGAACAGCAGGAGAACCCCACTTTCCTGATTCTCTGCAGAAAAGCTGCATCCAAAATCTCGTTTGAGACTGTGGGAACCTAGGGTCAGAGAACACATAACAGTTTTCTGGGCTTTACTGTCATCATGCAAGACAGAGAGCAGGACTACGTCTCTAGCAAGTGATTAAAAACCAGTAGGCATCATTCTCAGCATCAGCCAGCCCTCAGAGGATGAGAAACCTCTTCCTCAAGTTTCTCTCCACTCACACCCACGTCTGTCTACCTCCGACAGCTCCGTGACTCAGCCTCAGCAAGTCCCGGAACAGTGTAGTCTGGTACTTACTTAAAAAGTTCCTTCACACTAGTTCTTCAAGGAATGATGGCAAGCCCTGTTTTGGTCATCTCTGAAATAAATCCACACATACCCCACCTCCCTCTAAGGTGTGCATTCTAACCCAGAGTAAACCCTGAGGTCTGTGACGCAGCGTGAGGTCTGTGACCAGGTCTTCCGCTGGGTCACAGACACTTCCCTGAGTCTCTCTAGATCCTTGGAGACTCAAGTTCACCCGGACCAAGCTGGACATCCAACCTTCCCTGAAACCCTGGCATAGTTCCAGAACCAATTAAGCTCCGTACTACTTTCTCTCCTTGGTCATCCCAGTACATGTGAAAAAGAAAAGAAAAAAATAAATATAAATATAGCTTTTTATATAATTACATAACATGTCATTAGACATACAATTTTCCTTTTTTTTTTTTTTTTAAAGTTAGTAGAACCTTTTCTATTCAGAAAAAAACAAAAGCAAAAAAGTTTTCCAACTACCCACAGGAGGGGTAAGGGAAGGGGGAGGTGTTTCTGCATCCAACCCATGTGGTTTTGGGAGCAATAACAGGTGTGGAGGGAAAAAGAGACCCCAAAATGAAAATGGTGTATGTGTGTGTACAGGAAGGAGATGGATGCAAAAACAGCGCTGGGGGTGGGGAAGACAGACAAAATACACACACACATATATAACATTCTATAAATACGACTATGCTGTAAAATCAAATTTCATCCTAAAAATATGAACCGCCTATAACAAGAGCCTAAAAGTGCCACCTTCCCATTAAGCCAGATATTAAGGCTCTCCCTCTTGACATAAGTATATAAAGAACCTCACTATAGTTTTGACCTTTCAATTCTCAGCAGAACCCCGTAAGTGGAATAAGAATATGAAATTTAATACAGATCATTTCTCTCAAGAGCCTGAGACTCAGAAAGAAAGCAAGAGAAAGGAGATTGTCAGGGGCAGGTTTTCTATTCAGACTCAGATGTTCAATATCCCTCGGGCATCTACTGCTTGCTGGGCTCTAGGTAATACTCAAATCGGTGCCTTCGCCCCCAGGACTGTGGGACATCAGGTCCATGGCCAGTGTCACCGTGACCCTCTGGGATGTAAGAGTCACACGTCTCTACACTTTTCCATGCTACTGGCCAAAGCATCATCTACACAAAATACCTCCTGCACTAAAGACCTGAGCACAATTTTGAGATTCTTTTTTTCCCTTTTTTCTCAGCTTATGTATTTAATTCAACAGAACAGTATGTGTGACTTTTGAAATAATGTGGCACAAGTACTGACTACCCTGGTTTCTTTCCATTATCAGGATTGCTGTAATAGGTTTAGGAGATGCTGGTCATTTAGCCCAGAGGGATACTTAGCCTCAATATCAGCTGGAGAGATCTAAATTTCCCAAGAAAGCTCACGCAAGACTTTGTCCCTTAAAGCAACATGAATCAAGTCTCAACACAGTTCATTTCCGTGTGGAGGCCAGGAATGGACCATGGAAATGATCTCTTTAAAAATCCTACTGAGTAAATATATGGACTTAAAAATCATTTCCCACAGCATTCCCTAAATTCAATTTGTTTGACTAAAACAACTAAGAAAGTGGGACCCCAATTCATCCCTTCTACATTGTGCTCTAGAATTAAACTTTAATTTAAATGTTGTTATGCAATTAAATGTTACATAAATGATGGCTATTTTGAATAGACAGCTAAAGCAATAAATATCCTGCTGGGAAAAAAACAGGTCTTTGTGATGGCTGCTACCACCACACCTCCATGTAAACCACTCTAGCTGATGTGACCACAGTCTCCAGGCCGCCAGATCCAATCGAGGATTTCAGCCCTCAACTTACCCGACCACGCTGACCACTCCCTGCTCCTAGGAACACTTGTCCCTTGCGGTGGCACCACAGTCCCCTCGCTGCCCCATACCTCTCTTGCCTGCCTTTTTAGCCTCGGTTTCTGACTCCTCCCCTACCTAACCGCTAAGTGAGGCAACTCCCCCAGGCAGAGTCCTGGAATCTCTTCTCCCAACTCTATACTTTCTACCAAAGTGACCTCATGCATTCCCATTGCTTTAAATACCACACCAGCAACTCACGAATTTATAACTTCAGTCCAGACCTATTTTCTGGCTCCAGACTCATTTACTTAATTACCTACTTGTCATCTCTAAGGCTGGCTCACAGGCATCTGAAACTCCAGCTGGTGTCTTGATGTCTGGGGAGTGGCCCCTCCATCCAGACCACTGATCTGGACCCTTGAGAGTCATCCTCAGCACTTCCTACTCCTGTACCCCACCCAGCCCCCAGCCCCTTCTCTCCCCACCACTGTCTACTCCAAGTGCCCAATGTCTCTTGCTGGACCACTGTGCCAGCCTCCCAAGCCACTGTCACTGCTCTCACCCTTGTCCTCATCCTTTGTCCAGCAACAACCAGACAGAGCTCTTCCAAGTACAAATCTCACTGAGTTAACTCCTTACATAATCTTAAAACCTTTCAAAGGTTTATACTGAGAATCTTGAACAATGTCTAAGTCCAAATCAAAGTCTTGGAGAATGACGGCATAAACTCTTAGATGCGAATAGATTTTCTATTTCACTGCTGTATAGCTCCATGAATTTGCATATATGTATGTCCTCGTGTAACCCCCACCCAAAGCAAGATATAGAACATTCCCTACACTCCATAAGCTCACGCCTCTGTCCCGTCCCTACTCTTTCCAGAGGTAATCACTGTTCTGGCCTTTATTACAACGGATTCCTTTTGCTTGTTCTTAAATGTCCTGTAAGTTGGATCATAGAGATGAACTTTTTGAAACTAAATCAAACTCTTCAAACGCTCCTGCACGTTCATGATCAGACCAGCTCCAGGACAATAACATCCCGGAGTTCCCTGAAGCCAGGTGTGCAACTCTAGCATCTCAAGTTCCCGAAAGAGCTTGTTAATCGACAAGTGAGAATGAAACCCACATAGCACTCCAGGTTAAGCTGTCCCCGTGAATTGTCCCTAGGTATTTAAGACAACACAGGGATTAAAACTTCTACTCAGGGGCTTTGGGCCAATCTGGATAACTAATCTGCTGGGCAAACTCAGTCAAAGTACTCTTTTGATTCAAACAGAGACTTCAAAGTGACAAAAATGTGACAAAGTGTACAGTTACAGTCTCAACAGAGGAATGGGACTTTATCGGGCTTAAGGTCTTACCAGGAGAGTTGTGTTACAAGTATTAGGGCTTAATGAGGATGGGCTGTGGTGGGGCAGCTTAAAGCCGGGTAAAGCCTCACCAGCACCCATCTCCCTGGAGGAAGGCCCTGAAACGTCTGTGTTCAAGGCACAGCCCCTGATTTGCCCTCTGTCCAGAATGAGGGCCAGTTCCAATACAGAGCCCAGGGAAGCCAAGGCACTGGAATGCATCAGCCACCCCTAAGAGCTTATTCTGGCACCAGAAACCCAAAGATACATCTCCCCAGGGTTTGGAATTTCTGAAGCCTTTTTGGGGGGTGGAGGGGGAGCAGAGGCCAAGGGACTTGTTTTGGCCCAATACCCCACCCAAGGATCAAGAAGAGAAATTCCAAACCTAAATTAGGATTGACTGGGAGTATTTTCGAGACTTAACCAAAGTCTGGAAGTGACAAAACATGTCTTACAAGGCGTCCCTGCTACTAGAGTCCCACACTCTGCACCCTTTGGCATCTCAGTTAAACACGTGCTAAGTGTCTCCGCAGGTGAGGCCCACTGATGCTGGCTCAGTGGCAGGCATGGATTTTGATGACATAATTTCTGACATATGCAAGGCATTCAAAAAAGCACTGGTGACTGTTACCATGCGGGAATTACCACAAACCACAGTTAGCATCCTAAATATGAAAGAGTAAAAGAATTGCTTGCTCTTCAGTCTGAAGTGTTGGTGGTGGGGAAGCAGAGGATAAGAAAGTAATCTGGATAAAATCACCATCATCTCACCCTCCTTGTGATGAACTGAACCAGAACGCTTCCTGGAGGAACAAAAAAAAAAAAGTCTGTTTCTTTAGAATATGTAATGCCATACAAGTCTACTTTCTCTATCTAAAGTTCCCTTGAACCACTGTGCTGGTAAATTTCACTTACCCTGGCTTAAGGTGCATGGAAAAATCTTCCAGATCCTCTAGTAAATGAAATGATGGGTGGGAGGGCAAGTCCCAGGCAGGGCCAGATATCCTCAGCTATGTTCTTTAGCAGTGACTGTTGTGGAACTTGAGAGTAAGTCCCCCTAAGCTAGGATCTCAACTCTGCAATGTCCTGATGCAACCTGGAGACAGCCTCGTGAGAAGGAAAACCGTGGTGAGGAGACAGGAGAAAAACAAACGCTAACTGAACAACTGTAACCAGCCCTTAACCCATACTTTTGTTAGTTGCACTCACATTTTTATGTTTGCTGGAATGGAATGTTCTTTGGCTTACTTAGGAATGTAGAGAAGTTAGCATTGGACAGGGACACTGGGTCCAAAAAGGAACTCTTATAAGGACCCCTAGTCCTGGCTCCAGCCCTCCACATCAATCCTCTGGTGCTGGTGTACGACATACCAAATTCTTTTGCGAGCAAAGATATTCAGTGTATTTAAGGAGTGAGAGGAGAAGCTGGGTTTTTGTAGCATGTGATTAATTCCTGGTAAGAGGAACTGGTTTTAATTTCTTGGCATCCCACTCATTCCCCTCCAATTCAAATAATCTCCATTGCACCCCTCTTCCCTCTACTTCAGCAAGAGCGATGGCCCCCTTCCTATCTGAGCTCATCCCTCTTCCTGTGTCCTCTCCCACTTCCTCAAGAACCTCATCCATCAGTAATGCCCTCCTTCACCTGTCTCTTCTCAATCCCAGTTAAATGACTTTCTTCCCCTTCCTCCACACAGAAGTACAGTTATGCCTTCCCCATCTAAAGAAAAACCAACCAGCCAACCAAGATTGCCCTCTTATTTTCACAGATTTAACCACTCAAAGTCATCAATTCACTGTCCTCCTCTTCCTCAATTTGACCTCTCTGTGGGGTCAGTGGCATCTAAGACCATGGACCACTTCCTCCCCCTTGAAATGCTCTCCTTGTCTGGGCCTCTTGACCCCACCCTCTACCTGTCTTCTTGTCTCTTCTGGTCTTTTGGGCAGATCATGGTACACATGAGTCCTACCACACCCCTCTTCCCTGAAGGTTGACCCCAGCAGGAGTGGGCCCTTGTTAGCCATATTAGTACTGCATGGACTCAGGAGTAACTCCCTAAGATAGAAAGAAAAACCAGATTAACCCTCCCAGAAAACAGGAACTGGGGTGGAGGAGCAGCCAGTGGGACTGGTGATCTCTCTGGGGAAGGTTTAGACTCAGGGGCGGTGCGGTTGCCACACCATTTCCTTCTCCTCCTCTCCTACAGTTTCCCCTTCCCCCTAATTGCAGGGTCAAGGGAACCCAGCTCTACCTCTTTTCTCTTCTGGATCTGTACCCTCTCTCTGTGATCTCCTCCACATGCTTGGCATTAACTACCACCTCTGGGCAAATAATTCTAAATGAAATCTAAGTCACCCAGCCAGTCCCCTCTTCTGAGCTCCTGATCTATATAACCCGGAACACTGCTCATCTCTGCTGGGATGTCCCACAAGCCCCTTAAAACAAAGAATCACAAAAATGAACTCAAACCCATTGCTTTTCTCATCTTTTCTATGCTGATGAATCACCCCACCCTCCACCCAGTCATCTAAGTCAGAAATATGAGGCAAGCTTCACTTATCCCTTTGCTCCATTCTCCATGATCACTTCAATACCCATAACTTAAGGATTCTTAGGAGTTCTCAGATATATCCTCTCCCCTCCATTCTGACTTTATCATATTTCATACCCTATCACTTCATCCTATTTGGCCTTCTTGTTTCCTAACACCCCTCCCATCCTCCTCTATTTCTAAAACACAAATCTGGTTGGAGACTCCCCTAATTCTTTCAAACTCCTTGGAACAACATCCAAGTACTCTGATAATGATTTGACTCCTGCCTACCCTGGCAGTGCATCCTCTACCACTTTCCAGTGGGCCCCTAAACTCTGTCCACATTGAACAACTGGCAGTTTCTTGTGGTCTCAAACTTCCTCCTACCTCTGAACCTTTGTACCTGATGCCTGTCCCCCTCCCTGGAAAGCCTGCCCACATTTCTTCAAAGGCTAACTCAGCTAATTCAGCACAGCATCACCTCTTCCAGGAAGTCTTCCTTGAATATCACCTAATACCTACCCACCTGCGCCTTGGGATTAGGTTTACAGTTTCTGTGCTCCCACAGTCCCTTCTGCATAACTTTTTTACAGGTCTTTGATGTCATTTGATAATTGTCCACTTCCATCTGTGTCTCGTTCACAAGACTGTAATTCCTTTAAGGGAAAAGACTATCTTTCTGATATTTGTATTCATGGTGCCTGCCATTCAAAACAGCCTTTCTGGATATCTTGGAGCACCAAGCAGGGAATTAATGACAGAAAAAAACTGAGCATCTCCAGAACCAGAGTATACACTCTTCCTTCTGTTATAGCTTTGAAACTGAGAAGGAAATCATGAGGGTGTGTTTTCTGCCTTTGTTTTGATAAAGCTCTGGAGCTTTCTCTTGCTTGAGATACCACAAGGAGGTGTTTCTCTACGTGCATATATTTACAGGGTGGTCTTGTCCTGCCCTGCACAGTACTGGCCCAGGGCTGCAGGACCCAGAAAGCGCTGGCCAAGACTTAGCAAAGGCTCTATAAATATTTATCTCAGAAAAGACAAGGTCCCTTCGCTCAAAGAACCCAAGATCTTTAGGGCTTGTTGGAATGAAGCCATGTTTCTTCTTGGCAGAGGGTCCTAAGATGACTCCATCCAGTATTAATGCCCTGTATAACCTTCTCTCCTTCAGGGCGGGCAGGCCTACTACTGGTTTCTAATCAATGGAATATGGCAAAGGTGATGGGGTGTCTTTTTTTTTTTTCAACAAAGAATTATATTATTTTATAAACATATAATGGAATATTATTCATACATTAAAATTTTAAGAGATATTATAACAACATTAAAATACTAATATGGTAATATTAAGTTAAACACAGTTTGAAAATTATATATGACACATTATCTTGACTTAACAAGTATATCAAGAATTGACTGTAAAAATTATACTGAACTATTAACTGCTCTTGTATTGGGTAATAAAATGTGAATTTTTTCCTCATTTTTATTATCAAATTTTCAAAGTATCTTTAACAAGTGTACAACTTTTGGTGACGGTGCTGGGGAGGAGGCCCACGCAATACAGAGCTGAGGGTGACCTCCCCAGCAGCTAGAAACTGAGGCTCTCAGTCCCAAAAGCCTCCAGAAACTGAACTATGCAACAACAGTATGAGCTTGGAAGTGGCTCTTTCCCTAGTTGAGTCTTCTGATAAGATCCCAGCCCTGGTGAACAACTGATCGCAGCCTTGTGTGAGACCTCAAAACAGAAACCTGTCATAGAGACACTGCAGGAAGATGGTTTAAGCCACCCACATGTGGCAGTTTGTTATGCAGCAAAGGATAACTAATACCATCTTTTTATTCCTATTGAAAGTCTAGCTACCTGAGGGGGAGGGTGAAACTAGCATTTTTCAGCAGGTTGAATAGAAAGCCATCATCAACTAAATGTTTAACTGAAACCATACCCCCTAAAACCGAGTTCCCTCCCTAGTTTATGATCAATTTCTCTACCCAAAACTTTATTCCTTTGCTTGTCTCCTTTGACCTTAATCCCTTTCTTGTTCCCTCTGACCTCAGTTCTGTGCTTACTGAACGCAAATCAACCAGAGTCAGATGACTAAGATTGCTCCAGTGGGGAACACCACTAATGCACTACAATTGCTATCGTAGATGCTAAAATCGCTGTTGTCAATATCACTCTTAACGGACAAACTCAGGCTGTTTCCCCAGGCAGGATGAGCACACAGACCCTGGAGCCATGGACCACCTGGCCAGAGAATCATAAACTGGAGATATATCACGACTCTCAAAGCTGCAATTAAGAAGTGTCACAGAAATGTCACAAGACGTGATTAACTCCATTTTTTTTTTCTGTCCTTCTCCTTTAAAACATCCCTAACTCAAAGACCAAGATGGAGTGGATCTGAGGCATGTCCCCCACTCCCTTGCTTGGTGTCCTGCAGTAAACCCTTTCTTTGCTGCAAACACCTGCGTCAGAGTTTAGCTTTCTGTGTCTGTGGGCACACGAGCTTGGTAACATAACTAGAAATGAAATTCCCTCTAAAAACAGGCTTCAGTGTCTAAAAGCTGAGGCCAAGGAATTCACACAAGACAAGACAGTGTGTAAAATAAAGCAGGGGGAGGGAAGGAAATAAGGGTAAAACTTGTAAAGAGGCTCTGGAGAAAAGTGCAGCTCCATTGGTATATTCAACTTTTAAATCTTCTTAAATGTGTTAGATGCATGTTAACATTCACGGTTCACTGACTTTTATTCTGACTTCTATAAATAGGCACACTATGAACCCTAATAAATGACTTCAAATCTTGTTTGACTTCAATAAAGAAATTAGCATGTTAATCTTAAAAAGCCTACCCATAGAAATGAATGAAAGCTCATTCTCCGCCAAGCCCTCCTCCCTGCAAGTCCGCCTCCCCAGTTCCTGGGCCCCTCCCTGCCACCCTTGTTCTTTTCTTTGGCTCTGTGTTGATAAAATCTGGCATCTTCTCAAACCCCTTAGATCTGGCAATCTTGCAAAAACAAACAGAAGCTACCTGGGGCCCTTGATTCCCATTCATTTACATTCTTTCCATGCCAAAGGTCAGAGGATGTCAGCGCTGGTGGCAGCCAGTCAAGTCCAGCATGGGACCGTCCTTATCTACCAAGGCAGTGTTTTCCTGTCTCCGAGCGTGCCGGCATTTACTTCTCTAAACTTATAAATGGAAACAGATGTAACTGCCACAAATCTGAAACTAGTAAGTCCAAAAGTTGAGCCTAGAGCTGCAGCAACAAGTAGACCAGAGTCCACGCAAAGGTCATAAAAGAGCAGACAGTGGGTGGAGGGGGAAGACACAAGCTATTTGACCTAAACAGCATAGGGAAAACCAAGGCAAGCTTGAAATTCCAGGTGGTTTGATCCATGGAATGGGTATTTAAATAATTAGCAATTCACATTGAAGCAACACTGCCTTTTAAGTAATTCATTGGTTTGTAGTTTTTTAAACAGCCTTCATTTAAGAGTAATGTCAGTTTCACATGCTCCACTAGTGACACACAGATGTCAGTTCCATCTGGAACTCCTACGACCCACCTCTCTGCCCTGACAGCCAATTAAGGTCATCTAAATTAGTTTTTCCATTTACAGGATTTTTGAGCCCCCAAGATGAAAACTGGTTGTTAAGAGTCCAAAATAAAAACTTACACGTAACAATAGATGGTGGCCCTCCAAAGCTCAGTCCTGCTTGACAAGATCTTATTCCTTAGCATTTAATTTCTCTCATTAGAAAGAATTTAAATTAAATTAATTTTCCTCCCTTGGGGAGGGAGACAGAATGAAAAAAGAGGTTGAGAAACACTACTCTAGATGCTTAGAATTCTAGATGAGCATTTAGGGAAGAAAATGAGCAAAGGGAAGCAGGGTAAAATCTGCAGATGCTAAATAAAATAACCTAAAACAATCTAATAACCAGATCCATTTGTGTAATAGAACAGGGGCCGAACTAGGGAAATCCCAATGGCAGGTTACGGCACAGCATTAGACTCTGAGCCTGAGGTCAGAAGACCTGCACTGAGCCAGCTCCTAACACATGATCACTACTGTGTGACCTTAGAGAAAAGTTGCTTATTAATTGTAGTCTTCCTCCTTTTCTGTAAAAAGAGTGAAAATGTCAGATTCACAAGGTTATTGAGACAGTTAAATGAGATAATACTAGTGAGGCACTTTGCAAGCAAGGAGATGCTGTTCAGCTGAAAGGTAACACCCTTCGTAAGAAATACCTGAACACTGGAAAGCGCTGTGTGGGCAGGGGATTATATTACTAAACCTAATGTTGACACTACTATGAATTATTGCTTCAAGGTGGTATTAGACTGAGTGTGTGAAGAGGCTGCTCGTGGGAAGAGCCTGTGCTATGTAAACAAAACAAAACAGGAATGACCTCAAGAAACTGATCTATTCTACTTTAAGGGGCTAGGGAGAGACATTCAGACTACAGAGAAGTGATGAGAGAAAAGCTCCTTTCTTATCTTTCTTCCATCAACCAAACCAGCGATTCTCAGCTGGCTACACTTCGAATCACCTGGGGCACTTTTGAAAACTTTTCAAAATGTCTGAACCTGAAAGATTGTGAGAACTCCCTAAATATTTATTGAAGAGGTGAGCGCTGGCAAGGTTGCAGTGAGATAAGAATTCTCATCCGCTACTGGTGGGAGTGTAAATTAATACAATCTTTAAGGAAAGCAATCCTTAATCTGCGCCATTTTTTCCCCCATTTTGTTCAGTTTTGCTTTTGTTTTTGTTTTAAAGCTCATCCTCTTGGTTAACTAATTCTATGTCTAAGAACCCATCAAGGGAAATAATGAAATCGAGGAGCAGAAGTGTGTACATGGAATGCCTGTGCCAGCATCATTCTACGTTGGGATCCATACCATCCAGGATAGCTTGAGTTGCTTTGAGCATGTATAAAACACTTGTGCTCTGTAGACCCTGTGCTATGGGAATATCTGACAGGTAAATAAAAGAAACACTAAATCATGACAAGGTGCTGCAAAAAGCCGGGTGTCATCTCAGCCAAAACCAGCCTCCCTGCAGCTCATCAGTATTTTAAAAAGTTGAGAACCTGCCAGTCGGTTCAAGCCTGGTCAGGTCACGTCTTAGCTTTCCACCGTCTTGGTAATCTCAACTAATCTCAAAATCAAATGGCAGACAGTGAGCAATTAAACATCTGTAAAGGAAAGTAACCTTGCAGGCTAAGGCAGGACAGGGGAAAAAAGTAAAATTCACCTCAATGGCTTACTTTTTAAACTTCCGATCTTCTTGAGTCAGGACTCCCCGGGGTTTGCAGCTCATTCCAAGCCTAAGATTCTCCACCACAAATGACAAGTATCCTCAAGGGATTAATTGTTCCCTTATTCCAAAGAACCCCCCTGAAAAGCTGCTGAAAGCACTGCAAACCTTCATCAGCCCTACCTTCCTGTGGGCCACAGGACACAAATATTCTCTCAGGAGTGCGGGAAAAAGGGAAAAAATGATGTTCTATGCCGAAGACTAAATTGTGAGCTCTCAGGCTTTTAGCATCAGTGAATACAGTGAATTCCAAAATACAGGAATGATGACCAAGAGGGCAAAAGGGCATTTTTATCAAACGTGTTCATCAAGTAGGTTAAGCACCTACTTACCAAATGAGTCAGACGTCGTGTCTCATCACTACGTAACCCTGGTCCAGGGGACTGTGAACGATATACAAGCAGCCAAATCGATAACAATAAACAGAATAAGTGTCGTGCCTGATACATCGCAGGACTTATCCTTTGACCCTCACACCAACCCCATAATGTAAACAGAAAAAGAAAGATTTGGCAAAGACAGGCACACAGATCTAGGTTAGCTGACTTGCCCAATTTACAGAGCCAACTGATTAGTGAAGAATCAATATTCAATCAGAGCTCTTCCAGTTTTCCTCACGTCCTGTCACACAAGGCCAACACACGTAGACTCGATACATGTGCCTTGAGCATGAGGTTAGACTAGACACAGAGGTGCAACCAAGACCCAGGAGCCAGGCTGCTCACTTCAAGTCCCTGTGTCGTCACCTATGGCTAATGTGCTGTGGGGCAAACTACTAGCATATGCTGTGCATCAGTTTCCTCATCTGCCAAATGGGGATGATAAAGAGCACGTAGCCCTGGAGTGATGCTGAGGATCACATATTAAGTGCTGAGCACAGTGACTGGCACACAGCGAAAGATCAAGAAATGTGAGCTACCATAATTACGCGGGGCATTGATGGAGCATCAGGAACGACTCTGCTTAATCAAGATAAGATGCAAATATACTGAGTCCGTCTGCAGGTCAGGTATGTGTCGGGGCCATAACAGTTTCCTACTGCAACACATGACCACAAACTTAGTTGCCTCAAACGACACTAATTTATTATCTCATAGTTCCGCATAAACTATGGGCTACAATCAAGTGTCAGCAGAATTGTGTTCCTTCTGGAGGCTATGAGGGAGAATCCATTTCCTTGCCTTTTCTAGCTTCTAGCGGCACCTGCATGCCTTAGCGGATGTCAAAGCACTCACTCCAACCTCTGCTTCCATTGATTATCTCCTCTCTCCCCCTGCTTCCCCCAACACACCACGTTCTCTGCCCCTGACCCTTCTGTCTTCCTCTTAGAAGGACCCCTTCTGCCATGTAAAGTAACATTCACAGGTTCCAGGAATTAGGATGTGAACATTTTGGGGGGACCACTATTCAGTCTACCATGGGAACCAAGGATGCAAGACTGAATCTGATACAACTGCAGAGCTCAAACAGTTCACAGACTACTGAGTAAAACAGAAAAAAAAAAAAAAAAATTCCAGTACATATCGAACACCTGAAAACAGTCTCAGGGCTATTAGAGAAGTATAAACAAAGTGCTCTGGATTTGTCTATCTCATCCAAGAAAGGAAGAGGAGGCCTCATGATAAGAGTGGCAAATGCATAGAACTGAGCACTGATATGTGCTTAAACTTGTGGTGAAGGGCATGGGAAAGCCCATGAAAAAGTTGGGAATATTGAACAGGTTGGTGTGATTAGAGCCTGGGAGAAAGTGACAGAAGAAACTGTTGAAGAGGGATATTGAGGCCACATCATAAAAGGCCACAGCAAGGGAGAGGGACTTTACAGAATGAAAAGGCAATGAAAGCTGTTGAATCCCGCACTCAGATGTATGTTTTCCAAAACACACTCTGCCGGCAGTGAGGAGAGTGAATTGCAGAAGGCAGACCCAACTTACAAGCTACTTCAATAGTCCAGAGAAAAAAAGAAGACTCAGCCAAGGAAGGAATAGAGGACATGAAAGCAAAGGTGGATTTGAGAAACGTTTCCAAAGTGAAATCAACAGGACCAAGTGACCGAGTCAATACAGGAGGGAGACAAAGTGACGCTCAGGCAGCTGGTGGATGTTGGTGCCTCTAAACGGTCCAAAATTCAGACATAGAGGGGGGCAGCTGAGTGAGGGATATGTTTCAGATTTGCTGATGAGAACCTTTATGGGGGCCAACTATGATTGTTTAGTGAGAAGAGAAAGCATGCAGAAATGACATTGATGAGTCTGAGAGACTAGAAAGAGGTGATATTTGGAGTCAGAGGACCCAGGCTCTGGTCCTTTCCCCACATTTATTAGTGACTTAAGATAAGCTGCTCCAAATCCCAGACCCTGGGTTCCCCATCTATGAAGTGCAAGATTTGGAGTATTAGGCAACCATTAAATTCCCCTCTCATTCTAAGTTATATAGGTCTGACATCTGAGTCTTCATTTTCTTCTCAATATTTTCTTCAAACAGTTCTCCCAGTCACTCTTGACATTAGCCACTAACAGAAACTTTGAGGGGACCTGATTTTCAAAAAAGAGCTAGAGCTTGAAAGGGGAGGACAAGGGCACTGTCACTGCACACCTACCATGCACCAGGCACAGGGGTCCTAGAAATGACCTGTGTCATGAAAATCAAAGGTGGGAAGCTACAGACAGTAGCTTGTGTTTTCTGTTCCAACTTCGGTGTTTTATTCAGTCCCCAAGTACTCCTTTCCTATTAGTCTTTAAAATGTGTTTGTGCCAACAGGGCAACAAATGATTTTTCTTCTTGGATATTGAATAATTACACAGGGGTTCATGAGAGCCTAGAGATGGAGGAGGCAAGTAACTAATTTTTAAAGTCTTTTATTTAGAGAATAGTAAATCGAGATAGTTCTCTAATGAGGTCACTGATATTACAGGACAACATCAAGCCCCCACTTTAAACAATTCAGCGGCACCCGCTGAGTCTGGCTGTAATTCTCAGCGGGGTGGGGCATGGGGACTTAGCACAATCATCCTGTGGGTTTTTCAAATGATGAACCCGCCCCTTTCCTCTATCCCACAAGATCCTTGCACTTCTCCAGTATACGGAGTATTCATCTTCCTCTTAAATTTAGAAGCAGATAACAAAGAGACTGCAAATTACTAATATCTAAAATCAAAATCCATATTCCATAATTGGATACACACATATGTTCTTACATATGTACATATATGTATATGCATGTGTGTCCAACTAGGACATATATATTGTATACATATAGATATAAAACACCTCACTGGGTAGACCTCTACCCATTCTGTTGTGTCTCCCTTCTACCTACACACGCCCTCATCCTGACCTTATTCAAACACACGACTTCCTTCAATTGACTGTGCTGCTTTATGTCTGCGTCTTGGTTCACATTCTTCCTTCTTGTCCTCCCCAGGTCAGACGGTGCCCTTCAGCTGTCGTCTTCTGGTTAAGCCTTCCCTGATCTGAACTGACCACTCCCTCCTCTGTGACCCACCGCACCTTCTGTCATGATTTCTGTAGCTCTTTATTGGAAGCTTCTTATATGTCTCTCTCTAGTTTTCAGTTTCCAGAGGTAGAACAGGCAAGTACATGATTGATACTTGTTGACTGACTGAATGAATATGGTGATAGAAGAAGAAGAAGAAACATCAAGTACACGATTTGGGCTTCATAAGGTGAACGTATATTCCTTTCCTCAAAATCCATGTACAGGCCCAGAGAAACAAGTTTTGTTTATTTACTATCAAAAAATTAATGGTAAGAACATCCAAAAGTGCTGCTGTTTTTGAAATATAATATATTCCATGGTTTAAGGGGCAAAGAATGAACCATGCACACAATATGGTCAGCAAAACTTATTTGATTAGAATTTTTAATTCTATTTATTCTTCCATCATGTCAATAAAAAGTAGAATTAAACTATTACCACCCTAAATTTCATGCCGCAGCAAGATTATAATTTGTAATACTAAAACAGTGGGACATTTATTTTTGTTCCATCAGTACTGAAACAGCTACAGTTTTACCCTTCAGGGACATATTTATGGCCACATCAGTCAACAAGCCCAGAGAAACAGCTCTCATGGAATATGATCACCACTGACAGCAGAAATAAAGTTAGCATGTTAACATGTGCCGCGTGAGACTGTTATTACAATGTTCACCTACAGAACCACCCCGAAGCACACTCCCCTGAACCCTGAAGAAGAGAATCAGGGAACTGTGTCTAAATCTTCCCTCCGTCCTAGGAGACAATGCCTTTTCTAGCAAAAAGTCAATTATAATGCAAACCTCAGCCTGTGATATAGGCACTTGAAGTTAAAGCCCGCAAAGCTCTCTTTAGTAAGAGAAAAATCTAATTCAATGGTTAAATGCCAATCAGGGTGGGATAACGAGGCAGCAGCTGAAAACACAAGATTTAAAAATCCACTGCAACTCCTTTGGGGACGCGTTACTGCCGCATGGCTGTCAGAAGCAGAACGTGAGTGAGTTAGCACCATTAACTTGGGAACTAAAGAATGACTCCTATTTAAGTGAACACATAGAGAATCCCAGGAAATTTCTTAAGAGTTACATGTTAAATGGGCCTGGAAAACTTGCTTAGCCTTGAAAGTATATGCAAATGAATTTGAATAATGAAAACAAATTAGGAAGTAAGGCAAAACCGAAACTACATTTTCACCAACTGTTGTATATGTTATACATACATAAAGACTCAAATATCTCCTAAGGTAGTCATGAAATTTGGGCCTCATGACTGATCTATTCACCCTGAGAAAACATTTAGCCTTTGGAAAAGGGCATTATCTGCTGGGCCTAAAGTAGGCTGTGAGCTTCGTCATTCGACCTTTTCACTTGCTTCTCCCGAGCTGCTGCTCCTCTCTGCATTCCAAAAAGGAAGATGAGCATCACTGGGGCTCAAGGGAAAAGACCAGAAGAAATCTGCTCTAAATCACTGACCCAGGAGTCTCCTTCTGTCTACGCTAGGTCTTGTCCCAGGGTCTTCACCAAACCATGAAAAGCAATGGCACGGCAAGGCAGAAGTGACCAAAACAGAAGGCTCCCGGAAGAGGCCGGGAGTCACAGGTGGGGAGAAAGAGGTGAGGTGTCCATGGATGGGGAAGAAAAACATCTTATGTGTTTCAAGGTTCTCCAGCCCACACTGATTCTCCTTTTACTGGCACACAGGACAGGAGCCACCAATGACAAGTACAACGTGATCCTACCCGCAGCCACAGCTAATTGGTCCAAGTTGACATCTGTCCCAGGCTGGGCCAATCAGCTCTCTTCTTCAGGACTATTGATTCTGGGAAGAGAGAGAGCATGAGTCAGTCCCATGTGGTGGCACAAGCTATGAGATGTGTCCATCTTAGGAGCATTTGAGGTCACCTTTTCTGCACCTGGGCTGCAGTAAGAAAGAATGAAACCAACAAGATGAGAGAAATGAAAAGATGGGGAGAGTACCAGATGCATTCAAGTCCCTGCTAGCGAGGCCCAACTATAGACCTGGCCTTCCAGCAGTTTCACTGTCTGACTCTTCCTTCAACTATTTTCCATTTATTCATGTAAGGGAGAGGTGGCACAGTCCAACACCATAAAAATATAAAGCGTACAGACCCAGCAATCCTTATAGAGTCCAAATAGAATAAATTAGGAGTAAGAAAAAGATCCATTCTGCTCCACACATGAGATAGTCCTTCAAAATAAATTTTCCCAAGCTAATTTGAGTTGGGTTTTTGCCATTTATAAACAAGAATCAAAATACTTGATACAAATAATAAAGATTTTATGCCTGAGTACCTTCGAACATAACAGGAGACTCAGAGGGATGGGTAGTTTGAGAAGCCAAGCCCTCCCTGACTCCAGCCTTCTGAGCATGCACAAGTCCTTTGTCATGCTGATCGTGGGGTTTCCTGGGAACTGTTCACTCATATGCATGTATATGTGTACATACATATGCATGTGGGTTTATGACAATCAAGTCTTAGCACCAGAAGGAAAAGCCAACATCTCCTCTTCCTGACTCAACGCAATCTCGAGAGAATGTGAGACTATTCTGCGAGAGTAACAAAAACAATTTTGCAGCCCTCAGAGAAATTTTGAGAGTTTATAATTTTCTAAAACTATATGCAAGACTTTGATAAAGCTTATAAAAGGCTAATGTGATAAGCATTACAGGTAGCAGAATGTATAATGTGGATGTGATAAAACTGATTTGAAGACCAGGTTTCATGCAAGAAATTAGACTTGACACTTGAAGGCAGACTTAGTTCCTATCAGATCAATGTAAACTATGTACCTTAGCAAAAGGTGATGTCACCAAAAAAGTGTAGAATGATATTAACAAGTTTGGATATTTAGAGATAGAACCCTGAGACTCGTGCTAGTTTTCTTGGTCACCTCTGGGTAGTCTATTCACAAGCCTAAAATATTAAAAACACTCTGACAACATTCAATATAACTTTGAAAAGATGAAGCCATTTACCAGGAACAAGTTTTGTCCCACAGGAAACAATATAATTAATTTCGGCCAATTTTAATTAAACAAATTCTAGTTCTCTTCAGAACAGTATCTCAAGGCTACTTTACAACACACAAGTACTCTCCACCTACATGTCCATTGGTCCTCAAACCTCCCAAATGAGCAATTCTCAGGACTCAAGAGCTCCCAAGGCAAACAAACTTCCACTTCCCGGGTGAGTGAGCACAAGAGACAGTTTTCAGCGGGCCCAGAGGCTATGTAAGCCGATACTGTCCAGGTGAGCTTCTTCTCCAGATTTTGCAGAGTATTAATATGCCTGCGCTTCTGTTCAAACTCAAAGTAGATTGGCTTTTTCACACAATTAAAGGTCAATATCTCTCCCAGCCCCCTTACTCCACAAAGTGGAGAGAAAAGGTGAGCCCAGGTGGCTGAGGGATTCACATCGCGGTTTTCCACCAACAGAGACACATTCCTTAATACACAGGGGACAAAAGAGGCCAGAAAGAGCCAGCTGTGGCCTCGTCTGGTCTCTTGTTCCTACAGGGGCTGATGCTCTGTGCCTTTATTTTAAATGACTTTGCCTTTTCTCTCTTAAAATGCCACAGGGAAGAAGTTACCTAAATGGCCTGGGCTATCGGGGGTAACCGCCATAGCCGCCAGCATCACCACCCCACCTCTTACTGCCTTAAGCACCAGTGCCATCTGCCCACAGAAGTGGGGCACAAAGTGTGTGGGGAGGATAGGGGACTAGAGGAAAGAAGCACAGGATCTTCTGTTCGCATCGTTCTGATACCAGCCCCTATCTAGTCTTACCTTCTTGTGCCAGACTTTAGGATAGAACTCCTCTTAAAAACAGCAAAACACGCTGCTAAAGTTGTATTTGATTTTCTGAGCGAAGCTTCAGTTCCCTGCACAGAAGGCAGAACCACCGTGCCTGGTTCCTCGTTAAGCAATGATCCTCATCCCAAGCCCCACTGCTTTTACCACCGTCTGACTGATGCCAGAAAGTTTTGATTTGCAAGCTGGACAGTCAGTGAACAGAGCTTTTAAAACGTTCCAAGGAGCAGAGTTGTTTTTTTTTTTTTTAATGAGCATATTTAGGTTGTTATGAGTCAAGTTCAAAATTCAAGTCACATATGAACAATTTTTATAGGGGGAGGAGTAACCTGATGTTCAAATTCATTTGCCTCCCATTCGAAGTAATCCATCTTTGAAATTTCTGCGAAAATTCTACAGAGTTGCCCAGAAAACGGCACCAACCATCTGTAAGTAAAAACAAAAGCTCTCTATAGTATATATCACAGGTTCAAAGCACTTTGGCATCGGCAGATTGAACACGTTATTAAAAGAATTTAACTGCAAGAAGAGCTACCATAATTACACAGCAGCTGGTCTAATGTTGACAAAACAACTTTTAAAGGCTTTCAGAAGCCTTAAAGGCTAATCAATTAAAAAGGCATGAATAGCAATGTGCGTCCTA
Source organism: Camelus ferus (assembly GCF_009834535.1). Lineage (NCBI taxonomy): Eukaryota > Metazoa > Chordata > Mammalia > Artiodactyla > Camelidae > Camelus > Camelus ferus. The sequence continues at coordinate 28,608,494 of NC_045700.1, read as the reverse complement.
TCCTTAACACCGCAAGCTGCATCTCCTGCAGATACAGTGAGGTTTTCATTTTGGAACAACCACTTCTTACATCCCACAATTGAGCCAAACATGTGAATAAATTCTCAGCTGTGTCTAGGTGAGACTATTATACTTAAAATAACTCCATAAAACTCAATTATAAACGTTGAACCTGATGAGCATTTCCTACCATACCAGCAAAGTTTTTATCAAAATGCCAACAGCTCATGCCAGAATTTGTGCTGACTGTACCCAGAGAAGGCAGAGAAATGGCTTAGATGATTGTCTACACCGGCTGACCATGTGCTGGAGGCACAAAGAATGAATGAATGAATGAATGAATGAACGAATAAATGAGTGGATGCTGCAGTGAGTCTGGATGCTGTATCCAAGCTCCACTGACTTACTCCCCTTGAGACTTGTCCCGGTGGTCATACGGAATGGCCTTCTCCGCCAGGACCAGCAAGTTTCCTTCAAGGTCCAACTCCAAGCCCACCTCTCACAGGAAGCTCCCCTACCACTCCCCACAGGTTTCTTGTCTGAACCTCTTACATTCAGAGAATGCGAGAAGACTTGACGTATCCCTGCATCCAATCCTCTTTGGGGCCCTCACATTCTTCTCCACAGGGGCAGAGAGTAAATGATTTAGGTCTCATCACAACTACCCACCCCTACCGTGACGTTGTGAAAGCAGCCGTCCCCACGTAAACACACGGACACGACTGGGTGCCAACCAGACTTTATAGAAGGAGGCAGGAAGAGGACTTGGCCCAAGGTCAGTAATGTGCTGACCCCTGCCCCACCAGCCTGAGTCCCCTCCTTCCCACTGAGTGCCCAGGGAGTCTCCTTGGGGACACCTCCAGGGAAGGGGCCCCTCACCGCCACCTCCTCTAATTTCGGAAGCTTCCCCTCCCATGGACCAAAATGAGTCTCCCCACCACGGGCAGCCACTGTCACACCTTCGCTTTCTGTTCACCCTTCCTCTCCTAAGTCATTCTCCATCACCAGCGGGCTCTGCACAGACAGGCCTCCCAGAACCATTCATTTAATTAAAGACTCCCCTCTAGTTTTGCCTTCTGGAGCCGCAAAGAGTACGCGTTGTACCTCCTCCACCCCACGGCCTTTATGCCTTTGAGGATCCCTGGGGGAGATGCGAGTTTAGTCTGACCACTCATTTGGGATCTATCTCACGGTGTGTTTTACTGTTAGTTTTCTTCGTCCGCGTACACACTTTTTTCCTCCTCATTTAGATGGCAAGTGAGGCATAGTCCCGGGCACACGGGCTCCATTTAGTTTTACGAGACAGAGTGGCAGAATGACCACAGAAATATCAATTGACAAATCTTTTTAAAAACCTTTCTCCGCAAAGTCAGCGGGGACAGCTCATCCCCGCAGCGGTAAGGCTGCTGGGACGGGCAGTTCTTCGGAGGCGAATCATTCTCCGAAGGTATCACCGGGGATGATCATTCTAATGTGAGGTATCATCCTAACGCGGCAGACTTCACGACACCAACACCCCAACTGAGAGCTCTGAGGCTGGGCCCAGGGGGCCCTGCTCACACACCCAGCAGTGGCCTTACCACGGCCCTGTCTCGGTCATGTGAAGACCCTGTGCTATGCAGCCCTCTCCTCAACGATCTCCACCCCAGAGCAACACACACGCCGTTGATATTTATGTGACAGCACGTAGCCAGCCTTCAATAATCCACTCTTAAATTTTAAAAATGAAGAAAACCCTTAAAAGCACCCCTTATAAACAAGGAACTCTCCTTAGGGAGAGAAAGGGGGTCCCTCACTGAACCCCTACTTTCAAAACACTAGTGAAATGATTATTTCACCATGTTTACTTCCAAAATCTATTCTCCAGGATAATTCTCTTTCATCCTCAGTTATAAAATAATGCATTAAATAGGCTAGTTTAATATCATATGTTTTAACATCAAGGGTCTTTAAGACCATAACACTTACGTGATCTCATCCAATACCATTCTGCTTTTTTATATTCCTTCTCCCCACCCCTATCCCTGAAGGACAGGGAGGACGTATTCCACAAAGTCCTATACCATCTCCAGCCACTCCAGAAGCAATGATGGGTGCTGTGTTTGAACAAGAAGGATCTGCTTGTGGACGCTCACCACGGTGGTGGAGGGGCCCCAGCAAGGGCAGGGTGGGCACCTGCCCGCTCTGTGCTCCAGAAAGCCCAAGACGAGCCATCAGCTCGGCCACACTGTCCAATTCAGCAGACACTGGCCGTATGTGGCCATTTAAATGTAAGTAAATTAAAATTTTTTAAAAATTAGAAATTCAGTTCCTAAGCTGCACCAGCCACATTTCAACAACTCAGTAGCCACATGTGGCTAAAACTATCATATTGACCAGTACAGACACAGAATACTTCTGCCACCACAGGAGAGACTAGAAAATTCTACCGGACAGACTAGCAGGTCCACCAGGCTGCTCACTGACTGCTGGTCTCCAGCCAACACCTAAGGGGTTGTGCCCTGCACCTCCCTGAAACCCAAAGAAAAAGTAGAGATAGGGAAATATCACAGCTGGTTCTGCCACACCATTACCACCACATCATCTTCAAGGCATTCTTGAACTACAATGAACAAAGAAACACGTAACGTGCTCTTACTCCAGGGAGTCCTGGCAAAGTCCTCAGCTTCCCCAACTCCACAAGAAACTTTAACCCAGAATAAAAATGAGACTTGAGCCTCACCTAGATTCTAGCAAAAAGTAGGGGGAGAGGTAGCAAGAGGCAAAATTTTTCAATTTGTTCTGAAGTCAGCCTCCTTTATGTTATATTATGAAGTTCATTCTTGCCTTAATTATCACTTTGCTTTAAAAAAGAAGGCAGGGTTTTATGTCCTTTATAAAATATGACTCCAAAGTTCCAAAGAAAGCATTAAAACACTTACATGCCTTAGATTTATCACCAGGCAAGTAAAGTTGTTCAGTCCTCTGCCTCTAGGTGACACAGCATACAATTTTTGTTCAGTTTTACTGAAATTACTATCTCCCTAAAAGCCAAGAACAAGAAAAAGTTGCTAATAAATTTAAAATGTCCCACGTAGTGACTTCAGAGAACATAAAATTATGAGAGGAACTAAATTCAAATTCCAGGCTGCTTTCAGAAAGATGAGATGACCTCCCAGAAGTCTATAAAGTCTGTGGAACATCTGTTTTGATAACATATGTACTTAAAATTCCCCACATGTCAGTTTCGAGTTACTACAAAATATAAGGTGGCACCAGCTGCGAGGATGAAGGGGAGAAGCTGCAGCTAAAGGGTCGGGAAATTTTTGAGATTTTTAATGGGACTCGAGGCTCTTAACCATTTTCATGTCTCGATCCTGGGAAATAGATGGAACAGGGACTGAAAGTCCTACCCCTTCCACAAGTGAGTAAATTCTACTGGGATCTTTGTACTAAGGGCTGTGGTGTGTTTAATTCTCGAACCTTTCAACTAAATGCCCACCCCTCATTACTTCCACCTCCCCAAATATTATCCATCTGCAGGGACCAGTTCCACTCTCACACTTCCCATGAAAGCTGCTTTATCTCTCTGGCCTTCACTCTCCTAACTTCTCTCGGCAGCTATAACCAAAAAAAATAAATAAGTAAAGGACCTTACAACTGCCATTTACTTGTCCTTACTCTGCTCTGACAGGCCCATCTGATCTCCTCGGGCTTATGAATCTCCTCCTGTCTCACGGCTTTTACAGAGACAGTGACATTCTCCAAATTATATCTTCAGCCCAGACCTCTCCCCTCTCCCCAGCCACTGAGCCCCTATCCCTTATGTCTGGATGCCTAATAGGCATCTCGAAAGTCAGGTGTCCGAAGTCGATCCTCTTCCAAATCCACTCCTCCTCAGCTTCCCCACATCACTACATGATAATCCCACACGTTCAGTCATCCAGCCCCAAACCTTGGAACCATCTTTCACTCCGCTTTCTCACTCATTCCCCACATCCTACCCTTCAGTAAATCCTATCTCCTCCACTCCTTTCAAATAGACAAAAAAAAAAGGCTCTTTTTCACCACCTCCACTGCAACCACCTGGATCTAAGCCAACATCAGCTGGATTATTGCAACAGCCTCCTTCAGCCTTGTCCCCTCCCTCCTATTATTTATTCTTATAGTAGCCAGTCGTCTTTTAAGTTGTACATTTAATCAGGTCATTCCTTGGTACAAATTCTTCCAGTGGCTCCCCAACTCAATTGAAAGAAAGAAAAGGAAGGAAGGAAGGAAGGAAGAAAGAAAAAAAGAAAGGAAGGAAGGAAGGAAGGAAGGAAGGAAGGAAGGAAGGAAGGAAGGAAGGAAGAAAGAAAGAAAGAAAGAAAGAAAGAAAGAAAGAAAGAAAGAAAGAAAGAAGAAAGAAAGGAAGAAAGAAAGAAAGAGGAAATGTCTTTGAAGTAACCTCCAAGGTTCTGCTTGATGGAAGGGCTGCCCCCTTCTGTCTTTGACCTTTTACTTCTTGCTGTTTGGAGAGCAAGCAAATTCAAGATGCCACCAGAGCACCTTTCTGCCTGGAGGTCCCCAAGGCTCTCTCCCTTACCTGGTCCAAGGGCTCATGTGACACCCTCACCGTGGGGTCTCCATGACCACCATGTTAAAGTCACCACCTGCCTCCCACTCACCTCTGACATTCCCTCTCCCTCTTCTCCACTTTAGTTTCTCCACGGCACTTATCATCCGCTGGCATGCTGCATATGGTCTTATTTGTGTCTTATTTTCTACCTCCTCCCCTCTAGAATGGAAGCTCTTTGAGGACAGGGATTTCTGTGAGTCTCACTTACTGATTTACCCCCAGAGATTTCTGCTTATTTCATTCATTATTGTGTTTTCCACCTTGCACTGTGATTGGCATGAGTTGGTTCTCCTACATTTATAGAGAGACAGAAAGAGAAGCCATTCTAAGTTTCACAAGGACAGCTGCCATGTCTTCCCCTTCCTTTTTATATCTTTGGATAGGTCCCAGAAGAAAGTACTTTTGCCTGATTATTGCCATGTTTGCATTGGCAAGTGTGAAACATTTGGTCATTAAAGATTTTGGACATGTTAAATGTTGACAGTGTTGATGCAACATTAAAAGATGTAACTATTTTTTGAAGATTTCAAAGCTATTTAAACTTAAGTTCATCATCTATTCAAGTATGAACAATTCTCAAGATCACCAGTAAGAGACAGTGTCTTAATGCTGCCAAAAAAATGACATAAACACCTGCCCAAAAAAGATCGGAAAGGAAACCTTAATACTGTCATTTGTTGGGTAAATTACAGCAAATACAGTCAGTTTCAATGCCAAGTCCCCAAACAAAGTCATTTAAGTTCTTCTGCTTGATTATTAAAATAAATAGATACTTTTAATAAATCAACTCCACTTTGCCAAGCAATGACATTGATAATGTCCTAGACAAATTGTTAGGGAATTATGGATACTGTTTGAATGCAGCGGAGAAAAGAGGAGACTTTCCTCTCCCCTATTTGAAAAGAGAAAGGTGTATACCCTGTTACCTTCCAAACAACTGGTCTTTTGAATTGAGATATAGTTGATGTACAATATTATATGTTACAGGTGTACAACACAGTGATTCATAATTTTTAAAGGTTATACTGTTTATAGTTATTATAAAATATTGGCTATATTCCCTGTGTTGAACAATATAACCCTGTAGCTTATTTATTGATACATAATAGTTTGTACCTCTTAATTCCTTACCCCTGTCTTGCCCCTCCCCTCTTCCCTCTCCCAACTGGCAACCACTAGTTTGTTCTCTAGATCTGTGTGTTGTTTCCTTTTTCAAACAACTAGTTTTTAATAAGGGAGACTTAATAGTCAAGAAGTCTGAGAAATGGCGGGGAAGACTCAATCTTTCTACACATCCAGAGCACAGCCTATAAGACATCAACAATCAAGTACAGACCAAATGCAAAGGTGATTTTTTTTTCACACAAGATGACTTGAAGTTTATGCAGAAAACTCTCTGAAAATCCAGCATCCATAAAGTGACTGAGCACTCCAAACATGCCAAAACAAATCCTACCTAGTGGTTTTAAGGCACTTAGGCCCCATCCCATAGAGAGCACCTCATTCCTATGTGAGAAGACTCAGTCTCTTCCAAAGCTCATTGAGCTGCTGCAGTACAGAATCAACTGATGGATACATCTGTTTTGTTCTCTGAAACGTGTACAAAAATTTCTAAGTAGAGTTCTTTTATCTGTTTACCTTTAGAAACAGGGAAATGAACATTAAACACTAACTAGCATCATGTGGGGGGGTTATAAAAAATTTACTTTTAATTGTTAAGAAAACCAGCCTCGTATGCCAGGCAATGGTTACATTACTGGCAGACAGGAAGCACTGCTCGTTAACTCATCTGTTCATTTATTCAGCAAACACTGATGGAGTAGGGAGAGTGTCTGCTCTTCAGATACCTACAGAGCATCTACTCTGGGCCAGGGCTTGCAATGTGCGATGAACTAAAAACACCATTCATATGTTTAAGGGAATAGAAAAGGTGGCCTCTATAAATGAGAAAGCCAAATTCAAAGACCAGGGCACGGCACAGCTTAGAATCTTCACCAGGACAAGGAGGTGAGGAAACACGAGTCCTCCGAATCAAGCCCATATCATTATATGTTTTTTATCACTTGGGAAAAAAACAGATATAAATTGTTCACCAAATTTCAAAATTCAACTTAGAGTTTAAAAATATAACTAGGGAGGGTGGGTGTAGCTCAGTGGTAAAGGGCATGCTTAGCATGCACCAGGTCCTGGGTTTAATCCCCGGTGCCTCCATTAAAAATTTTTTTTTAATATTAAACATGTACAACTAATTCCAACTTTTTAACAAGACCAGAAAAATTAAATAGGAATATTGATGTTTCATCAGAGATAAGCTTGAATTCAAATAACAGAATATCTGACAATGATTCTTAAAAATTGTAAATAAAGGTAGAGCAAAGACAACCAAACTTGAGACATACTGCAACATGTAAATTTATATAAAGGGGAAATTATTATCCTATTTTGGCTTTTGTATACTAATGTTAACTAATAAATTATTTCTTTAAAAAAGGCTTCTCAGCATTTTGGCTAAGATCAAGTATAAAAACATATAAAGAAATTTAAACTCATAGCCCACTGTAAACCGTCTGCTGTAGATTACCTGTAGGTTACCCACAGAAATTTAGATTATTCTAATTTCAGAGAATTCACGAAGTGCAGCGATGACCATATGAAAACTAGCCGTTGTGAGTCCTTATTCTCTAACACAGAGATGACACACAACCACCGTGTTTTCCCCTGCTCTCCACCACCTCTGAAAGTGGAGCTATTTCAGCAGTGGTACAATCTAGATGGAGCCACGCTGTGCCCTGGACTCCTGCCTCTATTCCCCCCTCCAAACATCCCCACTTTTACCAGCTCCTCATCGGCAAAGGGTGAATCTGGCAGGAGCCAAACAGAAAATCCAAGATTGGTGTTGGTGGGGTGAGATGTGGTAAACATCTTCTGGAATCCCGAAGCTGAAGGGATGAACAGTGCACATTCTGTACACAGTCCGTATTCATCTTTTCATCTTCACGTTACAGCGCTGTGATTAACTGCATTGCTTTGCCCAGAAGTGCCTCTATCAGAATAAAATCTGGGCCTTTTATAAATTACTTCTTTCTAAAATATTATCCCCTCTCTATTAATAAATGTTTTCAGTGTTTTTATGAGGGACTGTGCGTGTGTACGTGTGTGTTTGGGGAATTCATTATTTGTGTTTTGACTGCCTGTGACTTCTGCAGTCTAAAATACAAAAGTTACGGGCAAAGTGCACACCCTGCAGGTTTGCGCCATCTCAACGTGCTCTTAAAGTAGATGCAGGGATTTTCTAACAGTACATTTTTGGTCAAAAGGTTTATGTACAACACAAAAACTCTCCCAGGTGAGAGGCAAGAGGCTAGCTCAAAAAGAAACAGGAAGAGAGATGAACTATCTAACTGTAGATTCACGGAATTTAAAACTCGGAAGGACCTCAGACAACAGCTAGTCCAATATTCAGTGCTGCACAGAACACTGCCCCTCAAGATGTACATTCAAAATAGGTTTAGTTGTTTAAAAGGTTGGGGATTCACTGAAGAGTACACTTCCTCTTTCAGATATTCAGAGTGATCGTTCACTTACTAAAAATTCTGAGAAGTCTTACAGTTGAAAAGCATTTAACCCAGTGTTTCCCAAACATTTTGGACCATCGTGCTTTCTTTCTCCCTCCACATCCCTTGGATCCAGTGTCTTTCTGCAGATCCCACTCTAAAGGGACTGATCTCGTACACCCATTTTACAACTGAGGAAACGGAAGTTCAAAGAAGTTACCTGGCTTGGCCAAAAGCTGGCAGTTAATTGGTGGTTGATAATTCAGCAAATAGCCTGATCAGAGTTTAGATAAAAGTGGGGCATAAGCAAAGATCCCTACACCTTCCATTTCCACCCATACCTCACCACAAACTTGTTGCCTCTTCTGTGTTTCTGTCTCAATCCCCTTGGATTCTTGGATTCCCTCAACTTTTACCTCCTACTTGACCAATATACAGCTGTTAACCAGCTTGGGTTCACTCATTGCCCAGTGTGTGCTTCCCCTCAGGGAAGCCCTTTGATGAAGATCTCTTAGACTCTACAGTTGAGAAAGTGCCTTACCACTGGCACGGCCCTAATGGAGGCTGAGGCAGGAACACGGCACATAACTTAAGGCAGGTAGGGCTTTGTGGCTCTCCTTAAATTTATTTCTCTTTATTTTAGGGATTCCCCCAGATAAGATGGGAATCAGGACTGGAAAGTTTTCTTAAAGTGGCTACAAAATAGATGATCCTTTCCTTCTTGCAAATCCTCTAGCGCCTTCTTGTCTGTACTCTTTTTCTTCTTTCCATTTTCCATGTTCAACCTTACTCAGTACCCTGTTCCAGGAGAGATCTGAAACCCTCGTGCAACGTCAGAACTGCCCAGAAGCTATGGGAAACGAGTTTACCTGCTTGCCCGCAATGTCTTCTAGGTGCTACAGCATTCAAGTTTCAGTTTCTTAAATTCGCTTGGCCTAGCTGAAAATTACCCCTTCTAGTAAAGGTTTTTCCTACATAGGTCCCAAGCTGAGAAGAAAGTACCATTCCAAACAGCTCCTCTCCTTAAAATGCTATTCCAACCCCAGTGTTCATAATAGCACTATTTACAATAGCCAAGATATAGAAGCAACCTAAATGTCCATCAACAGATGACTGGATAAAGAAGATGTGGTATGTATATACAGTCAAATACTACTCGGCTGTAAAAAAGAATGAAATAACACCATCTATGGGTACATGGATGGACCTAGAGATTATCATTCTAAGTGAAGTAAATCAGACAGAGAAAGATAAATATCATATGATATCACTTATATATAGAATCTAAAATATGATACAAATGGGCTTATTTACAAAACAGAAACAGACTACAGACATAGGAAACAAACTTACGGTTACCAAAGAAGAATGGGAAGGGAGAGATGAATTAGGACACTGGGGTTAGCAGATACACACTACTATATATAGTAAGGTCCTGCTATATAGCACAGGGAACTATATTCAATAACTTGTAATAACCTATAATGAAAAAGAACATATATGTATCATTGAATCACTTTGCTGTACACCAGAATCTAACACATTGTAAATTAACTACATTTCAATTTTTAAAAAAGCATATGTAGAAATCAACCAGAAAATGCTATTTTATTATATGATACGTATTGCCGTTCATTTAGGAAGTGGAGTCTCTGAATCACTCTGATGGAAAAAACACCTTTTGCAATCTGTTGATTTTTACTTGCCTGGTTTGGCTATACCAAAGAATAACAATACTGACAACAGGAGGAGATGAACCCTGAGTTGTTTCTCAGAACTGGGTGGAGCTGATGCTGATCCAGCACATTTCACCTGGTGATCCTTAAAACAACATTTTAAGTCAGCTGGCTGTGATTCCAATCTCCAACAATGGAACAGGAAGAACACTGGCTATTAGAGATTAAACAGATCTAGCCTTGTCTAGTTCTCCGTTTAAAAAGCAAGAGCCCTAACTATGTATATTATGCTCTTCTATGAGGTGGTTCATGAAACAGTTTTCAATAGCAAAGAAGGACTTTGTATATGTTTATGATGTACTGTCTTCTATTTTATTCTATTGGGATAAGGATCAAACACGCTGAACACGTGCTATATACACGTAGCTAGGGGCCACCATGGAACCGAGAGACGAAGAATGCTATTAAAGTAGTAAGAAATTACATATGAATACTTAAATCTGGGTGAGGGGAAAAGAAATGATTATTTTCTTCCTTGAACTTTTCTGTTCTTTTCATGTAATAGAAATTATCTATACACTTTTAAAAAGCATAGTACAGCTTAGTATGAAAGAGTGGAACAGCCAGCTTTCTATTTCCACGGGTGAAGATGGCATATTTCACTTGCCCAAGTCCTAGGTTATGGTGAGTGATGGCTTAGAGTCTGTTCCAGAAAGACCCTCAATATCTAGAAGGTATTCCCAAGAAACAAAAGCAAGGAAGTGTCTCTGAGGAGAACAGTCACAGCTTAGGGCATTTGTGTGTTCTTGATGGACATCCAGAGACTAAGATTAAATGGAGGTTGTCATAAACTACAAAATCTCTCCCTTCCATCTCAATCAGTCTTCTGTGATCCTTCGCCCCCTCCCCCCACCCTCATCCTCACTCTCCCCATCCTCACCCCCCAGCCAGTCTTTATAGCTTCTTCTCTACAAAAGCGGTCAATCTATTCAACACAGTCATTGAAGGCTTCCTCTGTGCAAGATAATATGCTCATGCTAGCATTCAAGAGAAAGAAGACATGATGTAATAATAAGCTAGAATGTAAAAAGCCATGTCAGTGCAAAACACAGGTATATGTAAAAAAATAAAATTTACACTGATGGGGGAATCAGGAAAAAAGGCTTCTTTGAGGAGACTGCATTTGAACTAGGCCTTGAAGGATTAAAAAGACTTCTCAATTGGGAAATAATGGATGAAAAGACACTCCTGACCAAGGACATGTCTGACCAAGAACAAGTCAGAATTGCTACAAAAGTTTCTGAGAATTCACTCGGTTGGATGACTAGGAATATGAATTAAAAGGATTCCATAAACGAAAATTCTTCTATGAAGTTACACATAAAAAAACCCCATGTACTTCTAATACCATTCTTTTGATCCTGTATGGAAAGACCCTACATAAATGCAGAATATTGCTTCTGTTAAAGTCAGTATTTTTAAGAGTTAATATTTTTAGAACACTTGAAAGGAATTAAATGTATTCTGCATCGATAATCAAGTCAAAGAACAGTGAAGATCTACATAGCAAGAAAAGAACAAATTCCAGGGAGATATGCTAGATGTTTTAAATTTTTTATTATAGATCTCATGCTCTTAGAAGCCAAGACCTTTGTCTTTTTAACTTAGCTTGTTCTCAATATCAACATTCTGCCGACTTTCAGTTGCTCAAAACCATTTTATTAGATCAGCATTATTGGGTAGTTTTAAATGTCAAAAAAAATATGTTGGCTCCCCCTCATCTGGGAATTTAAAGTTTAATTAGTGCAACCCCCTGATTTTATAGTTGAAGCAAATGAAGCCCAGACACAGGGCGCCAAACTTGCTAAAGGTCAATCGGCTAGTTAATGGTAACCAGTTAAACTGGAGGAAACTCAGTAAGTCGCCCAGAGTCACACAGTTCTGGCAAATGGTGAGGCTGGAATTAGAACACGGGAGATCGAAAGCCTCTAACCTTGCTCTGCACTGCCTCTCTGCCAATGGAAAATTGACATAACCCCTCATAAACAGGTAGAGTCCTGTAGATGAAAAGCTATACAAATAAAGAGTAATAAATGCTATCACTCTATGCACGAGTAAGTGTATATATTATCTAAATTCCTTTAATGGCATAAAGAAACTAGTATTTCTACATGTCTTGATGTAAGCAAATAATGTGTACATTTGCTAGTTTATATACTACGTGGTACTAAAAAGGGAGATGGAATGGCACGAGAATAATGCAATCTTTATTTTTCCTGCTTTTTAGAGCACAGAATATTAAGAAACATATTTTTGAAAATATGCACCAAAAATCCTACCACTCAAACACATTAACTGTATTGTTATTTAATCATTTAGAATGCTTAGAGATACTTATTTTAGTAATTCAAGTAACAATCATGATTTCAAAAAAATAATGACAGAGCGAGTAGGACAATCTTGGCTTTAAGAACCTCTTACACATATGGCTTCTAAAAAGCCTATAAAAAGAGAAGATTTTACACCCAATACTTCTGTTTTGCCCAGCAATCCATTACGTTGCAATCATTCATGCATACACCTGAATGTTTTTTGGAATGACTTTAAATTTTACCTTGCATCCCCTCTTGGCAAAAGAGAGAGTAAGGATGAGCAGATGAGACGCCGGACAAGAGACAAGGGTATTTCATAGTCTTTGAGCTTATTACTTTCTGTCAAATATCTACAGATGTGTTCTAGTTCTAGTTTTTTATTTTCATGAAAAAGAATCCAAGTTCACTCTATTTGTAACTGTGTGCATGAGAATTTGACTTCCGGTATCTGCAACCTCATAGAGCAAAAATGTCAAGCAGGTTACCAGTTATGGTAACTAGTCACCAACTATAACTATGACCCCCAATTGGTAGACTGGGAGAAAACTAAAATTACCTGATGGGGACATCATACTTGGGGCTTCTCTCAGGGCCATGATTCTGGAAACTGGGCACACCCCTGATAAGATCCTGGAAGCTTTCTTTGTCTATGGAGTTGTTACAAGAGATGCCAGCTTCCATTAACTTGGTTCTTCATATCCCAATAGTTATGGCAAAAATGGAATGCCTTTTAATTCCCCAGTTCTCACTACCTAGGGAAAGCACGAGTGTTCATCTTCAGCCACACTTTTTCCTAGTGCCAAATGCCAAAAAAAAAAAAACAAAAAAACCCCACAATTTTTAAACATGCTGCCTTTTCTATATAGGGAATTCTGGGGGTAAAAAAGGCAAATTTTTTAATCACAAATTTTTCAGAAGACATAGAAACAATAATCAAGTGAGTCTTTCTTATAGTAAGACTATATGAAATCCAAGGTTATAACACTGTATCTTATTTTCATAACACTTTTTCTTATAAGAGCAATATATGTTCATTGAAGAAAATTTGGCAAATATTGAAGAAAAGGAGACAATAAAAACATCTGCAATCCCATAAAATCCAGAGATAGTCACTATTAACGTATTGATGTATTTATTTCTATGGAGATAGATGAACAGATAAGTAGAGAAGATTTATACAAACTTACTCAACTACACATTTTTTAACGGTATTACACTAATATAGAATTGTACATACTTCCTTTTTCTTAACATTGACTTTAACTTGGTGGACACACTTTTTTTTTTTTAAGAGAGCTGAGAGAATATTATCCAGCTAGGTTGACCGCTGATGGGAACAGAATTTAAAAACATCTGTAAATGTGCCTGGGATTGCTTTTCCCAAGTACACTTATCTTCAATCTTCCATTTTGACTTTAATCTTCTATTATTTTTCTTCCCATTTAGGTTGTCTTTTAAGTTATTCCTATGGTTCAACTTTATCAGCATGGTTTTCACTTACCCATAAGAACTACATATCATCCGTAAACATTTATAAAAGTTGAAATAAAACCATGCCCAAACTAGTTCCCCTGGAGAGTTTATTTGTCCACTCAGACAAGTATCTATTTATCTCCACTCTTTATTTCTTCTTTCTTGGCCAAACGAAAAAGTCATGAATAGGGAGGGCACTGGGATTTGAAATCCAGTCAGGCTTTTTGAAAGTTTTAAAAAAAATCACATTTTCTGCAACATTTTAGCACAAATAGATTTCTGCCTTAAACTCTAATACATTATTCCCATTCTCTCCAAAATAAGTTGTATTACTGTAATCTGTGTTCACTTTGAATTCTGATCTCTCAGTTGTCCACAGGGACATGGATCTGGTTTGATGGCTCCAGGGTCCTACCTGAAACCATTCCCCTGACAAGAGCCCCCCAAGGCCATCAGCAAATGTCCTGGAAAGCTGTCACTTACACACTAGGGTTCAACACGCCTGGCTGATGGCCATCCTGGTGATTTAGTATCTAGTCTGTTGATTAGGTCTGGAGTATCCTGAGCACTTGCCATCTTTTGATCTATTACCTCCAGTGTGTTTATTGCTCGAGAAAGCCTGGGTATAGGAATACCACTCAGCAAAAGCAGAAGCAAAGAAGTCGTTTACACTGTGTTCCCTTTTTATCTCTGAGTATATGTATGGTACGATGGAAGCCAAGTACTTCCACAATTCTCATTTCACAATATGAAAGAGCCTTTCATTATTGTTTTTGGGGATCCATTGCAAGGATTTTGCCACATTCATTTCTGGCTATCTCATTTTTAGTGTGCCTGGGATCTGTTACCCTTCATGGGCCTAATTTAATAACCTGACCCTTCAAATATTCCTAGCTACATTAATGCAAACAACATTAATTCTACTCATCTTAATAAATATTACACAATATCACAAACACAGTAAGCAATAGTTTTCCAAGAAAAGATCTGCAAATGATGGGTTTTTAATAAATAATCAGATGGGCAGGTCTGTAAGCTTCTTATTGCTAGCTATACAAGTGAAAATATAACCTCTCTTTAATCAGTGTCTTCTGTTGCATTTGTAAACTAGTTAATGAGGATTTCAGGACTTTTGTCCAACTATTTTATTTTTATTTTTCACTTTTAGTTTTTTTTCTGGGCAGAGAGGGGAGGTAATTAGGCCTTTTTTTTTTTTCTTAATGGAGGTACTGGGGATTGAACCCAGGACTTCATGCATGCTAAACCTATGCTCTACCACTGAGCTATATGTTCCCTGCCAAGGACTTTTGATAAGTGTTTTTTGTTTTTTCCAGAGTGGTTCTGGGTTTATTTAAGTAAATTGTTTTCTAAGTCCTTTTTAAAATTCAAACACTAATCATTTATTAGAGCTTTGTTGTAACTGTCTGTTGAACTCATGAGGAGTTTCTGCTTGTAGAGTGGGAGACGTGTATTTCTCAAACATCTCTGCCACTACTAGTCACTTGATTTTCCTGAAGCACTACCATAAGGACATCATTCTTCAGGGTTTTGATGATTTGTATTTATAACAACTCATTAATAAAAATAATATATTGCTTTGAAAATGATAGTTCCTTAAAAACCATTATTAGCTTTCTCCTTAAATATTTATCAGCCCACACATTAGTGGGAGTTAAGTGGTACTTAGCAGAGAGTGGGAATGGTACACAATGGTCCCGATGCTATGGGGTGGAATAGTAAAAACAGGTACAGAAATTAGAACCAGGAAAGAAGGAAGCCCAGCACAAAGAAAGGAAGGGAGGGAGGGAGCAAAGGAGGGAAGAACTTGGAAAACAAAACAAAACAAAAACTTGAACTCTGCTATTCACCTTGGAAAAGTCACTCAATCTCTGAGAGCCTCAGTTGTTCCACCTATAAAATGCAGGTGATACATAACTTCCTCAAAGATTCTTTAATTAATAGATCTCAATGTTCCCTCTAAACTGTACAACATGATGCAAAGGATGGTTTTTTACTTGGCATTATTTGCTATAATTAACCTCATTTACGCAGCTTATGCTATAAACATTCATTTTATAAAGACGATCAACAGCTTCAATACGTAGACCCAGGAAATCGTATCTACATTTTTCGGGTGTGGAAGCATTTCTGATATTTTTAACCCAAAAAACTAATTCAAATTTTTAACAGCCTTTGTGTGTTTGCAAGCTCCAAACGCTTACTGTATGCTCTCAGGACTAGAGTTCTGTAAAAACCATTTTTTAACCAAGGAAGATTCTTTTAAGTCTTGTTTCAGTCTGGTGCCTTTGGCCAAGGTGGAAACTAAAATTGAAAACAGATAGATGTTTTACATTTAAATAGGTTTAACATAAACCTGCATTAAGCCATTTCATGGACGATTGCACAAATATCTTTTGCAAACTTAGTACACGTGAGCACATATACAGTAACCCTTAATGTCTTCCAGAGAAATAAGGTGCAGATCCAAAATTCTAAACAGCTACTTCGAGTTCCTCTCACTGAAAGAAAATGTAATGGCTTTCAGGGAATTGCTCTAATAATATCGAGGCATCTGCAATGGCTGGCCAGAGCAGAGCAGAACAGAGTGTGTGTCACCGTAAGTCAATTTAACAAGAAATAAGCTTCCCCCTGGAGATTCTAAACTCTCTAGCCTCCCACAAAGAAAATTGAATTTTGGAGGTCACACCTTGGGTAAATTACCAGAGGGAGAACCTTAACATTCTTTCTGTCAAACGCTCTGGGACGTCAGTGCTATTCTGCCAACAAATTCGCCACCAAAGAATTGCCCCCTCCTCAACACCCTCCACCCCCAAATTATAACAAGTCCTTGCAGTCCCCTAGGAAATGGCAAATGATTGTGACACTTAAGATGCCAGGGACCAACCACGCCAGATGCAATCAAGCTCAAACAGCAAGTTTTGAACCGCGCCGTGAGGAGCAGGATCCATACTGAGCGCAGGGGTTTGGGGGCGGGGAGCTCGTGAGACTGTGACGGGGGTCAGAGCGAGTCGGATAGACCCACCGATAGAGAGCTTTAGGTTAAAATACACTAGCCAAATATAACCAACGGAGCTGCTTTTACTGAGGAGAAAAGCAGGTCGCCAAGTCAAGTCCAGGCGAAGCCCTGGCTCCGTGAGTGAACTGCCCCCTAGCCGAGTCCCCGGAGTGGGTGGTCGGAGGGCTTGGCGCGTTCTCGCAAAGGCGGGAGGCGCCCCAGCTCACTGCACCTGGGGCACTCCCCGCCACGGCCGCCACCCCTCTACCCCCAGCCCCCGCACGCCCCGCAGCAACACGTGGGGCGCTGCCATTCCACCGCCTCGGTTTTCCCTTCGGCTGGAGTTCCTGGCGGACGCACGCATGGCCCTGGGAAGGTGCTGAATTACTCCTGGGAAAGATTCCTGCAGCGTTGAACTTGGCTGCTCCTGACATTTCCATCCCACCCCCTGCGCGCTAGCGCTACACACACGCACACACACGCCCCTGTGGACCTGCCCAGGTTACGCGCAATGCTGGCTGCCCACTCAGGGGCACAACACCGGAGCGGGATGCAGAGGCCAGGACCCTAGCTCTGCTGGCCAGGGGCGAGGAGGGTGTAGGCGGAAGGACTGTCCTAGCACTAGGTAGTTCCAGGGACTCAGCCCACTCCGTGGCTGGCCCAGGCCCCGCATTAGCTCGGGCCGCTGGCACGAGCCCCGTCTCCTTTTGTGCTCTCCGGGGAAGCCCGCCTCTACTCACCCGGGCTGCACGCGGATTCCGGCCGCCAGCGGCAGTCCGCTGCCCCATCCCACGAACACTGCGGCGCCCCCAGAGTGTGCAATGCGGCGCCCCGCCAGCGCGCGGCCGGAGCCAAGGAGTGCGTGGAGGGAGCGAAGGAGCGAGGGAGGGAAGGAGGGGGAGAGAGGGAGGAAGGGAGGGCCGCGGAGAGTAACAGGGCGGCGGGGGCCGCGCGCGCCACTCCCACTCGCGCTGGGCACTCGCCGCTGCCCGCAGCCGCTGCCCGCCCGCGGGGCCTCGCGGGCCGCCGGGCCAATCAGCGCGCGGGGGGAGCCGAGCCCTCCGCGGGGCGCGCTCATTGGCCCGGAGCGCACGACCCAACTCCGGGAGAGTGGGCCCGAGAGCCAAGTCTGCAAACTCCCGCCCGCACGAGCTGACGGTCCCGCGCAGGTGGGGTACCGAGCTCCACACTCCGGCCGGCTGGGCGAGCCTCCTGAGTTCTGCGAACTGAACCGGGAGGATCTGAGACCTGTCCTTGAAGCCCGTTCGCAGCAAGCGTTCAAAACGAGCAACGTTTGCTCGGGTTGCACTGATCCCTTCCTGTGAGCGACCCCCTGCGCCACTCGCTTCACCGTGGCCGGTAGCTGAGTGGTAGGAAGCCTGGCAGTGTAAAACGGCCCCAACAAATCTTACTCCCCGCCACCCCCAGGGCCGTGCGAAACCCGCTGCAACTGAGTACCGCAGCTTAAAAGCAAGTCGAGCTCTGAACCCAGGGCAAACCTAGACAACTTGACATTTGCAGTAGAAGACCCACACCGCGGGGCGGACCACGGAGTGGGGGAGAGAGCCGGGGAGCGGGTGGTGGTGGCAGATCCTCGCGAGAAAGTGAGTGTCCAGTTGTGAGTGTCAGTGGGAAAAACCCCGGGCTTAATTCTCCCACTCTCTGCCATACATTTCCTTGTAAGGCCCCTACCCCCAACCTCCCTGGAGGAATTGATTTTTCTCTTCCTTGTTATAAATCATGTTTGACTCTCCTGGACTTTTCAATCCAGAGCCTCAGACGGGAAGCAGAGCATGGCCCTATTATTCCCCTACTCTGGGCACCGATGAGGGCTGGCAGCGACCGGTGAGTGACCAGGGAAGGTCCCCAGAAAGGACTGGAGGAAGGACTGCGGGTCTGTCCGGGAGCTGGGAGTTTGTCACCAGCTGCCCCACCATCATCCACCTGCTACCTGGCCTGCAGGCTACCTTTGCGAGGACGGCCCGCCCAGTAGCTACATTTGTCCATCTTTGAGGCCCCTCTCTCTCCTCTTTGGTGTTTCTATTCTTCGAGCTTCTTGTCAGGCAGATCTCTGAATCTTCCTGACTCTGCTCCTCCCTGTGATCTACTCCCTCTTAACATAAAAATATCCTCCCCTCCACTCCACTCTTTTTTAAAATTTCCCTCCCATTCCCTATATTTGGAAGGGTCTCAGATAATGTATTTTTGATTAACAGCTCCTGGGCCTCAGAAAGTTTTTGTCTTACTTAGTTTATGTGCACAAGCTCTAGGTTCAAGTGGGCAAAAATAATTAGCACTCCTTTAGAGCATTTGGACACGGGAGGTGATCACTGCGGGGCTGCCTTCCTGCAGGGCTCAGCACATTGAATGAATTGAACACGAATTAATCAAACAGAACCTGGAAATGTCCTTCAGTAACTGGGCAGGTCACCTCTCTGAATCTGGTACTAATGAGGGCATGTCCTCAGTGTCATCGTTGCCTCTTATTTAGTTTCCAGGGAAGAAATTCTTTCTACCAAAGTTCCCGTCTATGTACTTAGTTCACTTGATTCTTTTAAAATTTTGACTCAGTTCATAGTATAGTCAAAACTTGATATTTGGGTTCAAAATTAAGTTCAGTATATTAATGCAGTTCAAGAGACTCTGAACTCCTGGTGGAGACTGAATCCTTAGGAAGTCTTTTCAAAAATGTATTTCAGAAGAATGATGGAAGGATAGGCACTCAATATGTCGGCAGTGATTATCTCTCTGTGCTGAGATAATGGATAATTTTTTGTTTTTTTTTTCAATACTTTGCTGTATTTTCTAAAGAACATGTAATACTTATTAATCAGGAAAAACATTTTTTAATATGTTAACTCCCTATATACAGTGCTCCTCAGGCATCAGAAGAGCTAAAGCATTCAATTCTCCCTCTACTCTACCCTTCACATCTTATGAATCACCAAGTCCTGTGAATTCAGTCTCCTAAAACAGTTTTAGGGTCTGTCCCTCCTCAACATCTCTACTGCCATGGCCACACCCTTATCATCTTAACAGGGCTTCAGCCATGATCTTAACTGCTCTACTGACCTTGTCACTTAAAAGCTTACAATCCTTCAGTCTCCCCAACTCCGCTGCTATGAAGTTCAAGCCTATCCTGGCTGGTGAGGCCTTTCCTTCCCATCTTGATCCCTGCCTTCCATTCCAGCCTTATCTGCTGCACCGACACTTCCCTTCATGGGATGATCCTACCCCACTGCGACTTTATGTCCTTCCCACAGGTGCTATGTGACTCCACATGCCCATGGCTAAGGCTGTCCAGTGCTGGAACACTGTGCTTCTCTCCCCAGCCTCACCCCAACTCCCAGCCCCACCAGCAAGTTCCTACCTCTGCTTCCAGACTCACTTCAAATGTCACTTTTTTAATGAGATCCCAGAAGCAGATTTAGCAACTCCTTGTCTCTGTACTTCAAGAGCAAGCACTTTATTTACTCAATGATTGTTAACCCAGCTCCTATTATGTGCCAGTCACTATGAAGAAAATATATGTTGTATTTGTTTTCCTGGAGCAGACCGTGAGAGAGACAAACATTAAGTCCTGTCACACAAATAAATAATTGCAAACTGAGATAAGTGCAACAAAACCACTACCTGTGCAAAAAGAAGCATGGTTTACTTTGAACATGGGCCAACCATAGATCTTACCACATTGCGTTATAATCTGTTGATTTATTTGTGCAAAGTTCTGTCTTTCATCATATTCATCTGCGTGCCCTCATCTAGAACACAGTGCCTGGCTCATCATAGGTGCTCAGTAAAAATTTTTAAATAAATGAATGAATGAATGAATGAATAAGTGAATGGGTATCTAAAGCCCCCATGAAGAATTTTATTTCACGTATTTACATGCTATAGTTGGACAAAATCTAAAAGTCTTTAGTTCTGTGTTTTAAAAATCAATATTATTAAATCCTTGTCCCATCTTTCATACTGTAACCTGGTTTTCCCAGCATAAATTATCTAATTTCTTCTTCTTTTTGATGTCACATGAGGAGACATAGCTAATGTACTATTTGTAGATAATCTATTGTTGCTAGGAGGAATTTATTCTTTTTTTTTATAAATTTGGCTTTTAACATATAAATATACAATTTTAAGATACAAAGCGCAATCCATAAAAGAATAAACAAATTGGACTTTATCAAAGTTAAAAATGTTTGCTCTGCAAACAAAACTGCTGACAGAATGAAAAGACAAACATAGCCTGGGAGGAAATACCTGCAAACCATACATCTGACACAGGACATGTAGCTGGTATATGTAAAGAACTCTCAAAACTCAGCCATAAGGAAACAATCAAATTTATTAATGGACAAAAAAATTGAACAGGCATTTTTACCAAAAAAGATATGCAGATGACAAATGGCAGGTGAGAAGATGCTCAGTATCATTAGTCATTAATGAAATGCTAATTAAAACCACAGTGAGATACACAATGAGATTAAAACCACAATGAGATAACACTTAATATAATGGTTTAAAAAAACTGATGACGTCAAGTACTGATGAGGACGCAGAACAACTGGAACTCTTGTTCATTGCTGTGGGGATGCAAAATGGTACGGCCACTCTAATAGTCTCACCACTTTTATAAAATTCAATATATACTTATCTATATGGCCCAATTTTCTACTCCTCATTATTTACTGAAGTGAAATGAAAGGTCTATATTCACACAAAAACCTCTAAACAAATATTTATACCAATTTACTCACTAAAACCTTGAAACAACTCCAAAATGCCTCAACTGGAGACTAGATAAACAAAATGTAGTACATCCATAGAATCGAATACCACTCAATAATGAAAAGGAATGGACTGTTAATACAAACAACATTATGTATCCCAATGCTCTATGCTAAGTGAAAAAAAAAAAAAGACTCAAAGACTAAATGGATGAACTGGTTAGGAACGACAGAAGCAGCAACATAGAAAGACTTAAGATTTTTCATGATGGTGGACCTGCAATTTAACGTCTGGATGATCTGTATTTAGATCATTCATGAAAATTCCACTCAACAGTCTTCATGAAAGAAGAAACTGTGACTCTCTTATTTACCAAAATATCACCAGTGCCTCATACGTTGCCAGTACAGAGTGGCTACTCAGTAAATACTGGTTAAATGAATAAACAGATAAGAATGAAGATAAAGCTGGGATTTTACAGGACTGTAACAAAATTTTCCATTCGGATGAGTGTTTTCTCCTCCAAAATTGCTACTTTGTCACATTACATTTTTCATTCCAGTGATGCTGCTCCCATTTCAAAATATGTTCCCTTCTCCTTTCTACTTATTAAAATATTGCCCTTTCTTTAAGGAAAATTATTTCCCTTAAATAAATTATTCACTTTCTTTCTCTCAAGCAAACAATAAATTTAACATGTCTTGATATTTTACTCATTTTTCAATCTTCCAAGTAGTGTCTAGTTTATCTTCTGTTTCCCTACAACAAATACCAGAAGTTTACATAGCAGGCACACAGTAGAAATAAAAATCCAGATTTTATGCAAATCTTGAGAGATTTTTGGCTCAAAAAACCATCATATTTCCAGATGTATCACTAAAAGTAATTTTCATTTATTGGACACTGATGGTTGACATTAAGCTCTGGAAATATCATTAAAATATTTCTACTCTAACCAGTTCGCACAGTCAAGTGACGTTTAAAAAATCATTTAAAGCTAAGCAGTTATGGAATTTATTATAAGAACTCAATTTTCTCCACCAGTTTTTCTATCAGGAAACAATAATCTTGGCTGCCAGCAGAGACCCCTCAGTTGCTTTAAGACATCAATCAGTTTTATACCTGTTTCTATCAGGGAGTACTTTTTGCATAAACACAGATACCACCCTACATAGAATTGACACTGTAATTCTTCCCATAAATAAAGTTGTCTTCTAATTACCATCTGACCATGAAAATATTGGAGATTAAGGAGAGGAAGTCATGAGAGATGGGCTATGTAAGTTAAATAGGATATTGTAAAGCATGAATCTAAAATGGTCTAAAAGTTTTATTACCTTCATTTTCCCCAGTGTCTATCACTGAGGTAATCCAGTACTGGTTGAATTTTTGCCTCCAACCCTGCTTCTGAACTCAGGGCAAAGAAAAAATGAGATAAAATTTCAAGAGGTTAGATTTTCATCATTTCATCAGTGTCTTCCCTCATCCCCATTGCTGATGCCTTTAATTCCACAATCAGAACAAATTTCCTTAGCCAGGTCACAAAGAGGGCTTATCTTGAATCGCGTGCTAATCTGATAATGGCTGCCTGGAACACTGTGCTGACAAGGATCATGAGGCCAATCTGATGGCTCGATTAGCAAACCTTTGGTGAAGGAGAGCAATTATCATTTCAGTTTTGGACACATGCAGATCGGCGTGGCTGTAGAACATCCAGATAAGGTTCCCTGGGGGTGGTCGGATATGTGGGCCAGAGCTCATTAGAGATAAACATTTTTGAAACTGAAGTATAAAGTTTAAACTCTCTCCACTGTCAACTTGTGCCCAGAGCAGACATGTGCTGTGCAGACATGTGCTGAGACCTCACTTGGCTTCAGCGCCCTTCCGAGTTCACTGTTCCTCAGAGCAACCGCCAACAGACAGTTGTTGCGACAAAAGATGTAAACAATTTCACCACACGTCATAGGATTAATCCACGTGCAGCACCTTATGGGTTAGTACAACAGGATGGTAGCTAAGGAAGTCTCTTATGCTAGTGAGGGTATTATTCAAGTGACTGACCATGTTGTCCAGGGTGGTTAAAAAAGAAAAAAACTCAAGCTTGAACATAAAAATGAACTTTTTCTCCTCCTCAATTCCACAGATTGGAACCAGCATAATTCCCTGTCCTTGGGTTAGCCAATTCTTGGACCAGGCATACTTTCCTCTCCCTGTGTTAAATATTACTGGGACCAAACAAAAATAGCCTAGCTCTTTGCTCCAGGGAATACCTGCTCCTGGAAAATAAAAGTGTGTGTCTATTAAACTGCTTGCATTTCAAGGCTAACTTCTCATCAAGTGAGTACTTCCAGATTCTCGCCTCGCTGTGCCTTCCAAAGGCATTATGTCATAAACTCTGCCCATTCCAACCAGCTCCTGCTTTTCAAGACTTGCCTAGAAATCCCAGCTCCAGCTCTAAAAACTTCATAAATACCTATGGAGATAAATGAAGGGAACTCAGATGAGAACAGAGGCTCATTATTCAGAGTTTGCTATAGCAAGAGATTAAATCTTGTGTTTGACAGAGACTAAAAACAAGCAGAAAAGTGATAAAATTCTATAATTATTTCAAAAAAGGATGACTTCTGGTATGCTCTGATTGGAAGTTGTCATGGAGAAGCTGGAGGCAGGTTAACTAGAAGCGGGGAATCCTGTGTGATTGGTTTGAGGGGCATATTTGGCTCTCACTGGTTAGTTCTGAGTTGGTGGGAAGGGGGCAAAATTAGGGGAGCTGTCAGTTGTTGATCAGTCTTCATCATTTTAGGCCAATTGCTGCAAACGTTGTGGTTTGGCTACCTGGGCTAGCTGGTGCAGAGACTGGGGGTCAGAGTTCTGTTGTTATATATCGTCCAGCCATTGTGCATTTATATGTTTATTCTCTCAAATCCTTCCCTAAGTTTCTGATTTTGAGTCTCTATTAAGACTGTCCAGGAGGTGTTGTCCATATTACAGCAGAGCTAATAAATTTAGCTTTGCTTGATCTACATATAGATGTTTCTGCCAGTCTTTTGAAGAGTCAACAATGAACAGTCCATGTCTAGTATTACACATGGATGGGATGTAACTATCTCCTTCCCTTTTCTCCCAGTGACAGTTTACTTCCAACAAGAAAACAGGATTCTCCAATAAAACTGTATAGTTTCTAGGAATACATCTCTGCCCAGTGCCCTCTGTGCAGGGCCTGGCTGTCTAACCGTGGGAGATCCTCGACTGTCCCAGGCTCCTGGGCCCAGCTGCCAGGATCCGAGCAGCCAGTCCTTCCTCTTTGGTGGAAGGCATATGGCACAGTCTTGCAAGTCTAATACAGAAGTGCCCATCTACCAACATTCTCCATGACTGGTAGATTGAGCAAATGTAGAGGTGTCCTGGAACTGACACTGTGAAAATACACAGAATAATCAAATTGAGGACGTGCTGAAGTTCCCTGGAATTCTGTGTTCAAAGAATAGTAATGTGTTTTGCTGACAGAGCACATTCATTCTTTTAGCAAATATCTATTTAACAAAAGGCATCTACTAGAAGCTGAAATGATGAGCAAAACAAAAACATGGCTGACGCCATGTCTCATTGAGCTTCCAGTCTAGTGAGGGACAAAGTCATTGATCAAATAATCTAACATAGAATATGAAATATGAGAGTATTAACAGAGGAAACTGGGAGGTCTCAGCAGGTATGCTTGAGGGATTAAATACCAAACTTGCTTCATTATATAATGTGCCCAGGCAGAAGGTATTCATAACAAGACATTAAAAAACTCATCAAAAAATCATTAGTAGATCTCTGCTTCCAGCTAAGATGGGACTGAAGTTACCCTCCCACTGGAAATAATAAAAAAAAATGGACAATCTCTGTGTGAAACAATGATATGCAAGATACTGAACATTAGACAACAAAGGACAGTGATCCTTGAGGGACAGAAAACATTAACCACTACACATTTATTTATCAGCCAGTTCCATCACTGTTGGGGATGGGAGTTCCAACTATGGAAAGAGGGAAGAATAGAATGGACTCTGAGGTAATTAGTTAAAAAAATGAGGTGTCAATATGAACTCATTTTCAAATTTAGATACAGAAAATTTATATATATATGGCTATGTTTGTTTTCATACATAGATATTGATACAGATATACATATCCATACAGATATAGACTTCCCCTCCTAGTTCTGTTCATTGACAGGGCCTAGAAGCAATCACATCCCGTGTAGTGAGCACACCTAGCACCAGATCTTGGCTTCTAAATTCCATTCTGCCCCAGAGTAGCCAGGGCACCTTAGAAACGGGGCTGATTCCTGGGCTAGGGCATGGAGCATCCTGTTGCAACAGAAAATACAGAAAGACTCAGCAAACAAGGAGGACATGTCAAAAGGATGCAGAAGCCAGCTTAAAGGGCTGCCACTGGCCAAATCTGGGACAGTCTGAACATTAAAATAAATAATAACAGCAAAAGACTGCAATGAGTTCAATAAAACAAGGACAAATAACAAGTAATGGTATATAATTTCTATAATTTAATATAAATAATAAGATAATAAATAAAATAAGGAAGGAGGTCTTAGTTCAAGCTTGCAACACTCCCACCTTGAACTTGGGCAAAATTCTCTGAACTTTTAATATCTTCCCCTATAAAATGGTGCTAATAACAGTGCCTATCCCTAGGGTGGTTTAAAGGATTAAATGAGATAATAGATGTGAGAAGTGCTTTGGAAACAAAACACGTAAGTGAGGGTTTATATGCTATTCCCAGGACTTGGGAATATGGAAGAACGGCTCACAGTAGTGTGCCAAGAACACTAAGTTGCAGTGGGTGCTGCTAGAATACTTCACCATGGTCCCAGAGAGAAAGAGAAGCCCTACTATGTGTGTGTGTGTGGGGGGCGGTGGGATTGGGAATTGCCATGCTCCAAAATCAACAATCATATTGAAGAACCATGAAGCAAAGGTGGTGGCTCTGAAAGCTAAGAGCAAATTAAGAACATGCACAGGTAGTAATGCAAGAGTTGCTAACTGTGCTAATTTTATAAACCACATTTCCAACCAATAAACCATGTTTCCAACCTACCTACTGGTACTTCAGGAGAGTGGGCTAAATCATCTTAAAGAGATGGAAGCTATGGACATTTTCCCTGCAAAGATCAAACAAGGTAAATAGATGTGTAATGTGTCCTCTTCAAACTAACAACTTCTGTCAACTTTCTCTCCTGCTAATCAGCTTAAAAGAATGTCTTCTGTTCTGCAGCTAACATCATTGCCTTTTGATATGAAGAAACATGAAGAAAATGTACATTTTCCTTTTTCCTTATAACTCTTAGACTAATATTTATTTTTAAATTAAAAAAAGAAGAAAGTCAAGGAGGAGAATACAGTTTCCACATAAAACTTCCCCAGTGGCAAATGCTGTGGATGTTTCTGTTCCCAGGAGGAGAGAACAGGGAACCATGTAGGGAGGGCTGGGACACTGCAGACCTGGGTTCTGGCTGTGCCCTTCACGGGAGCCTGGGAGATGCTCATCCAATGTCCATGCTCCTAACTGGCAGGGCAGGTGCCTTCTTCCTCCCATGTCCCCTGACTCTGACCTCCCAGCCATCCTCTTCTCTGTCTCATCTTACTTCTTGCCCATTCCATTTCAAATGCCTTTTTCTGCCTTTGCAATGAATCTTCTACCCCCAACTCCATGGAGTCTCAAAAAACATGATAAAATGAAGGAGGATGTATTTGCTGGAGCTATTGCTACTCTGCGGAAGAGCCTGCAGAGGAGAAGGACTGGACCCCGTTTCTCAGGAATTTTGCACCAGGAAGTGCTGGATAGGAGGCTTTTGCAAGTGGGAGAGAGTGAAGAGCAGGGCCTATGAGATCCTGAATGACTGGCTATGTGTGATGTCAGCGCTCCTGTGCCACTGCCACCCCTCCGAGGGTCCCAGGTGTGATAGGTCAGCTTGACCTCGCTCACTTTGATGACAGCCAGGGAACTTGGTTTAAAGGTCCTGGGTACTTAGGTGGGGTGGGTCTTCTCGGCTCTTGCCAGGTCACGGGTTTCTACACCTCTTCATGATAGCCAGGCATGTCTCCAGCTCTCAACATGGGGTGGGTGGGGTGGTCCCTCTTGCCTTGTCTCATCCAGAGCCTTTACAATGTGGGGTTGGGGAGGGGAGTATGGCTAGGGCCACCACATAACCAGTAACCCCTGGAAGAAAAGTCATCAGGGTTTGATGCTTGTATATAAAACTCCCCATGGAAACATCAGGTAGCTCGCAAGTCAGTAGGTTTGGGAAGTTGGAAATTTCACTTCATCAATCCCTGGTCCCACATATGGAAGTACTTTAAGACTTAGACTTCACATGACAATGCTCCTATAAATGTCTTCTCTCTTTAATACCACTCTCTCCTAAAGCCCCTTAGGAAGAGGGGGCTCAGTTCATAAAATCCTGATTGTCCCCAGCAAACGTGAGGGCTGTGGCCTCCCAAGTAGTGCA
Organism: Camelus ferus; assembly: GCF_009834535.1. NCBI lineage: Eukaryota > Metazoa > Chordata > Mammalia > Artiodactyla > Camelidae > Camelus > Camelus ferus. Next base: position 28,580,564 of record NC_045700.1, on the reverse strand, counting down.
TTGGGGCTCTCAGGTTCAGTCATTGCAGATTCCTGCTAAAGTATAATTCTCAAAAGGTTAAAAAAGGTGACTCCACAGCAAACTTCAAATGAATATGTGTCAAAAATCTGATTCAACTCATTAGTTAATAAGGGACAAATAAGATATTAAAAGTAACCCAAAGATCGTATGAGAAGTGGGAGTGTGTGTGTGTGTACACAATTTAATGAAGAATTTAATGAAGAAACAGTAGGATAAGATTGCTGGGTACAAAACTACTTCATAAACCATAAACTTAAGAATTATCTTTTCCACTGAACAGAAATTATTCCTATTTACCATAAAAAATCTACAAATTAACATGGACCTAAAATTAATAAGAAACACCAAGTGCAATTAAATAGTCCATTTCTCTCATCTTCAGGTGGCTTTGCCCCTGTGTGGCACTGAAAGGGTGTGCGCCCCACCTTTTCCCCTTATTTCCAAGTTTTAGATAATTTTGGTGTTGTTTCTTAGGATAAGGAACCGGGCAGCAGTGCTGTGAGTGACAGGGAAACAGGTGTTTGGTTTTGTGGTCCGTCTCCACCAAAGAGCAGCAGCTGGCTTCCTCGTCACTCACCTAAGTCAGCACACCTCACTAAGCTGAGGCTACCTTTTCTCAAAAATAGCACTTTCTTAGAACGAGGACTTTGACCAAGTTTTGCCTAAATTTAAGGGGCACAGAGGAGCCAAGAAACTTGTGGCTGAATGTGTTTTAAAAATTATAATTTGGTTAAATATATATATATTCTTTTTCATTATAGGTTATTACAAGCTATTGAATATAGTTCCCTGTGCTGTACAGTAGGACCTTCCTGTTTATCTATTTTACATACAGTAGTTGGTATCTGCAAATCCCAAACTTCTAATTTATCCCCCCCCTTTCCCCTTTGGCAACCATAGGTTTGTTCTCTATGTCTGTGAGTCTGTTTCTATTTTGTTGCATTTGTGTCATTTTTTTTAGATTCCACGTGTAAGTGATAGCATTTGATATTTGTGTTTCTCTGTCTGACTTACTTCATACTTCAGTTTAAAAAAATAAGAGAATAGGAGGCAATATTTTTAAAATTATAATTTGGGAAGAATATAGAGAAAAATAAACTGTGCTCACTTGATCAATTTGCCTTTTACCAAAGAACTAAATGTATATTTTTTACAAACCCCAATAAAAACCATAACAACCTTGAAATGAAGCAACTTAACAGAAAAAAGAAAATAATCCACATTCTAAGGAGATACTAAAAAATATTGAAGTGGCAGATGGATGATAAAAAACAGTATAAGACCTAGAAAAATCCAGAAATTAAAACCTCGATGCTGGGAAAATGGTGGGTTGCCTACCCTATCTTAAAAGCCCTTCAAGTATGTCATAGTGCAGATTCCCAAGTCTACATGCAGCGGCCAGTGGTGCAACGGAGCAGATGTCCCAGGTCTTTCTGTGAGATTGTTCATCCTAGTTTTCTAAAGAGATGAAAACCCTTTCTGCAGTGCTTCCTGTTCCCCTCACTTCCACCCCACCCCGGCAATGTATGCTAAAGCAAATGGAAAACAGAGCAGGGCCGAGCAGGGCCAGCTTGTCTCTGCTCCTCTTGGCATCAGCAGGGGCAGCTGGAAGGAGGGCTGGCGGCAGGACTCACCTGAGGGCTGCTCACACACATCCACTCAGTGGCTGCCCCCGGGACTTCAGGTGGGGCCCCCGCTCCTCCGCCCGAGGGTCTGCTTGGCTCCCTCCCCGCCTGGTGGCCAGCTTCCAAGGGCCAGCCTCCAAGAGAGAGCAGGGGGATGCTCTTTGTGACATATTGTCTTTTGTGGTCATGCAGTGTCACTTTTGCCAAAATGTACTGGTTCAAGCAAATTGCTAGATTCCACTCTTTGATGGTTGCACTGTCAAGGAATTCGAGAACATGTTTTAAAACCACCACCACAATGATGCCATGTTATTCATCTTTTTCATTTATTATACTCTGTTCTGTAACCATGGTAGTAGTGGTGAGAGCTCAATCTGGAAAGTCATGTTTTTGAGTTTGGGGAAATTTTATTGATTTGAAATTGGCCTAGCCTCTATTTTTAATGTTTTTTTCCTACGGTATGCCTGCCAAATTTTGGACCTCCTAATCTATCCCCTAATGTTCATATCTCTTCTCTCTTATTTTCAAGCTCTCTCTTCTTTCCAGTTTCAGGGAAATGTGTTCAACTTCATCTTCCAAGCCTTCCATCATATTTTAAAATTTCTTCTAACCTATTTTTTTCATTTCTAAGAGCTCATTTTCGTCCTCTGTTCTGATTTTATGGTAGCCTGTTTTTGTTACATAAATACAACATTTGTCATTTCTTTAAGGATATTTATTCATTTAGGTTTTTATTGTTAAAAAATTCATACATATGCAAACTTAAAATAATATGATGAAGACCCCTTTCCCCATGTGCTCATCCGCTAAAAGGTACGCCAGAGCAAAAACGTCATGCTGTAATCAAGGGGTTCAGTGAAAATCTGCATTCTGAAGCTGAGATTTTGGCCCTTTTTTCCATGCTCAGATGTCGGAAGCCTAGTAGACGGGTTAGCCCTGTAGGTTTCCTAGGGCTTCCATAAGAATGTACCACAAGTTGGGTGGCTTAAAACAACAGAAATGTGTTCTCTCACTGTTCTGGAAGGTAGGTGCCCCGAATCAAGGTGTGCTTCTGGAGGGCTCAGAAGGAGAGTCTGTTCCATGCCTCTTCCTAGCTTCTGGCACTTCCAGCAATCCTTGCGGTTCCTTGGCTTGTAGATGTGCCCCTCTGATGCCTGCCTCCATCAACACAAGGCGTCCTCCCTGTGGGTCTTCTATCTCCGCTGTTTCCCTTCTCAGAGGACTAGACACCAGTCATTGGATTAAGGCTCCCCCTAATCCAGTATGGCCTCATTGTGATTGATTATGAAGACTCTATCTCCAAATAAGGTCACATTCTGGGCCTTTGGGGGTCGGGACTTCAATGTGTCTTTTGGGAGCACAATTCAACCCATAACACTCCCTGCTGTAGGAGATTGGGTGGTGTGCTTCACTGAACTGAACTCTTCCAAGCCCCTGGTTTTTCCCAAGGAGCACTGGAGCCCTGCCTTTCACATCACTCTTTTTAAAAATCTAAATCTTCTGGCAAACGTATTCCATGCTACGCTTTTCTATGACTACGCTTGCACACGTTAATGCATTTCACCTGCAAGTACTCCTTTGGGGGAAAAAAACAAAAACTTAAAGCATCTCCTAGCATGCCACCCTTAACCCACACGTGTCTTTAAAATCTGCCAATCAGCTTTAAGTCTATTTTACAGGGATTTAGGAATGAGGGAACTTTCTAGTTTGTCTTTAAAGCCAAAGCTGAAACTTGAAATAAAACCTCGAGCATAAGGAAGAACTTCCAATTACTTAACAAATCACGTTTTTGTTAAGTACCCCTCATTTTCTCACACAGATACATGAACACACATGTCTTTTCGTGGATTTCTTCATGGTCTTTGCTGCTCTAAGCCAGGAATTGCCCGTGTCAGGAGTTGCCCATGTGGACGTGTCAGTGGTGGCCTCACCCAGAAATCACATCTCTTTCCCTAATTAAAATGCAAGTACATCAGGTGGGTAGAGTTCTGAGTAAACAGCCTTTCAAACACAAGCCAGATTTCTACTGTTGTTTTGTTAGTGAGCCCTGTGTCTGTTGGGAAGTACTTGGTGGCTCGAGGGCTTGACTATATTTCTTCTGCAGATGTCACACCTTGTCACCAGCCACCCCCGCCTCGGTAAGAACACCCGGCGGGCATTTGTTCCCTTTGAGTAAATGCCACTCTCCAAAGAACCTTCCTACAGGATCAAACATGTTTTGCACAAAGTCCATTCCTGCCTCAATGAAGGTGCATAAAGGCCATTTTTCTCAGAGGTCAGTGAATGATCTAAAGTGTAGAGGATGCAAAGTTTTATGTTTTTCCCCATTGGCTGCATCTTAGCAAAGTGAAGATTCCTGTTGCTGAATCATTAGTAGCTGACAATGTGTGTTATTGAGTGAAAAGAAGAAAAAGGGAGAACTAATATGTGTTTTGATCGACAGACACAGGAGCCTTTCCATACAATGGAGTAAAAGAGCCCAGAAAGAGATGTAATTTTCTGTATTTCTTCCCTTTTTGCCTGGGGCAGCACAGCCCTCGTCTTTGAACAAGGTCAGGTGCATTGTGCCTGCCCAGGGTTTGAAGAGCATTGAAAGATTCCTGGAGGGGGTGTATCCCCAGTAACAAATGGCTCTGTGGGGGAGGAGAAGGGACCCCACACAGGCTGCCCCTTTATCTCCCCAAAGTAGGGGCCCTGCAGGCTCTGAACTAGGCGGGGTGAGTTAACACCTGCTCTGAGAAAGAATGTAATGTACTCACTCTCTGGTCACAGGTAGCTGAATTCCTGATGGGCAGGGCTGGAGGCCCTTTTCTCTCTCCATCACTGTGAAGTGGGTAGTAGAGAACTATGCAATGTTTTCCAAGTTGAAAGGTCAGTAGAAACTAACTCTCAAAGCAAAAAAAAAAAAAAAAAAAAGAGAAAGAAAGAAAAAGAAAAAAACCTGAAAATGTCAAATGTGTACATATTTGTTTATTGAATATAACCATCCATTTTTGTATTTCAACATTATATTTGGATAGATAAGAATTTTTGTTAAGTGTCAGTGCACTCCGGAGGAATTAAGGAAATTTGAGACAGGTGGAGTAAATCAATCTGGTAATTGATATTTATTGAGGTTTTCTGTGTGTGGCTATCAGAGAATGTGTCAGTTGGGGAAGACTTTAATGACAAGTCATGGTCTTTGCTTTTAGGCAATTAGCAGATTATCCTGGAGAACAAAACACGCACACACATAGCATCAGTAAGTATATTGTATAACACAACACAGCTTGTATGACACATCACAAGTACTAATAGACTTCAATGCTCAAGCACCGTAAAATGGAGGAGTAAATAGGAGTCAATCATGGTAGGGGATGTGGATCCTTCTCCAGAGACTTGGGGTTGGAAGAAATGTCATTTCTTTACCATTTTCAAATGAATTAATTCAGACTTATCAAAAAGCAGTGAGTTTACCTTTCTATTCTGAACACACAGCAATGACAGATGAAAAGGCAGGAAGAGAGAGAGAAACGAAGGGAAGATGGAAGGAAGGAGGAAAACCAAGATCTAACCAGGCTCAGATACAAGATGAGATCTCTGTGGACCAGACACAAAAGGAAAACGCAAATTGTGGGTTCTGGGCTCTGGAAGTAGACACCAGCGACTAGGAGCTTGGTCCCTGTGAGACAAGGAGTTCTAAATGTGAATGAGACTTGGAGTAGAGCCAGGCTTCCTGTTTGATGCCAGAGGCAGACAGGGCTCTCCACTCGACTGGGACTATAGCTTCAGATGAAGCTGTGAGCCTGGCGAGACAAAGGGCAAAGACAATGTGTTAACTCCCAGAATCTGAGCCAACTGCCCACACTCTGTAAATGGGCCTGCCATACCCCTCAGTGGCCCCTAGGGGCAGTACATCCCAATTGCAGAACCTGGCTCTAGTTTAGAAGTGGGAGCGCTGGGCCAGGGAGAGCCAACCGCCAAGCTGCCATGGAGGGAAAAGTTTGGAGGGGATACTCACTCAAAAGAAACCAAAATTATTTCAAAACACAGGAAGATGGACTAATTTCTCTCGAAGGACAGCCAAGAAACAAAAGACTTGGAAAAATAGTTGACTCCAAATGAAATTCATCTTAGAAAATCACCTGAAAAGATACCGGCATCAATGTGCTGATGTTGTTCAGAGAGATAAATAAAGGCGTTGATGACTAAAGAAATAAATTATGGAGCAGAAATAAGCACAGATAAAAGGAAAATGAAACAAGTTAAATCATACCTAAGTTCCCACACTGTTAGAAGGGCTGGGAACCGACTTTGGTCATAATCAGCCTCCTTCACTACCGGGGAGGCTGAGGCTTCTGTAACGTTGTTAGACGAATGGAACATGTCTATCGTTAGTTCACCCTGTTTATGGCTGATATCCTCGTTGTCCAGGCCCTTATGTCGCCCAGGATGACCGGGCTCCTTGAGGGGAGGGGGAAGGGATCACACTGAAGCTGAGAGCCTTCCAGCCTAGCGCTGAGCCTTCCCAGCTTGCGTCCCTTCAGACGTCACGCCACTGAACAGAACGCCATTGAGGAGGAGGACACTGGTCCTACCACTCCAGACATTCTTCTCACTTCTGTGTTTAAAACACACAGGTTCTCAGGCCCAACCCAGAAATGTTGATTCTGTAGATCTGAGTCAGGGCTTGGAAATCAGGGTTTCTAACAAGCTCCCTTGTGATTCCTGTGCAGGAGACCAGGCATTTGGTGAGCACTGGTATTGTTTACATTCCTTATTTTTCAAGTGATGAAATCAGGCAGGACCAGACAGGACAATGCCTTCCCAGGTCACACATCTAATTATTGCCAGAATAAAGCCCCAATCCTTTCTTCCGCTTATTTTCTGTTTCATTCCCTCCTCTTTTTCTAGTTTCTTAGGTGGACGCTGAAGTCATCGATCTGAGACCTTCTATTCTAAGGGTTTAGTGCTATAAATTTCCCCCTAAGTACTGCTTTAGTGGAATCCCACAAATTCTGATATGTTGTGTTTTCATTTTCATTCAATTCAAAATACTTTCTAATGTCCCTTTGAATTCTTCTTTGACCCATGGGTAATGAAGAAGCATGTTATTTATTTTCCAAGTATTTTGAGATTGTCCAGATAGCATTGTGGTTTGCTTTCTATTTTAATTCCTTCGTGGTCAGAGAATACACTCTGTATGACTTGAATCCTTTATAATTTATTGAGATTTGTGTTATGAACCAGAATTCCATCTCTCCTGGCAAATGTTCTGTGTGCCCTTGAGAAGAATGTGTATTCTGCTGTAGATGGGTGGAATGTTTTGTAAACGTCAATCAGGTCAAAGGGTTGGGGCTAATGTTCAAGTTTTCTGGCTGATTTTCTGCCTACTTGATCCATCAGTTATTGAGAGAAGGGTAGTGAAGTCTGCAACCATAACTGTGGTTTGTCTAATTTTCCTTGTAGTTCTATCAGTTTTGGCTTCTAGGTACTTCAAACCTTTGTTGCCAGGTGTATAAACATTTAGAGTTGATACATTCTCTTGTTGAATTGACCCTTTTGTCATAATGAAATGGACTTTTAAAAAAATCCCTGGTAATATTCTTTGTTGTGATATCTACTTTGTCTAGTACTAACATAGCCGGTCCAGCTTGCTTTTGATTGGTATTAACAGAGCATATCTTTTCCCACTTTTTTTCTTTTAACCTATTTGTGTCTTTATATTTAAAATGGTTTTCCTACAAACAGCATGTAGTTGGGTCTTGTTTGTTTTATTCAATCTGATTATCTCTACCTTTCAATTGGAACGTTTTATTTGTATTTGACTTTTGATATGATTAGGTTTAAAATCTACAAACTTGCTATTTGTTTTCTATTTGTTCCTTTTCCTCTTTTTCTGTCTTCTGTCAGATTATTTTTTATGATCCCATTTTATCTCCCTTGTTCCTTTATTTAGACATATCCCTTTGTTTCATTATTTGAAGATTTCTTTGGGGTTTACAGTATACATCTTTAATTTGTCGAAGTCTGTCTTCAATTGATGTAATACTATTTTATGTATAAGAACTTTACAAAAGCAGCTTTATTTTTCCCCCTCCCAGGTTCTGTGCCATTGTTTTCATACATTGTACTTCTCTCTGTAAAAAAAAAAAAAAAGCCCCACATTATTATTATTTTTGTTTGGTCAATTATTTATTAACATATATAAATAATAATAATAACTATTGTATACTTACCCATGCAGTTACCATTTTTGATGCTCTTCATTCCTTTGTGTAGATCCATATTTCTATCTCATATCATTTTCCTTCTGTTTAAAAGACTTCCTATAATTTTTTTTTTGTACTGTGGCTCTACTGGTGATGAATTCTTTCCACCTTTGTATGTCTGAAAGAAAAAGGCTTTATTTTTGAAAGATATTTTTGTTGTGTGTAGAAGTCCAGGTAGACAATTTTTCTTTTAGTACTTTAAGAATATTTCTCCACTATCTTCTCCCTTGAATTTTTCCTCTGAGAAATTTGTTGTCATCTTTATCCTTGTTCCTCTGTCTGTCCTCTTTAGTCCCTGGCTGTTTCTAGGATTTTTATCTTTATCACTGCTTTTGACCATCTTGATTGCTATGTGTCTTAGAGTAGCTCTAGTTCTATTTCTGTTTCTTGTGCTTTTGATTCTTTGAGCTCCTTGCATTTGCGGCTTTATAGTTTTCAGAAAATTTAGAAAAATTTCAGCCATTATCCCCTCAGTTTTTTTTGTTTGTTTGTTTGTTTGTTTTTGTCTCCTCTTCTGCCACTTTGGGGACTACAATTATACACTTTCTAGACTGTTGAGTGTTCCCACAGCCCACTGAAGTTCTGTTCATTACTTTAATCCTTTTTTTCTGTCTATTTTTCATTCAGGATAGTTTCTACCTCTTTGTCTTCAGGCCCATTAGCCTTTTCTTCTGTAATGTCCAATATGACAGTAGTCCTATCTAGTATATGCTTTCCCCCTCAGACATTGTAGTTTCCATCTCTAGGAGTTCAGTCTGCATCCTTTTCATATGTTTTTCTTCTCTATGAACAATTTGTAGCCTTTTCTCCACCATTTTGAGCATATGGAATATGGTTATAATAACTGATTTAATATCCTTGTCTACAAATTCTGTAATCTGTGTCAGTTCTGGATTGGTTTTGATTCATTGATTTTTTTTCTCTTCATGATGCTTCTCTGCCTTCCTGGCCATTTTTGACTGGGTACCATAAATTGGAATTTTACTTTGTTTGGTGCTGGATATTTTAATTCCTTTTTTAACCAATATTCTTGAACTTTGTTCTGTGATGCAGTTAAGTTACCCGGAAACAGTTTGATCCTCTCAGGTTTTCCTTTTAAGCTTTGTTAGGTGGGACCAGAGCAGAGGCTACGCTAGGGCTAGCTTTCCCCACTGCTGAGGCAATACCCTGCAGAATACCTGACGCTTCTTGCATGCCCTTGCATGACGAGGTCTAAGTGGTGAGACCAGGCTCCCTTTCCTGCCCTTGATGAGCCTTGCTGATTGCTCCCGCTAATACTTCCGGGTGGTTCTCTCCCCAGCCTTGAGCAGTTTCCTCACTGCATGCACTGATCAGTACTCAGCTGAGTACTGGAGGGAAACCTTCTTTTCTAGAGTTTTCTCTCCGTGCAGCTGTTCCCTCTCCAGTACTCTGGCCTCCGCTGACTCCCAGCTCCATTTCCTCAACTCAGGGGAACTACCAGACTCTGCTGGGGTTCCCCTTCCTTCTACCGCAACTGGAAACAAATGAAGTGGACCCTACAATTGTTGCTTAGAGAGAACTGGAAACTCTTCCCAGGCAATAAGCTAAGGGCAATGGTAGGGATCACCTCATTTGCTTCCTCTCTCTCAAGTGTCAGTGCCTTCATTGCCAATGTCCAGCATCTTGAAAGTTCTTGCTTTGACTATTCTGTTTGTTTCCATAGTTTTATCAGGTGGGAGGGTAAATCTGCTTGCTGCTACTCCATCTTGACCAGAAGCAGACGCCTCCCCAAACACTTGTTTAAAGTGAAGAATGGAGTTTATACAAATCAGAGTATTACAAAATTGTTGGCCTAATATCACAGGAATGTGGCAAAAATCATGAAAGTGCTTTGTAAATGACCAAAGTTTAGAAAACACCTGTTCACTCCAAATCACTCACTACACAGGAAAGTAGCTGAGGTCTCCATGGGCCAAGAGATGCAGTGAGGTTCCCACATTCCTTAGTGAGAGAAGTAAAACCAAATTCTTTTTTTCCTCTCACTGTGTCCAGTATTCTTGCCAATACTTCCCTGTTTCAGGCTACCCCAAACCTGCTCATTATAAAGAGAAATTTCATTTTCTTATAAAGTATACCTGATCAAATCATAATGCTTTTTTGCATTTGGAAGCCATGGAAAACAGCCCCTGGTCTGATTTATTTGTATTATTATCAAATCTTTTTTTCAACCTCCTTATAGACATTTTAGGGGCCAAATTGCTCACATCCCTTCCACTGAAATGATATACATTTGCAGTTCATCTGGAAAGGAAAGGGTTGCTGTGTCACATTAGGTGATGGAATCTGACACTGGCTTAAGGCCATCTCCCCTTGTAAACTGCTGTTTTTAGGAGGAGCAGGACAAGTCAGCTGCCACAGAAAGTGTGCATCTGACCCCTAGCTCTCCGTCTGGGCAGGTCCTTTCATCTATTAGGCATCATGAGTATGATTGCCTGGGGCCTTCAAAATTTCCAAGGACCTGTGGAAATACTTGCAATGTGGGGAAAAAAAATTGATCGGTTCCAAGTATTAAAAAGAAAATCACACAATTAAAACTGATGTTTTTATTTTTTAAAATGCAGCATGGGAACCTGTGGCTGCAACTCAACTCTTATGATTTCTATATGCATTTAATTCAATATGTTATCAGTTCATTTTACTCTGCTTGACATGATGTGAGTGAGAAATCCACTAAGGTCTTTAAAATGCCTCATATTCTCTTACTGAAATTCCAGAGAATTATCCAGTGTTGCTGGTCACCTTTGCTCGGAAATAGTGATGAATTCCACTACATCCAAGTTCAGTTACGGTTTTTCTTTTTTCCATTTTACCAAATGGGAGCATGGCTTTGGTGATTCCAAATCGGTTTGCATTTTTGTTTGTTAAATTTGCTTTGCCTGTGAAGCCAGTTCTCAAACAAGATGAGAGAATTCCAGATCCCACAGGAATCTATACATATATATATTTTTTTTTTCAGTGATCTTCTGTTGAAGACTTGTAACAGGTCTTAATTACTCCGTGGCTTCTGTAATGCAGTAGCATTTATATTTCTTAATTTTTCTAAATTAAATTAAATTTGCTACCAACACTCCTTTACCAAGGTTGATGAGAAGTTCGGTTACCAGGGCTTCAGCACCACTCTTGGCTCTTACAAGAACCCCAGGCTGACGTCATCCAGGCAAATGGAGGATAACCCAATTGGGGTGGAGTTTTTTCCTTATTTCACAGGCATTTAAGGACATCAAAGCAACCAGTACTGTTGACAGTCCCTCAAACAATCCTTCACCCCCTCACCAAGCTCAGCCAAGGAAACCTTTGCTGGGCCACCCCATGTCTAAGCTGCTTGGTCCTTAGTTGCAAGGGCACAGAGTCATTCCCATCTGAGGCTGTGCCATCCTTGGAATATCGCATTGCAGCTCCCTGATGCCTCTGCCCAGCTTCAAGAAAATCAGCCATAATCTGGGGTCAGGCTTCTTCCTTCTTCCACCCACAAAGTGCCAAGTCCCCATCTAATTCTCTTTCAGGCAGTGTAGCCCATTCCTTTGATGGAACTGGGGCAGTGTTTCTCATACTGTGATCCAAAGAACACTGGTGATCCCTGGTAGCCCATCAAATAATCTTCTTGTGCTTTACCAGTTTCAGATGAAAAAAAAGCATCCAAGCAATGTTATTCCCATCCACTTCACAAACTGGAAATGTAAGATTCAGTAAGACTTTTACAGAAATCCCTTCATCAGATCCTTTATAATAAACCCAAGATTTCCAATGAAGCCCCTGATGGAATAGATGCCAAAGGGAATGAGATGAGACATAGTCTAAGAAAAGACTAGTGTACGAGTTGGTGGTCTTGTTGGCAGCGTTGGGCATTAACTAATGGGAACTCTTCCAAAGGGCTGCCAAGGGCTCCTGTAAATTTGTTACTTATAGTAGTCTGTTTTCTTCAGCTCCCCAACGAATAGAGAACAGAACAGCTGAGGAAGCATCCTTATTACTCAAAAGGAAATGTTGACACACCTTGGGGCTTTGAGCTTTGAGCTGTGAGATGAACGGCCCAGCTTTACACCGATTAAAGGAGTAACATGGTGGATAGTAAGTGAAATCATGTAACGAAATCTACTCTTTTCAAAAGCCCCTCTGGCACTTGTTCTCATGAACATTGTTAGATATTTTAGGAAAAGCTAAGGAAACATTTTTAAGAGAGAAGAATGAGTTTAGTCAGTGGGATAAAAGCTATCTGGTAAAAGCTTCAATTCGCACCCTTTTCCCATGGTAGACCTCCCCAGGACGCTCAAATTCAGCCTAATACGCTCCAGAAGTATTGGTATGTTCCTTTTATTCCAGACATTAAGGTAACAGGATCTGAGATCAAAACCATAAACTACTCACACAGCAATACAACACAACCAAGAACAGGATTTTTTACGTGCTGCCTAAGAGCTCTCCTCAGTTCCCTGACAAACCTGCACGATCCTCTTGAGCAACTGCCTGCCTTTTAAATCGGTCCTGCGCAATTAACACCTCATCCCACCCAACTCTGTTCTCTACACTGGACTCTTGAGCACTTTATATTGTCAGTATGAAATACTGCTAATTATCGCATTGTCTTCTCACCAATTGCTGTTTGAGATTATTTTGTTTCCCCAACTAAATTTTAAACATCTTGTGAACAAAAAGTATTGAATCTCTTTGGCATACCAGAATAACAAAAACAAGCCTAAGTACCTAACAGCTATACAATTAGACAATCAGTAATTACTGGACTCTCGTGTTTAAACTACACATCAAAAATTTTTAAAAACTGGGTCATTTTTTAGGTTCCCTGCCCCCAAATTTGATAAAGCCTCAGATGTACTGCAAAATAGATTATTTGTTATGAAATCTTTTTTTTTTTTTTTCCTTTTCTTTTAAAAGTCTTTTTTAGAAAACACTGGTCAGGAAAGTACAATGTTCCCAGAGAGACGGTAACATCACAGGACAGCAAACTAAAAATGGACTTTCGCATAGAAATGGAATTGTTTTAGTTCTAATTTGAGTTCTGAAATTGGATTTATTTGATTAAGAAGAATAGAAGCATTTCTCAGGCTGTGTGAAGAGTTAAATTTGGGGCAGGTGGAAGACCAACCACACAAAGAACAAGACCCAGGTCAAAGGTCTTCCTGAAAGAGAGCCTTCCTCTCTCTGCTGATGAAACCCTTAGTGTCTGCCGCTGCCTTCAAAGCACAGGAAAGTGCACAGCCCTGCACAGGCCCTGGTCCCATCAGCTCTGTGACTGGAGGCGAGCTCACTGAATTGCAGGCAGATGACCTCAGTCGCTGACTGAATCTGTCGGGCTCACTTTTCGGTGTCTTAGCATCCTTTGGTAAATAACCAGAGCTTCCTTCCTCCGCTTCCCATCTGGTTTGCATCACTGACAAATTCCACTTTTCCTCTCTTGAAAAAGACATTCTTCTTCAGCCCTGCCCATGTGGAAGGACACATTCCACTCCAAGAAGAGCTGGAATGCAGTCTTCATCATAAAACAATGGTAAGTGGTTGAGATAAAGCACCCAATAAAGCAGCGGGAAGGAAAAACAGGCAGAAAGAATGTGTGCCTTCGCTTGGAGCATACTGTCCATCCATCAGCTGCAAAGGAATTCTGGAACAGGGCTTAAAGTCTCATTAAAATGCAATAGGGCATCAGGAAGTCAGATTTGGACCAACACCAATGAGATATTTTTCTTACAGTTCCTTTCTTCTGAACAGCCTTGCTGTGGGCTTTAAAGTTCTCTCTCTGACCAAATTTAGTGAAGTTGCTTTTTCCTCCTCTCTTTGATTGAGCCCAGAGCTTTGGGAAGGGCAGCGAAGTAAGCCGAAATGAAATTGCCAAACTTATGGTTCTCAAGTAAATGAGATTTTCTCTAATGCTTACCAACTGTCACCAGGTCAGATGGATTTTTCTGCTTGAAGTCCCTTGATGCATTAATTTCTCTGCCGTCTCACGGTAGCCTTCTGAAAGCAACCCGGGCAGCTGTAAAAACATAAAAAGAAAATGCGTAGCATAACTGGTGCACAGAAGGACAGTAAGAGATGAAAAGTGAGGCGAGGGCAGGGAGAAAGGTCTTCAGACAAGCATGTCGTTTGCTTGGTTTTCGACTCGGAGGGCAACCCACACAGTGGTCTACTCAGACCCACTGGGAAATGGCACCAGGTGCTGGGTCCGGGTCAGATGAACGCGAAATCCTAAAAGGCAGCCGCCACATACTCTCTTTTCTTGATTCATCTAGAGCGGAGACTCTTTAAAAGAAACCTTTGAAGCAGTGAAACCACAATAGATGAAACAGCCGAGAGCGGGGCGGCGCTGGCTGAGGCGGGGTCCCACGAGCAGCCAAACAAGGCGGAGCGTGGGAGGCTCGGAAGTCACCATTCTCAAAGGTCTTCGTAGTCCATGCGGCGGCGGCGCAGGATTGCATTGCTTTGAATACAGACGGCTGACATCTAAGTTGGAGGGCTAGCGGGCATTCTCTCCCATGCTGTCCTGTACAGTTTCTTACTCATTCTGGTTTCTTGGGCTAAAAATTAGTATCACTTTTAACAGATACCTCAAGTCTTATCACCTACCGTCTAACTGCCCTCACCTTCCTTACTTCAAAACACATTTCAGCACATATTTACTGGATGCCTCCAGTGTCCAAGGCACAAGGCACTCTGGTTATTAAAAATATAAGTAAGGACGGTAGGAGCCACAGCAGCAGTGGTGGTAATGACAACAGCAACACCCACATAGCCTTTCTTAAGGGCCAGGCCCTGCACTGAGCTCTTCACATGTATTGAGTCATTCGGTCATCTGAACAACACCCTAGGAAAGATATGATTATTATTTCCAATTTGCAGGTGGGGAAACTGAGGCATATAGCGATTAAATAATTTAGCCAAAGTCACATATGTAACCAGTGGCAGAGCTGAGATCTGCACCAGTCTGGCTCCTGAATCCGCGCCTTTAGGATACTTGCTTTCTGCGCACTGTCTCTGGGGGTTATTGTCTCTGCTGCAACATGGAAGTTTCTGCTCCTAGAGCTTTCAAAGCCCATCTCCTCTCTGGAACCTAGTAAAGGACTGTGGGCAATGGATACCCGAAGGGCTAATGACGTTTGGGGGCCCCTGGAAGCACTCAGAGGTTCTCTAGTACAAGGAGAGAGGATCGCGGGAGGAGATCAGACATCTGGCCAGCGAGGCCGGCAGGGGCTTTGGAGCATTGAGAGTCCAGCTATGACTACATATGTGACACGTGTACTAACCATCACTGTGTGACGCCTGGGGCTTACAAATTACACACATGATGTTTGAATTTTAGTCCAAATGAATACGTGGTCCCTGTTTTTTGGAAAGGGGTGATGGCAGTTACATTTCAGTAGAGATCTCTGGGGCCTCTGTAATTCATACTCTTCTCCCTTTCTTCAGTTGGCAGACATTTATTGAACATTGATTGTGTGAAGAATGTCACCGGCCTTTTCAGTAAACAAAGGATGTTGTGGCCCTAAATCCATCAGCCACTGCAGCCGTCCCTGAAGGTGCACCCTGAGGGGAGTTCAGGATGGAGAAAAACAGGGTAGTGGCCCCAAATAGTTAAGATGCATATCAAAGGAATGATTTCAATGAGCCCAGACTCTTGCATCCTCCAATTCATAGAAAAGCACTGAAATCATTAGCTGGAGATGTCTTTTTTGTGTGTGATTAGCAGTAATTTTTCTTATTTCTATTTTTTCAGCAAAAACTCATATATATCCTGACCCCTCCCTGACACCTTTGGAACAGCCCCTCAGAACTACCTGAAAGGCTGTATCCTGGGCCAAAGTCCCCAGTAAGTTCGTTGAATAATTCTCAACATTTAGGTTGTGCTTTTTTTTTTTTTTTCTTCAGTAGACAATTGTATGTCAGACAGTAGGGCAGGGGTTGAGAACACAAAAATACATACACAAACATAGTAGTCGTTGCCCTCAACAATCTCACAGTTTAGTGGGGAATTGACCTATTAAATCGTGAACACGCTGATAAGTGATGTGTCACAGGAGAGGTATGGCTATGTGTAGGTTGATACAGAGGAAGGGCTTGGAGGAAGTTAAAGAAGGCAGCTTAGTGGACGTGCTGCACAGGTCTTCATAGGTGACTGTGAGGTTGCTCAGATGGCAAGTGGGGGGAAGCACACGGGATCCATAGGGGCAGGTGGAGAGCGTCCAACACAGCCGCCAGGGTCCTGCTCTCCGCTTGCAGCCTGGACCTTTGATTTCACTGTGTCCTCCCTTGTTATCTGTCTTTCAGTTTTGAATTGCCCAAAGGAGGTGCCAGCAGGGACTCAGAGGACAGGAGGGGAGGAGCATTTCCTCCTCCATCTCTTCTCTGCTCAGCCAGGGTTCAGCTCAGCAGGAGCTGTGTTCTCTACCCAAGACTACACAGCTCTCCTGCGTCCAGTGAGAGAAGGGACGGATACCAGGAGGGGCAGGTTTGGCAGCTTCCTGCTGTTGCTGGCCCCAGGGTAGTTCTACGTTCCCTCACTGCCCAGACCTCTGTAAAGGGTTTCTTGAACCGTCTTCCATCAGTCTTTCGGGTGCACCATCTGTTCCTGTTGGGACCCTGCATGATGCAGCACCCTAAGCTTAGGTGATAGGGTATGCAGAGGAGGTGTGAAATAACACGGCTCATTTCAGGAGCTGCCACTAGTTCAAATGGCCGGAGGCAGAATTCAAGAAGCAGAGACAGGAGCTGTGCTCGCTCGGGAGGCTGGCAGGGGCCAGCTTACAAGCAGCCTCCTGTGCTAGGAGTAAGAACCCTTATTCCAAAGACTGTTAATACCACTGTGGTTTCTGTATTTGGCTTTTCTGGTGATTTCCTCAGGATTCCTCAGAATCTCATGTTATTTATGGCCTTGAATTTAAGGCATTGTTCTCCCCCGGAATTACAGAACAAAGCTTGCAAATAACCTGGATGAGAGGTAACAGAACTCCCTCTATGTTCTGCTGAGAAGCCCCTTGAGTTACTCTTAGGATTGAAAACACAGAACTTAGCTGAAGATGTAGCTTTCCTCTCTCAGTGTGGAAAGCCCTGAAACAAATTGTCTACTGGTAAATGATCTAGGATTGACTGCTCCTCTAGGGTAAAATATAGTTGTCCTTCTTCACTTTATCTTTCTGCTAAACAACCACTGAATTTCCTCAGGAACGTGAGCCAGTTAGGAGTTATGGTAAACCCTGAGAATAGCATGTCTCAGTATATTCCATATTCCTGCTCAAACTCAGACGTCCATCCCATCTGAGACTAGAAAGGGACCCAAGGGGATGAGAAAACAGTTCTTTATTACCGAGCACAGTACACTGAACATCATAGGATATTGCTGTGGGACTGATTGCTCTGAAACAGAGATACTTCAATATGCTCTATAGCCAGCCCTGGATGAGACAAATATTATAGGTGGGCTGAGCCAACACCCATCCCCAACCCCTTTATCCTTTGTCATCCTCTATCATGGAGAGGAGGAAGGTTAAATATTCATTTTACCCACGTCCCTTGCATAACGGATATGTGTTGAGATTCTGGCCAATGCAAAGTAAGTGGCAGTCTGCTGGGGGGTTTCTGGGAAAGACTTTGCATTTCTCAGAAAAAGGCACAATTGCAATTGGCATCATCTCCTCCTCCTTTCTTGACTTGAATGTGGAAGGGCTGTCTAGAGCAGCAGCAGCCATCTTGTAAGCAGGAGGAAATAACAAACATACATGAGGGCAAAAACATACAAAGAGATTGGATCCAAAATGGCACTGCTGAGCAGTTAAAAAGAACAACAATGTTCCCACCTCTAGATTTCTGGTTACATTAAATGCTGTTTAGGCTACTATTTGTTGAGTAATCCGTTCCTTTTTCCCTTGAATATTCTTTATTGTTTGTTGTTGTTTCTTTTTTTAAAATATATTTTTATTGAAGTATAGTCAGTTTACAATGTTGTGTCAATTTCTGGTGCACAGCACAATACTTCAGTCATATAGGAACATGCGTATATTTGTTTTCATATTCTTTTTAACTGTAAATTGCTACAAGATATTGAATATAGTTCCTTGTGCTATATAGTATAAATTTATTATCTATTTTATAATTAGTTTTTACAACTAAACACATTCTTAGGTAATATAGAAAACCCATAGCTATTCCATACTTCTCATTTCTCAGTTAGATCAGTGCTTTTTAAGACACTAGTACGGGCCAGCATTTTTTTCCAGAATGACTTTGACACGTCTCCTCACAGAAGTTAATGTTGCCATCCTATCTGACACACATTTGGCAGGAACAGTAAGTCCACTTCCATTCTCGTCCAGCTTGGATTCCATGATCATCATTACAATCAGTTTTGAAAAGACCTTCCTCTCTAACCCCTACTCCCACCCTCATACTCAATTGGCAAAACCCCAACAACAGAGAAATCCAACCGTCCCTCTTCTCATCGTGGGCAGCCAAGCTGCTGAAGGTTGTAGACTGGCTTCACATTAGATTCATCCTTGCAAACCCCAAATGGGCCCTCGACTCTGCTCCCAAATATTACTACATTTTTTTTTCAGGCTTACTTTTCCCTTCTCAGAGCAGGCTTTTATGCCCTCTTTTCTCTTTGCAAATTTCCTGTTCAGCTTTCTCCTCCCTCACTCTCATCATTTCCTCAGAAACTGTAACTATCAGGTCGCCTTCGCTCCCTGCCTCTGCAGCCATCTGTCTTCTCTGGCCTGCCTCCTGCTAGAACTGCAGAGATAGCATTTTTTCAGTTCAAAGTATATCCCTTTTTGCTCCACCCTGCTCTTTGAGCCAGGAGCATCAGCATCACCTGGGAAACTGTTAGAAATTCAGAATCTTCACACCACTCCGAGACCTGCTGAATTAGAATCTGCCGTGTAACAAGCTCCCCACGGGTTTTACACAGCCACCTATGTAACAGAGCAGGACCCAGTGGGGCCTTCCCAAGACAGACCCCCTCCCCGATATCCTCTGCTGTAGTTTCTCTCTGAAGTACCCAGATACTATTGTCTCAGATGCTAAAAAACACCACTAAATGGAAGAAATGAACTAGTTGATAATCATGAACACGTAGCCCCCAGACCTTCTGGCTACTAAGGATTGATTACCATCAACCAATCTGAGAATTGTGCACAGCTGATCACATACCCTCGGATGCCCCTCCCTGAGCTAGTCCTTAAACACGCTCAGCTGAAACCCTTCAGGGAGGTCAAAGGTTATTCTGGGCATGCGCCACTCACTCTCCTTGCTCGGCCCAGCAACAAACCCTTCTCTGCTTTAGCCGCCAACGTTCCAGTACCGTTTGGTATCGCTCCGCGCCAGACACGCAAACTTGGATTTGGTAACAATTCTGGTGAAGCTAGTCTAAGAGTCTATGCCCTGGCAGGTCAGGAATCACCCTTTTGGGGCAGCCCCTTCCCTGGGTCCCCAGCAGCTGCCGAGCTCACTTCACTCCGGGGAACTGGGGGAACTCTCCCTGAAAGGCGCTGGCCGCCCTGGCAGGAGGACGTTTGGAGCTGAGAAACATTGGGAACTACGGACCCCATTCGGCATTGCCTGCGGGTGAGTCGCACCAGCTTGCAAAGGCTGGGAAGTTTTTCCACTCCATTTGGGCTGGTTACAAGCCTCTCTGGGTTTGTTCTCTTTTGAGAACTGGTGCAGTCTGTCTGGGGGCCTCCGTCTGGGAGTGGAAGTGGAATTTTTAGAGGACACCTCCTCTGTCCCTGCAACCATAGCTTATTTGTTGTTTGTGTTTTTGTGTGTATGGTTTTGGGGTGAGCCACTGTGGTTTGGGCAGGATGGGAAGATTCTGCCAGCTCCACCTGGGCTCATTCCCTTCCCTCCAGGAAGCAAGCCATTCTGGGCTCATTGGGAGCCACTCCGGGTCCATTCTCAGGAGATCATCTGTTTGTAGGACCATGTTTGTTGTTGGTATGTGTGTGTATAGCAGCACTTGCGTTGGCCTGTTGAGACAGTCTTTGGTGAGAAACGCGGCTCGCTCGTGGTAACACCAAGGGTATCCTTCCCTGTTGCACTGGCTTCACCTGCAGCTGAGTTTACGGTGGGATTGTCCCTTTTTAGCTTTCACTCGGCTTCATCTCTGATGGGGCACTGGCTGGGAGTCTCCCTTTTGGGGCAAGGGAGGCTGTTTTGAATTGTTGTTTGCTTGATATAACATCAGCTGTGAATAATTATGGATGATCAAAGCTCGGATCCATCTTATTTTGCAAAACTGGGAGATCTTCAGCTATGCTCCTGTAAATGAAAGAAAATGGTATTTTACTGTAACATTGTGTGGGCTCAGGACTCCCTGAGATCTGGAGAACAATGACCCCTGACGGCTTTGCTGTTAAATCGCACTGGGCCTTTTGCAGCTTGGCTTTGATCTTGGCAGTGAATTGTGTGTGTGTCTCAGTCTCAGAGTCCAGATCTTCTTCTGTTCTCCTGGTTTTGCTGAAAGTGAGGCATGTGAATGTAAATGAATCACATATGTATTATTGTCTATTACTGTCATTTCTTTAAATTGAAGTGGGTATTAGGGAACTGAAAAAAAAAATCCCTGAAAATAGCCAAGACGGTTGGGTTTTGTAAAAAGCAACTACAGAATGAATTGACATTTCTCTTCTTGTGCCTTTGAGATGTAAATAATCTACCTGAACTCTCAAGGAAAAAAAAAAAAGGTTTTTTAAAACTCATAGGGAAAAACTGAGATCTGATTCTGTCTTTATGTATAAAAACAATTAGCTTGTAAATGAGCTCTGTTTAATTGACTAAAAGTAAGTGCTTACAAATTAAATACTAAATATAAAAGAATGAGTTTCGGGTTCATGTGATCTGGGAAATGTTGAACATTGAATTGATATATGATATTAAAACTGGTTTGACCTTGTTGGTATAATCAGTAGAGACATGTCTTTTATTGTTCCTAGGTCTACTGAAGGTCAATAAGTTCATGTTCTTTCTGTTGCAGTTTGTCAGCAAAGAAACCCAAAAAACAAAAAACAAAAAAACCTTGGTATGATGAAATTCTTATGAGTGAATTAAATGCAAATGACAAGAGCTTTTGGGTGAACTCTTTAGAAATAATTATATTTTAAGAATGTCTACTTAAAAGTGATCTCTCCAGATAATTGGTAATTTGAAATTTTAGAGTTGTGCTAAATTAAGCTAAATGATAGAAGTTTATTGAATAGTTGAATAGGTAGGTCATTTCCAAACAAAATAAGATATTGAAACATTCACTGGAAGTTAAGATTTTTAAGTTAAGGATACTTATTTAAATATGTAATTAAAGCTACTAAAGAAAACAAAGGAAACATTGCAGTATGCAATAGGAAAGTATGATGTGTGTTTTGAGTGAAAAAAAGGTATGAGAAATTGAATTCGATTTTGTCAAGGGAAAAGAAATTTGGTCCTAGAGCTGGTCGTTTCTAGATGGGGGAAAGAATAAAAAAGGACAAACTGGTAAGGGTAGAGAAATTGTGGAAAATTTGTAGAAAGGAAGCCCTAAAAAAGGTGTTCTGTGCATGGTCAGGATGAGATTAGATTGAAGTTAATCAGGTAAATGGATTTTGTTATTAAAAGTAGGCTAGTGCGGGACTAGATTTGGTTCCTCTCTGTTAAAAGAACAAGTTTTCTTAAAATCTTTCTGATAACATATTGTGTGAAGCTTTTTTTATATTTTGACAAACTTTCAAATTCTAATTAAAGTTCTATTGACTTCAACTAGCTTTGGGATGCTTCAAAGAGCCCCTGAGGCATCTCAGAGAAAAATGTTTAACTGGGAAAGTTCGGTGTATCGGATTGCACAGGAGGCGTTGTCAATGAGTGACAAGCCTCCGCAGACTGTACAGTGTGCGTGAGTGTTCTTGATATCGGTGTTCTAGAAATTGTATGGAGCTTCTGAAATTTGGACATGTCCTGGTATAATGCTATAAGTTGTTATCTTGGAATGTTGTACTTCACAGCAACTGATTAAGCTTGTCAAAAACACTAATGAGATCTTTGGCCTTGCCTTTTTAAGTCTTTCGTCACTCATAGTTAAGCTGATGCTTTGCAAAAATGCTTCATCTTCAAGAAGATTCATAAAGGGGACTTGACAAGTACAGGTTTCTTTTCTACTGCAGAGCTGGGTAAGATATTTAAAAGGTCTAATGAAAACACTGATTTTTAAAAACTGTTTGTAAAAAGGATTAATTACACAAAATTGAGTGAACTAATGAATATGGTTGGAATTTTTTGGTCTTGTCTGAAGTATTGCTGGCTTTTGATCTATATTTTTCAATAAAACTGTTTACCAAATGTTTGTCTCCATATCAGTATTACCCCTAAAGTTCACAATAGAAAAATAATTCTCTTATGGAGTTGTCACAGTAAATAACTCATGATGTATAACAATGCTTGCTTTGAGTCTGTTGCTACAAGCACACGTATGCTGCTTGTGTAGCAATTGGATACAAGTGATAAAATGTATGGCTTATAAAGTGTTTCCCCGCTCGCGTACCTCTGAGCCTGTTCACAGTTTCTGATTAGTTTTCCCCCAAGGTGGATAACCAAGCAGAGGCAGAGGAGGCCTTGCCCCGAGGGACATGATCTCAGCCTGGGGCAGGAGCCACCAGCCCAGCTTCGTGGGACAGATATTTTAATCATCAATGCTTTCTATTCAAAGATTTGCAATCAAAAGGGGAAATGATGGGAAAATCTGCACATACTAAGGTATGGGGAAGTCATTCTGGCTTATGCATGGTTTGACTTAAACTTTACTGACCAGAGGGGCCTGTTTTATGGCCTTTTGGACATGCATTGTTCATCTGCTTTGACGCTGAGGAGGGGAATGTGTCTGAAAGTCAAAATGGAGTAGTCGTGGTTCAGACAGCCAAGGTAAACCTAGGCGGCCGCTGCGGACGTGGCTTCAGGCATGTGGTCGAACTTCCCGGGCTGCGCCATACATGGGTTGCCACCCGTCATTCTCAACGCAGTGTCTGCTGGCAGATGGCAGCTGCTACCCTGTGACCTCAGGGCCTCCTCTTGTCACTAAATTTTTAGACAATAAAACTGCTTTAGATCAGATGCTAGCAGAATAAAGGAGATATGCGTACTAGCTCTTGTTAGATTTATGTTAATACCACATCAAAAGTTAAAACCTACTCAGATAAAAGTAGACAACTGCCCAGCTGGCTGCAAGTCTCCCCCGAAGTGCCAGGTCCAGACTGGTTTTCAGGCTTTGTCTCCTGAAATCCTCAGGAAATGTGATCTTAATCATGTTAAGACTGGGATCCAGGAATATTTCCTACTTAGTGTCTATTCTCCAGATTGAGGTAGGACTACAGCCTGTTTCAGCAGGAAGCAGCCAGAGTGGTCATCACCCCGTTCCCTGAAGGATTTGGGGAAGGGATGGAACCGAATTGGAGATTGAAACTGAGTTCCTGTGCCGGGTTTACAATTAACCTCTGTATCCAAAAGTATCCAAAATACTATCCCCTTTATTGTCCAACACCTGTTCTCAAGACTGAGGCGGATCAGATAAAAGGGAGGGCGTGTGTCCCAGCAGGACCCGATGGGGCCTTCCTGGGACAGACCCTCCCCCATGTCCTCTGCTGTAGCTCCTCTCTGAAGTCCCCAAATAATAGTATCGCTGGTGCTAAAAATAACTATCAGCAAATGGAAGGAGTTACCATCTCTTGGTAATCATGAGTATGTAGCCCCCGGACCTTCTGGTGCCTAAGGATTGGGCACCATCAACCAATATGAGAATTGTGCACAGCTGATCGTATTCCCTGGGTCACTCCTCCCTCAGCTGGCTTTTTAAAATGCTCAGCTGAAACCCTTCAGGGAGTCCAGGGTTTTGGGGGCATGAGCCGTCCATTCTCCTTGCCCAGCCCTGCAATACACCTTTCTCTGCTCCAACTGCCAGCATTTCGGTTTGTTTGGCCTCAGTGCAGGTCAGGCACAGGAACCTTCATTCAGTAACACTTACACCAACATGTGAAAAGCACTGCTCTTGACTTGATTGTTTCTTAAACACTTTCGTCTTCTTGTCATGCTTATTCTCCTGAGTCTTCATTGACTTTTTCCCCTAATTCCTTAGTTTTGATCAGAAAATACTGTCCTATACTACCTAAGAAAATCAAAACACTCCAGGGCCCACATGTTTTCCAACGACTAGTCTGGTTCCCTACTTCCCTTGACCAAGCCCCTGAATTCATTTTCCACACCTGTTGTCTCCACTTCCTCTTCTTCCATCCGCTCATCAACCTGAGCTGATAACCGTCTCTTCCATTCCACTAGAAACAGCTCTTGTCGTGTCCTCCATTTCCTCCATGGAACATCCCCCAGAGCCCACGTCTCTGATACTTCTAGCTCGCTCCCCGCTGAGCTCTCCCAGCTGAGCTCTGCTTAGTCTGCAGCTATTCCTACACCGGCTTTTCTGACCCTGCGTTCTCCAGGGTTTCCTCCTTAGCAGCTTCTCCGTGTCTTTTGCCAACTTCTCTTCGTTTACCTCAACACTAATTGTTGTGGTTCCTAAGGCATAATCTTGGATTCCTTCTCTACCTTATCCTCAGGTGATCTTGTCCCATTTCATGGATTAAACATCACCTACATGCTGTTTTCCCAAATTTCTCCAGGCTCAGAAACCCTTATTGGTAAATTTACCTGCTTGTGTGATATCTCCATGTGACTCATAATATCTCAAAATAGTTATATTTAAAACTGAACTTTTGATTCCTACCCTCTCCTCTCAAAAACTTTTTCTCCCCCAGTCTTCTCCATCTCAGTAAGTGGTACCACCATCACCCGATGGTGTCAGCCAGAGACCTAGTAATCATTCTTGATGGCTCTTTCCCTCACCTCTACAACTTAATCAGCCAATAAAGCTATTCCTTTTACTCCAAAATAGATCTTAAGTCACTCTCCACCTCTCCATCTCAGCACCCTAGCCAAGCTGCTGTCATCTTTCACTTGAACCACTGTAGAAGCCTCTTAACTGGACTCCCTTTATCATCTTGCCTCCTCGATTCCATTCTGCATATGGAGACCAAATTAGTCTTTTCAAAACACAAATCTGATTAAGCACCTGACTGTGTAGAACTCTTCAATGGCTCCTCATTGCATTTAGAATAAACTTCATATGTCTATAAACGGTCTGCATAACGTGACTCCTGCCGACCTCCTTGCCATTCTCTCCCTCCCCATCTGTGCTCAGCTTCCCTTCAGTTTTTGAAAACCCTGAGTTTCTCGCACACCTGGGAACATAATGTTTTCTCTTCCTGGCTCCTTCTAATTGTTCAGGGATCAGTTTAGCTGTCTCCTCTTTAGAGACCTCTTCCTTGACAACCATATTTAACCACCACATACTTGCCCTTCACCCTCCACACTGCTCCCTCTTTTCTTTTCAAACTCATTTCTAGGCAGTGCGAAGGAATGTGTCTTACTGAGGTAGCTTGAAGTCTGTGGTATATGTTAAGAGAGACACCTCTTGCTGGAAGGAAGGCCCTGGAGACAGCAATTCAGCAGGATGGGATTGGACTGGCACTCTCCCATGCAAGGTGTCTCTGAAGTCTGAAGGTGCCAGTGTTGGCCAGTGCGTACTGGGCCATTATCCCACTGGCGCCAGCGAGCAAGACCACACTCTTGTGGGTGGCGTGGGCTTCCCCGTGCAGAGAAGGCATTTCCCCTGTCAGTGGCCTAGGTTGCTTCTGGAACAGGAAACAAGGTTTGGAGAGATAGGCCTCCGACTGGAGGAACTAGGAATTGCATCCCAGCCCTGGGCCTTGGCTCTGAGGGCTGGACGTGCCTTGCAGAACTTGGCGTGACCTGGCCTCTCCACGTGTGGGCCTGTGGGCTGTGCGTAGGGCCAGTCTGCACCTAGCTGTGCTCTGCTCACCGCTGTGGTGTCCAGATCAGGAGCAGGACCTCTTCCCAGGTTGGAAAAGGAATGGGAAAGGGAAGAGCATTCCGCCTCACAGGGCCAGATTGGTGTTTGATGCACTGACCTGAGGGAGACAGAGCCCTTGGGCTTGAAAAAGAGTGTCAGAGGCCTCGGTGAGGAACAGAGAGCGGTAGGGACCCTCTGAGGGGCTCATTCCTGAGCACTGCTGACAGAGCACTCAGTAGGTCCCCGTACAGTGGGGGAACACGCGGACTTCTGTCCCCACCTTCAGGATGACAAGAGTCTAGCCCCTCTTATTCACAGCTCATTACTTGTATATGTGAAAGTATATTTCTGGCCATAGGCTAGTGAGAACTTCTCTTGTTGAAGGTGGCATTTCTTGACTTATAAGTTACATCTTGTCAGAAATCTTTTAGAGGCTATGACAGAAACCCAACTCAAAGTAGCTTATGCAAAAGAGGAAACTTATTGGCCCATGGATGTGAGAAAGAGCCTGGGGCTCAACCATGTCGAGGACCCAGTGCAGCCCTCTCTCTCCCAGCTTTGCTCTTCTCTGGGCTGGCTTCATTCCAAGGGAGACTCCCCACTGCTGTGACAAAGAGAACACTTGCCAGTCTTAAGTTTTTCTCTCCTTCCAGTTAGCAATCCAAAGGGAAGCGTAAGAAAGAGCTGCTTTCCTGAAATTACTCACAAAAATCCTAGAGAGGACTCTGATTGGTTGGCTTGGGTCACATACCCACACCTGAACCAATCAGTGTGCAGGCTAAAGGGATGGCCCAGCCTGAGCTGGGCTCCAGAGGAGGTGAGACCATGTGGTCAGACAGCACCACCCAATAGGAGATGGAAAAGATGTGGAAGTGACGAAAAATAGCCGTCTCTTTCAGTGAAGAGCATATAATTAGTTGGTAATAAAACCAAAGGCCCTGACCAGTGGGAAATGGAGACGATCGACTGATGTGCAGACCCAAATGGTGCAGAGGAGCAAAGAGGGAGAAGGAAAAATCCTCAGGGCCAAAAAGAAAAGGGATGATAAAAAGCAAAAAAAGGTAAAGATGTATTGATTCCAAAATAACCGAAGAACCGAGCACACAGTGGAAAATGTACCATAGACTATGTGGATTCCCATGATTTCTGGGAGGTATAGAAATGATTCCCAGAGCTGAAGCCCTGCGATGTACAACCCAAGACAATGTCACCCCCTTTAGCCTGGAGGGAGGAAGGGAATCTATTCACAGACTGGAATTTGAGATACCAGGAGAAAAGTCATACATACGAATTCAGATTTTAAATTTGTCCTCTATTATTTCCTGAAAATTGAATTTCTGTGCAAGATATTCATATTTTAAAATATTCATAAGAGTTCTGGGAATGGGAAATAAGCCAAGAGTGGCCACTTTCCCTGAAGCAGAATATCATTGGGATTTATATCTTATCAAACTAGTATAGCATTTTGCAGATAATACCCATGTAGACAGATTCTACATGTTGGTGATGACCTTGAGACATGATCTGGTGAGACCTTACCAAAAATTTAAAATCAGGCCCCAAACGGCTACCTCACCAGTCAGTCTCTGGAAAAACAGCCTGGCTGTGGAATCCTGTTACAGATAAATGCCTGGAATGAAAGCAGATTTCATAGACCAGAAACCATCCAGTAGCAAGTATATAAGTGTCTTCACTTCTGAATCCCTTAAAAATAAGAAAAGCCATATGGATAGGGAGGGGCACACAGAGAAGGAGAAAAATTTTAGAGTATATTGCCACTGGCACCTTATTTTTTGCAAAAAAAAAAAAAAAAACAACCTACAGAAATTAACATAGCACCACGGTAGGCATAGGACTTTGTTGGCATAACATCACGTGACAGAAGGGTGGCTTTAGCCAAAACTAAAAAGCTGCCATGGCTTTAGCTGAAGGACCAAGAGAAAGATGTATTTTATTTTCAACATTTTCATTCATCATCTTCCTTCCACAATCCCCTGGTCCCTTATCTACAGCCATGTTCCTCGGCAGTGTCTGCAGCACTGGGATTCCCCCTGGTCAGCAGCTCTTTGACAGCTAGCAACGTGAAAAAGAGCAAAATGTCTAGAATGGCTGAGGTACATCCACGGGGCTGTGCGAGTGATGGAAAGGAAAGAAGGAGAGTACAGGTGTCTCTCAACCACCCCCTCAGGAGACTAACCAGTTTCACAAGAAATCATCAAAACAACTATTTCATTGAAACTTAAACACCAGCCATCATCACTCTTAAATTATTTTCTCAGTGCCACTCATCTTTCAACTTCAAGAGCTAGGACACTATATCACTTCGTTCCGAAAATATAATACTAATAAATACCACACCTTGCAGGTTCAGTTTAATCAGCCCTGTCTTGAAATAGCTGTTTACTAACTTTGCATTATATAATTAAATGCCCAAACACTATATTTAAGAAACATTAAAACTGTCGCTTATGCTGATGGGAGTTGGGAAATTCCAAATGAAGAATGTCTAATGGTACTGCAAACATAAGACTCCCCATGAGGACAGCAAATCAGAATGGGAACTAGCAAGTATGGGTCCCCTTCTATTAATTATTGTGATACGTGAAGAATACAAAAGGCGGGAGCTCAGGGAGGCTTCGAATCTGCTTCAACATTTCTTCCTTTAATGAATCCAATTCTCCAAAACTGAATTTGTTGTGAGTTCCGAGAAGCTCCTAGCTGGGAGGGTTTTCAGGAAGAGGAAGAGGGTTGTGGTCATTTCTTCCACTTTGCAGACTATCCATTTCTTCTCTGTCATTTCGTGTCTCTCCACCCCTCCACCATCAGGTGGGAAACCCTGGGCTCATTCTTGATTTCTCTTCCCGAATGCCTATCTTTGACAGTCTCATATCTGAGCATCCCCATCCACTTCGCATGGCCTCACCCTAGTGAGTCACCCCTACTGTCGTCCCTTCTCTGTCCTATTGTAAGTGTCTCTCAGTTGGTCTCCGACCTTCTGATACCATTTTACTCTAGCCTTTGCTGCTCATGCTATCAAGTTAGCTTCTAAGATGTTGCCTGTTTCACTCCCACTACCCAAACACCACCTGTACACCTCAAACTCTTGTTGCTGGAATTCAAATTTCCAGGCCTGTTTTTAATATGTTTCAAAGCTTTTCTATTTAAAAACTCAGTCAAATCAACCTACTACTTCTTCCTTAATAGAGTAGGTAATTAACCTAGCAGTGTTTGGTGTGTGTATGTATGTGTGTGTGTGTATATACACACACACACATATATACATATATATTTATATATGTATAAATATTGGCCTAACCTATTTGTAATAAAATAAAGCGGTTGCACTCCTAGATCTTTGCCCATGTCATTCCTCCTTTCTAATGCTCTCCCTGTCTTTGCCACTTGTCAAAATTTGATCTTTCTTCTAGATCAGATTCCGCCTCTTCCATAAAGCCTTTTCTATCCAGACCACTGTGGTTATTCTCTCTCTAAACTTCTGCAGCAGAGGTCTGTTGAAAGCAATATTTGGTTCCCTCTTGAGTGAGAGGAAGCTGAGGTATTTATCCACCAACTTCCATCCATCATTGGTTGAGCTCTGTCTCCAGGAACATTGATGCTCTGGCATCTTGACCTGCCTCATGCATGAGCTGAGAGGAAAACCCTCGGACAGAAAGCAGCTGGTCTTATGGTAGAAAACTGCCAGATTGTAAGGGAATGTTGAGGCCTGGGTACACATAAGCGAATATCCTTTCATGGTATTAGGTGTAGAAAAGCTTCCCCAGTGAATCCCCTGTGTTTCAGATCCACTGCTCCCTGCTCTCGTGTTGTAGCAGTAACCCTATTCCCTCAAACAAGCAACTCTAGTAACTTCTTTCTCTACCTCCTAGACCACAGGAGTAAGGAGCCCAGAATAACTTAGCAGCAGTGGATCAGTGTGATGTTCTGTGGAATATCATGAGAACAACATGCTGGGGATTATATTCTGCCAGAGAGCTGGACGGTTAACGTAACCCTGGGGCACAGGTCTGACTGGGTGCAACTGTCCATCCCAGGTGAATGGATGCTACTTTGGGTTTCTACTTCCTGATGCAGCCTGAAGAATTTATGTGCTAGTAAATAGTTGCACACTGAGTGCAAGAGGCTCTTTTGATATGTCCTAGTAAAGGTACTGTCTCCCACACTTGCTGTGATTGAGGCTATGCCTTGGTTAAGTATGTGGTGGCCCTCCATAATGTGCCATGATCTACCTGGATTTCTCAAGGCTTGCATTAGTATGTTAAATGTAGAAACCAGTGTAGGAAATACATGGAATACCCTGGGTTTATCCTTTGTCTGAAATTTATCTGTAGAACCTCTGAAATCTTAATGGAGGTAATAAGAATGAAAAACAAAGCTGCTTTCACTGACAAGAGTTGGAGATTGGCTCCACCTCGATGCAATCTGCTGTTTTGCTCTGGGAAGACCACCAGAATTGACCACTGATTCATGTGAATGATAGATACTATTACTAGAAGTAAGGGCTTTGAGATTCTCTGGCTGTATGTTACTAAAAACGTTACCTATGTCAGAAGCAGAGAACACTGAAGAGGTAGGAGGCTGGGACCTCAAAGTGTGAAATGAGAATCCTAGCCTAGATCCTAGTCTCACTCAGGAGGAGTAATGTTGGTCACCTCTGGATCAGGCTAAAGCTTAGCCTTAACTCTTGGTGTCCTGCACATGGTGTTAAGACGGAGTAATTCAGACTTTGGGGAATATACTTGTGGGTTCTGATACCATTTTTCCAGGAGAGGTACAGAGCCAGGGTTGGGCTTTCCCTCGGGGGCCAGGTTGCTTCCACTCTCATTCGTCCTGGGAAGAGTCATCTCCTAGGATAAGATAAAGACTAAAAAGAGAGGTTTTCAAGGAATTAATACTTTGAGGTAGAGATAAGCATATAAACAAATAATTATTAAAATAATTATAAGCAAGAACAGGAGAACTAGGGTATTTTCATCACAAGTTTAGCTGCCCAAACGGGTTTAGACTGAAATCCTATGAACCCCATTTCCACAGAAGGGAAACACACAATCCAGATCAAGGATCCACAAAACTAGAAAGCAACCATTTTGTTTTGCAAAATCATCTCCAAGGTGATGGAAACTCTATCAAGAGGAAATGGGCTAAGATCTAGGATAAAGGAAGGAGCAAAGGAGATAAGAACAGTAGAAGCTGGTTATATTGGGTTCACTCCTGGCAAAACCTTGGATGGAAAAGACCAACTCTGACTGACCATTATGAGTTTATCCTGCTACTGGAGGCTTGCTGAGGTGCTAAATATAGGTTACTCTCTGACCAGCCCCAGGGACTTGTTTGGAGGGACACGTCTATGACTGGTGCCCATGAGAGACAGTGGGGGCCTCCACAAGGCATAGCCCCATTGTCAGAATGGGAAGTTTTCTCTCCACACATCTTAGGAGACTATTTTGTAACATTATTTGGTTTGCTGTCTCCTATCTCCATTGATTTCTAAGGCAAACACACTTACTAAGCGAGTTAGAAAACCAACAGTTCATGCAGTGACATAATCACCCCTCTCTACAGAGCATATGCTCACAGCCCCAAAGGGCAGTCTTATTATTCTACCCCCACTGGACAGATCCTAATTACTGCCAAGCCTGTTATAATAAAAAGTAAGCATATTAGTCCCATCTTTATGTCACATAAAGAGATGCTAAACATTACACCTGGGGATTTGGTACCTTCTTTTCACAAATGTGTCCCTCTTTCCCTTTGCTTCCAGTGCTGCCAAATGTTATCCTTTAGTCTGAAGCTAATGGCTAATGCCGTCACTTCGTTTACTCAGCAGCTGTGGCCCTCATCTAAATGAATACATGAGTAAATTATTATGCAGTGAGTGCCCATGGTGTCCTGAACTATATTAAAAATGAGGAGTGATGGCCCCAAGGAATAAGTTTCTATTTTCTTTGAAGCTCAGAATCTGTGTGAGGAATAGATTAAAACCAGGACAGAGTTCACCTCCCAACTGTGAACTAGAAAGATGAATAACTTGTGAGAGTACATTACTTTGGTTCTGGGATTCATTTTTGTATTAACCTGTACAGGTATGGATGAAATCCTGGGAGTTGGTAAACCCTCAGTCAGGATAACAAACCCATAAGGTGAAGCTCTAATTCTGCCAGGAAGGTGTTTGATTTGCCCTTGGCGGTCCATTCCAGACTGAAGAGGCCATCCCTGTATAGTCAGGGGCCCCCAGGCTCTGGTAGGATTTTGGAGAGATCCTAACAGAAGGACTCTTTACAGAAGTTTGGGTAGGATTAAGGGAAACTATAGGCAAAGCTGAGGAGCCCAAGGATAGCAGCAGGGTAAGTCATTACCACCCTAAGAAAGATGGGAGGAGGAAGGAAACATGGTGCTGGAGCCTGGGTGAGCTGAAAGAAAGGAAAGGGGTCCCCTGGGGAGGAGTGGTTGTCATGGAGGGGTGCAGCACGGACAGAACTGCAGTGCCGAAGCCGAGGGAGTAGGGAGGAAATACTCTGACCTCTCTCCTCCTGCCCTTTGATCTCTTGCATTGCTCACACTGGTCCAGTCCAACCAGAAACCAGAGGTTGATGGAGCCCAGATGATGTAGTCAGGTCAGGAGAGAAGAAGGAGGAGTGTGGATTTGGGAACGCGCACAAGATGAATGACCAGCACAATCACCATCTAGACTGAGGCAAATGCCAGCCTCCATCAAATTGTCTTTTCTTGCTCATAATATAATATTTCCCCAAATATATTCCATTTGGGGGTGGGGAAGGAAGGGTAGGTCTGTGCATAAGTTCATTTAAGAAACCCTGAATTAACACATATAAACAGGATCCACTACTCCAGGAGTTTTCAAAGCTGCAATAGGCCAAGGTTCATAATTTTTTTTCCAACAAGTAATTGTTCAGAGCTATGATGAACCAGGCGCTGGGCTGGGTGTCGGTGATACGGTGGTGAGCAGGGAAGGCCACTGCACCTGCAGGGCTTGCAGTCACGTGGCAGGCAGACCATAAACAGCAAACAAGAAACTGATGACAAAACGTTGAAGATGAAGTTCTCAGATGAAGGTAAATCATGCAGCATGTCCCAAACCAAAGTTATTTAGCTTCAGAAATCTGTATTTATGAAAATTTTATAGGGAGTAAAGGGCTCTCTTGGAGAAAGGCCGTTCTTAAGTTTCTCTTCACTATTAGTTACATATTTTTGCTCTGAAATTTACATAATTAAGTGCCTAATACCTAGTTTTGATGACAGCTTTTCACCCTGCTGGCCCTAGACAGTCCATCAGAAAATAAATTGGATATTTATGGAAAACGGGTAATGGGAAGGTGACATGAAAAGGGTGAAGCAATGTCTTAGTTGTCAAAGCGATTCAAATCAACTTAGCACTTTATTGCAGTGTAGACTTTTTCTTGGACTCTACCCTGTAAGGCAAGAAGATGTAACTGAAGCGGCCACGAGGTGGATGTGTGAGGAAGATAAGCCTACTTACCAGGTTTTAAAGCAAAGTCCAAAGTGGTCTGACAAAGAGCAGAAAGTAATTTACAGGGAGAGTTTGTTTATAATACACATTTACCTGACTTTCTGTTAAAGTCTGTAGTTTATGCCGGAGATGTGAGGCCAAGGTTCAACTTAACAGGAACCTCAGCCTGGCTGACTTTCCCCCCTTCACCCTCTCTGATATATTTTGCCTAAACAGCGCTTCATAGCTGTGATCGCTAGTCTTCATCAAGTTCACAGGCAATGGGGAATCAGAGGGGCTTTAGAAGAAATCACACGGCAAGTTAGCGACAGAGCAAGAAAGACATCATTATCCTCTCCACCACTTACCCTGCACTGGTCTTTCCATGGCTCCTTGAGATCTAGCCACATTGTCTATTTTAATAGTTTTGCCATTTTGATTCATTTTCAAAAAGAATGTATATGTAGGAAAGCTTGAATTAATTCTATTATTTTTATCAACTCTTATCCACATCTATGAGAAGCTATTTTGATCATTAGTCACAATTATCCTACTATAGATAATTGATCCATATTATAGGCGTAAGTATCTATGAAGAAAATTTTAAATGTGCACTTCCATGACCAGCACACTAGTGAGCTCTTTATAGTAATAGAAAAGGTTACAATCTTTAAAGAACTTTTGCCACATAATATTAAATATTGTTGGAATAATATTTGCACAGCACATTACGGCTTTAAAACACACTATCATAAATATTTCATTTGTCCCCACAGTAACCCTGTAGCCTGAGTGAAATATTGGAGTCTCTGTTTCGTAAATGAAGAAACTAAGCTCAGGGATATTAAGGGACTTGCTCAGTGTCTAATGGTTATTAGGTTGCACAGTGAAATTTGACAGTTTTATTTTTAGCAGATTTGGAGCCTTTCTACTTTATTGCCTATTTTATCCACTTTATCAAGTTTTGTCATTTCTTAAATTATTAGAGTTTACAACATCAGTTTATGGTTTAGTTGTCATAAAACTCTGCAGTACTATTTGTATTTTGGGACACAAGATCTTCTAGAATTTCTACCAGGCAGCAACATAGGCTGCGTAATTAAACGCTTACCTAATTTCTATGAAGTTGATGTATCGAGATTTTTATTTTTCTCCACTTGTTATAAATTTGACTTGTGGTTCTGTAGAATTAATGTCCATTGATTTCTCAGAAAACTCTGCATTCGTTCCACAGAGGGTTTGGTTTTAGAAAAACCAAACAGTACATCCTTACTGATGATGTATTGCCTTTCCTTAAGAGCTGTTGAGAATGTGAATACTCTTCTACATGGGTACTCAGACGTAAAACTCCGTTTAATTCATTTTCCAAACCCAGCCTGTCTCCTAGCCAACTACAGTATAGTTTACTTTAGAAATATCAATAACTTCTCCAGCCAAAAAAAAAAAAAAAAGTCAAACAAGAAAATATTGCCCCAAGTGTTAACTTTATACTTGGAGCAAATATATGGTTTCAGCTTAGTGGTAGAGAATAGAAGCCATCTCTTCTCTCTGGCTTAAAAAGTACATACCCTCCATTTGCCTTATCTCCTTGAGTTTGTGTAGCTAAGTGATGATAAGAATATTGATGATCCAGAGAGGGAAGGCAGAGCTTTTGAGGGGCTCAAGCATATCGTGGAAATTATCATTCCAAATGCCTCCTGCACTCATTTCTAACTCTGGGCCTGCATGAAAGAGCCAAGTGAATTTCATGTAATTGCCATACTCTTAGGGTTCCAGAGGGAAATTACTGATCACAATTATTTACTTAAACACAAATGGGAAAGTGAAGTAACCTCGGGGTCACACTGAAACAGCTCTGGACTTGGGTTACAACTTCAGAATTAATGGGAAAGAGCAAGCAGTAAGGCCATCAGGGTGCACTGAGCAGTCTCACCATAATTAAAGACCGACTCGCAGCCAAATGACATTACCTGCTGCTCTGGGAAAGGAGAGGGTTTATCCACCCCAGCACGTGTCTAAGCATCAGGGGCTTGCCACACAGCTCTGTACCTTTAAGAAAGCAGCCTGCCTTCAGTGTTGTTGATGAACTGATTGTCGGACAGTCGTTTGAATTACTTCTTAATCCTCAATAATCATGTTATCAAAGGATTTAAATACCACACCATGCCTGGCATGGGGCTTCAGGCGCCACACACAGAAGATATCCGTGTACAATTAGCTCTAATGAGCATGGAGAGCTGAACTCTACAAGCTGCAAACAAACATAACCTGCAAGTCAATCCGGTCACTCAGAGTTGGAGACCTAACTGGTAGATTCTCAGAAGGTACAACACCCTTTGGAAGGTTGTTATAATGAGATGAAGAAAGATTAGGGATGGAACAAGAAACACGTGGAGCCCCAGTTGACAAAACTTGACTGTTGCCAGCTGGACACGTTCAAACAATGATTTAAGCCTGCAGATGGACTGAGATCATTGTCATCGTCTGGCTATGTCACTAAAGCTGGGTTTGGGTCACCGTGTTGGCCAAGCCTTTCCCCAGAGATGGGTCTTCACACAAGGAAATAGATGCCTTTTCTCTGTGCCCCCCCCCAAAAAAAACTCTACTTTGGCTACTAGCCCTTCAAGATAAATATACCAGAGAGCTTATTTCATGAAACGTGTAAAAATAAATAAAGCAGAGAACTGAGGTGACATAGTAATAATAGAGAAAATAATTCTTACGATATCTTGTTTATAATGTTTCAAGAGCTGATGAAATTAGCTGGCAGAAATGACAGGTGTCTTCATTTCTTTCTTTGTTAGTTTGGGTTTTTTTGTTTTTTCCTTTGATTGTGTGAGATTAGCTTTATCTGCATAATTGCTACTGATTCCATCTGCCACATCTTGGTAGTGACAGACCAGAAGTCCAGGCCCCTTCTCAGGGTCCAGAGGGATCTCATTAGAAGCCAAGGGTGACAGAGCTAGTGGTAGCTAGTTTGACCATGACCAAAACTACACGTTGCCTCAGCTAATCTGGCTTAGAAGGAGCAGTATAGCGTAAGTAGAAATGAGAGCTTTCATGATCACTGCACTTCCCCCCAGGACATTTGAAAGGCACAACTGCTGAGAAGTTGGACAGTGGGGAAAACTGAGGCAGAGTTGAAGAATTACTTGCCCCAAATCAGAGAACTGATAGGGCCAGCTGTCCCCGGTGCCGTGCCACATCCTGTCAGCAGAGGTGTTTGGGATAAGTCAAGTCCCCCACAAAGATGCTCACTGTTCAATTAAACTGATTCTCAGTCGGCACCTGAAAGTAATGTTTGCAAGTCTCTCTGTGACTTGCCAGTGCCTGCCTTATGATAGATTTCTACTTCCCACTTTTTTATTCATACATTATCGAATTGACTGCAAATACCGAGAGAATTAGGACTATCTGGAAGATCTGGATT
Source organism: Camelus ferus (assembly GCF_009834535.1). Classification (NCBI taxonomy): domain Eukaryota; kingdom Metazoa; phylum Chordata; class Mammalia; order Artiodactyla; family Camelidae; genus Camelus; species Camelus ferus. The sequence goes on along the minus strand of NC_045700.1, from coordinate 28,543,852 downwards.
TTTAAAGTTTCCCATCCCAAGCATTCAAGTTAAACCTATTTCCCAGTAGAAGTCAGGACTGATTAACTCAATCAGATGAATAGATAAGACCAGGATTTAAATTTTTTTTTGATAATGCAAAATATTTTATATTGCTTTCCAGTTATCAGGCATTGTGTTAACTTTTCTAAAGTACAAACACTTAGTAATCTCTTTACATAGGTTTTAAACGTGCAAAGCTTGCCTGCTTGCTGCTGAGGAGAAAGGCGACTTTAAGGCATGATCTTGGTTGGTTCAGGCACGTGTGCACGAGGGAGCACATAACATGCATGTGAGAGATGTTGCCTCAGGCTCGGGGCCTGCAGCCGCCTCCCTGGACAGTAGGATCAGAAGCTGTTGATTCCTTCCAGGATCTTCTGTGGTTCTTTAAATCAAAGCTTTAATGTGTGTACAAATTAAGTTACACGCGGAGAGAAGCAATTAAAGAAAAGAAGTTGAGGACCTACCCTAATAGTATTCTACCATTCTGTTCTAAAGAAATCCCTCGTACCCCTTGTTGCTCTATTAAAGTAAGGCATTTGTATTTGTGTTCGTGTATTCATGTGCTCAATGACTGATAGGCAGGGTTTTTTTTTTTAATGAGTGTCCTTTTTGTTTTTTGAAATGAATTCATCTGTTCTAAATGTAATGCTTTGTTTTCAATTATTCCAAGAACTGCAAGCATTAATTATCCCAGCAGCAAGTCAAGCTAAAACACGGGTTACAGACATTTAAACTTTGACCCTAAGTAGTAGTTGCCCTTCAAGATGACTCATTTTATGTTTTCCCTCTAGAGGTCTTATCTTTCAACCCTTCCCAGACAACCTATAATTCTGTTCCTTTGCCCTCTCTAAAATTACCTAAGTGCTGTCTGCCTTCAGGGGAGATTTACTGTCCTAATGGCAGAAGCAGCGAAGGTCAGCTGAAAACTTCAGGTCTATCTGCCTGGGGACAGGGGATTCCTGAATAAATTCAGCAGTCCCTGAAAATAATGATTGGTTTCAGTAACCTGATGACAGGCAAAACCCCTGCCCCATTATAGCAAGAGAGTTTGTTTCTTCACTGGGAAGAAATGATTCACTGAGTTTCTGTGTGTAAGGATAAGTAACTGGGGGCAGAGTAAACTTGACTGGCTCCGGAGCATCATAAATAACCCATTAAAACAACAGCTGCGGGAGTTTGCGGGGTGGTTGTCTTGTTGTCCTTTAAGTGCGCAGAGTCTGGTTCTCATTCTACATCGCGCTCACTTGCTTTCCTCAGGGGCCCGCAAGGCAGGCGCCTGCGTTTTCTCATTCATCATGGAACCTCTTCAGACCAGGCTTCCTAACTTAAAAGATTTATGAGATGATTTCAGCTAAGTTCTTTAGAGGGTTTGCTCTCAAACTAGGTTTAATATCCATAAACTTTGTGAGCTAGAAATGGACTGATTGCTAAAGTCAGTTCTCCATTATCTGAGAAGGGTTCACCTGTGGCCACCCACTGCTTCTTCCCTGACTGGAGGTCAGCCCACCCAGCCTCAGAAGCCTTCTTCTGAGGCTGGCTGGGGGTTGAGATGAGAGTGGGAAGGTACCGGAGGTTGCTGTGTGTGCCTGTGGCTCAGAGCCCTTTCCATGGCGTTACAATGGCAGATATTGACAGCCATTCACTCAATAGCCACTAAGGCCATGTATGATCAATTCCTTAGTATTTCCTAGAACTTCTCCCCTGCTAATTGCATATTTAAATTCTAAATAAAGTTGTCAGACGTGACATTGTGTCTGTGGATCCGTGGACTCTGTAACCACATGTATTTGTCTACGTAATGGTCCTCTTAATTTTCAGTCTCAAGTGAATAAAAAGTAGAAAGAAAAGCATACTACTAGCATGGGGCAAGTCTCTGGAACATTGAAGAGTTGAGTTCCTAAGACTTGGTCTAATTTTGTAGTTGGCACCATAATCAGCATTATTCAAGTAATAGAGAACTGGGATTTCTTTGAGTCCATACCATCTTCTTTCAGGGTTCAATTTCTGGCATGAGGATAATTCACAAAGCACCAAATGAGTACCCCAAACACATGACTGGTGCATCTCAAAGAGACTTGATCTCTACTCTCAAGGAGTATATAATTCAACAGTTTTCCATAAAACTGTCTTCAAAAATCATTCTCTTCCACTCCTTGGCCCTCATTTACCATTCTCAAAGGGTGGTATTGACTCACTCCCCTGATCTGTATGAAGTCAGAACCTCATACTGGTCTAAAATGTCTTCAAAGAATTGTTTCCTCTTAAATTTCCTTACACTCTTCCTTTTGTATGTTTCTTCCTTTCTCTCAAGCTGGATTATTGAACAAATTAAATGATATATATGAGATATTTGGTTTACATTTGTCCTCATTTTAAGGCAAAACTCCTTCAGTTTTAACAATCAATAACTATATTGAGGTGGTCAGTGTGTCCACACTGAGCATGTAACCCAGCAGGACCCTATGGGGCCTTCCCAGGACAGACCCCTCCCCCATGTCCTCTGCTGTGGCTCCTCTCTGAAGTACCCACATAATAGTATCTCATGCATATTTCCTGAGTTATTCAGATGCAAAAAAAACCACCACCAAAGGAAGAAATTAACTAGAGGATGATGAGCCCCTAGCCCCCAGACCTTCTGGTGCCTAAAGATGGATCACCATCAACCAGAGAATTATGCACAGCTGATCACATACCCTGGGACGCCCCTGCCTCTGGCCTCACTGTGTGTCAGGCACACAAACTTGCATTTAGCAACAATGTTGGCAAATCCAGCCTAGGAGTCTGCCTGTGGCAGGTAAACGTGGCCAGGGGCAGCCCCTTCCCAGGGTCTCCAGCAGCTGTTGGAGCTCACTTCCCTCTGGTGAACTGGGAGGGACTCTCACTGACTGGGGCCCACTACCCCACAGCAGGAGGCTGTTAGGAGCCAAGAAACATCTGGAACTGAGGGCCACATTCCACATCACCTGAGGGTAAGTCACTCCGGCTTGCACAGGCTGGGAATTCTCTCCAGTCCACCTGGGCTCATTCTCTCGCAGGAAGTGAACCACTCTGGGCTCACTGCGAGCCACACTGTGTCCGTTTTCTTTGGAGCTGGGCCAGTCTGTTTGGGAGGCCTCTATTTGGAAACAAGTGGAATTTTTAGATGACACCTCCCCTGATTATCTCTGTGACTGTAGTTCACTTATTGTTTGTGTTTTCATGTGTATGGTTTTGGGGTGAGCCACTCTGGCTTGGGCAGGGTGGGAAGATTCTACCAGCGCCACCTGGGCTCATTCCCTTCCTTCAGGAAGCAAGCCATTCTGGGCTCATTGGGAGCCACTCCGGGTCCATTCTCTTTCTGGAGATTTGTTGTTTGTGTGTGCATGTGTCAGTACTTGCATTGGCCAGTTGAGACGTGATCGGCGAGCAGTGGGGCTCACGTGATGACACCAGTGCATCCTTCTCTATCGTGTTGGCCTGGAGCATTGGTTGGGAGTCTCCCTTTCTAGCCTTGGTCTTTCATTCAGTGTCATCCCTGGTAGGGCGTTGGCTGGGGTTCTCCTCATTTGGACTGACAGGGCTTTGGTAGGGAATCTCTTCTGGGGGCTAGGGAACTGCGGCCCTGAGAGACCACTCGGAATTGTTGTTTGATATTTGATAACATCAGGTGAGAATAACTATGGATGATCAAAGCTCTGGTCCATCTTATAGTCCCCCTAGGATATATTTTGCAAAACTGGGAGATCTTCAGCTATGCTCCCATTAATGAAAGAAAATGATACTTTCTGTTGTAACATTATGTATGTGGGCTGAGTGCTCCCTGAGATCTGGAGAACAATGGCACCTAATGGTTCTGCTATTATGTCAAAATGGGCTTTTGCAATTTGGCTTTCATCTTGGGGAGGGTGGGTGTCTCAGTACCTGATCCAAATCCTGTTTTCTTTTTCTGGTTTTGCTGAAAGTGAGGCATGTAAATGTAGGTGGATGATAGTATATTATAAGTGAACATTTGGGAACTGGAAAAAAAAAATCCCTGAAAAGTAGCCAAGATGGTTGGATTTTATAAAAGTGGTTAGAGGATAAAACTGCATTTTTTTCCTGTGCCTTTGAGATGTAAATGATCTACCTGGGGTCTCAAGGAAAAACAGATTAAAAAAAAGAAAGAAAACTCCAAGGGAAAAACTGAGATCTCTGGTTCTGTCTGTTTTTATGCAAAAAATCAACTTGTAAATGAGCTCTATTTAATTGACTTAAAAGTAAGGGCTTAAAACTTAAATACTTCTAAATATAAAAGAATGAGTTTCAGGTTCATCTGATCTGGGAAATGTTGAACATTGAACTGATACCTGACGTTAAAGCTGGCTTGAGCTTGTTGGTATAATCAGTACAGACATGTCTTTTATTGCACCGAGGTCTACTGAAAGTAAGTTCATGTCCTTTCTGTTGCAGTTTAACAACAGAAAGAGGAAAAAAACAACTTGGTATGATAAAATTCTTATAAGTGAATTAAATGCAAATGAGATAAGAGCTTTGGGTGAATTCTTTAGAAATAATTATGTTTTAGGCATGTCTATTTAAAAATGATCTCTCCAGATATTTGGTAACTTGAAATTTTTAGAGTTGTGCTAAATTAAGTTAAATGATGGAAGTTTATCGAATAGTTGAATAGCTAGGGCATTCCCAAACAAGATACTGAAACATTCACTGGAAGTTAAGATTTTTAAGTTAAGGATACTTATTTAAATATGTAATTAAAGCTACTAAAGATGATAAAGGAAACATTTCAGTATGCAGTAGGAAAGTAGGATGTGTGTTTTGAGTAGGGGAAAAAGGGTATGAAGAATGGAGTTACAGTTTAAGGGAAAAGAAGATGACTTGGTCGTAGAGCTGGTGGTTATTTCTAGATGGGAAAAAATAAGGGACAAATTAATATGGATAGAGAAAGTTGTGGAAAGTTTGTAGAAAGGAAGCCCTAAAAAAAGGACGTCTGTGCATATTTGGGCTGAGATTAGATTGAACTTAATGGGGTGAGTGGATTTTGTTATTAAAAGTAGGTTTGTGCAGGACTAGATTTGGCTCCTCTCTGTTAAGAGAGTAAGTTTACTTAGAATGCTTCTGATAAAATATGGCGTGAAACTTTTTAATATTGACAAACTTCTTATCGGATTCTGATTAAAGTTCTATTGACTTCAACTAACTTTGGGACGTTTCCAAGACCCCCTGAGGCACCCCAGAGAAAAATACTAAACTAACTGGGATTGTTCGGTGTATCGGATTGCACAGGAGGTGCTGTCAAATGAGTGATAAGCCTCCTCAGATTGTACCGTGTGCATAAGTGTTCTTGATATGGGTGTTCTAGAAATTGCATGGAGCTTCTGAAATCTGGACATGTCCTGGTATAATGCTATCAGCTGTTATCTTGGAATGTTGTACATCACAGCAACTTGATTAAGCTTCTTTGTCAAAAACATTAATGAGATCTTTGGCCTTGCCTTTTTAAGCCTTTCATCACTCATAGACAGTTAAGATGATGCTTTGCAAAAGGGCTTCATCTTTAAGATTCATAAAAGGAACTTTTTGACAGATATAGGTTTTTTTTTTTTTTTCCCCTAATCATGTTGCTGATCTGGGTAAGAAATTTAAAAGGTCTAATGAAAACTGATTCCATAAAACAGTAAAAAGGATTAATTACACAGGATTGAGTGAATTGATGAATATGGTTGTAGTTTTTGGTTTTGTCTGAAATATTGCTAGCTTTTGATCTATATTTTTTAACTGAACCGTTTACCAAATATTTGTCTCCATATCAGTATTGCCCCCAAATGTTTAGGCTTAAAAAGAGAATTCTCTACTGGAGTTGTCACAGAGTGTAACTACTCATGATGTATAACAATTCTTGCCCTAAGTCTATTGCTAAAAGCCAATATACAATGCTTGTGTAACAGCTGGGCATAAAGTGTATGGCTTGTAAATTGTTTCCCCACTAAAATGCCTCTGAGCCTGTTCACAATATCTGATTAGTTTTCCCCCAAGGTGGATAACCAGGCAGAGGCAGAGGAGGCCTTGCACTGAGGGACATGATCTAAGCCTGGGGCAGGAGCCATCCCAGCGTTGTGGGACGGATGTTTTGATCATCAGTGACTTCTATTCAAAGATTTGCAATTAAAAGGGGAAACGATGAAAAAATCTGCACATATTAGGGTATGAAGAAGTCATTCTGGCTTATGCTTGGTTTGACTTAAACTTCACTGACCAGAGGGGCCTGTTTGACGCTGAGGAGGGGAATGTGTCTGAAAGTCAAAATGGAGTAGCCGTGGTTCAGACAGCCAAGGTAAACCTAGGCGGCCGCTGCGGACGTGGCTTCAGGCATGTGGTCGAACTTCCCGGGCTGCGTCATACTTGGGTTGCCACCCGTCATTCTCAACGCAGTGTCTGCTTGCGGATGGCAGCTGCTACCCTGTGACCTCAGGGTCTCCTCTTGTCACTATTAAATTTTTAGACAATAAAACTGCTTTAGATTAGATGTTAGCAGAATAAAGGAGATATGCGTAGTGGCCAACAGCTCTTGCTAGACATATGTTAATACCACATCGAAAGTTAAAACCCACTGAAATAAAAGTAGACAGCTGCCCAGATGGCTGAAAGTCTCCCCCGAAGTGCCAGGTCCAGACTGGTTTTCAGGCTTTGTCTCCTGAAATCCTCAGGAAATGTGATCTTAATCATGTTAAGACTGGGATCCAGGAATATTTCCAACTTGGTGTCTATTCTCCAGATTGAGGTAGGACTACACCCTATTTCAGCAGGAAGCAGCCAGAGTGGTCATCACCCCGTTCCCTGAAGGATTTGGGGAAGGGATGGAACTGAATTGGAGATTGAAATCGAGTTCCTCTGCTGGATTTATAACTAATCTCTGTATCCAAAATATTATTCCCTTCCTTATCCAACACCAGTTCTCCTCAAGATTGAAGAGGATCAAAGAAAAGAGGGGACGCATAACCCAGCAGGACCCAATGGGGCCTTCCCGGGACAGGCCGTCCCCCATATCCTCTGCTGTAGCTCCTCTCTGAAGTAACCAGATCATAGTATCATGCTTATTTCCTGAGTTATTCAGGTGCAAAAAACCATCACCAATTAGAAGAAATTAGGTACTTGATGATCATAAGCAGGTAGCCCCTAGATCTTCTGGTGCCTAAGATTTGGTCACCATCAACTAGTATGAGAATTGTGCACAGCTGATCATATTCCCTGGGTCACCCCTCCCTCAGCTGGCTTTTTAAAATGCTCAGCTGAAACTTCGGGGAGTTTGGGGGTTTTTTGGGCATGAGCCATCCGTTCTCATTGGTCAGCCCTGCAATACACCATTCTCTGCTCCAAACTCTGATGTTCCGGTCTGTTTGGCCTCACTGTGCATGGGGCACAAAAATTGCCTTTGGTAACAGGAAAACACACAGAAGAAAAGTTGTTGGTTTTCTAAATCCTAGGCCATTACCTCACTAATTGCTATTCTTGTTTGAAGCTACTTTGCAGGCTTGAAGGACATAATTTAGCCTGGCTTCCTTAAATACATTTCTGCCTCATTTTTCTTCCTTTATTCAAACATGCTTTGTCCCTTTTTCATCCTTCAGTTTGATTATTAATCATTCATCCTTGTTTTCCACCAAACTTAGATTAAATTTCTTAATATAAAATCTCCCAGATACTAAATCAGCACTTCCTACACAGCCAAAGACCCAATCATTCACATTGTGCTGAGGAGTTGCCATCTAGCCTCTGTAACATCTGCCTCCAGAGCAGGGCCAGACGTATTACTTCTGTTGATTTTTATATTTTCCTTTTTGGCTTCCTCATAAGTGCTGGATTTATTGCCCCATTACTATGATTTGGTCCTTTCTTCATCTTTGTGTTGTTGACCCTTCCATCTATTCACTGATACAATTACTTTCCTTCAAAAATGGAAATAAATCTGCCCAAACTTGGGATGGAATTATGGTTTATTCCTTGGGTTGACTTCATTGCTTAGTTTCTCACTGTTCTTCAAGAGTGGAGGATGATGGCACACACCGTCTCTGTCTCTTTGTCCTTGATTGTCTCCTAGAGGCAACCGCCTGGGAGCAATACGGTAAGAGGTATCATTGGTTACACATGCATTTTTCCAATAAATTCTGCACTAGTTCCCTAAGATTTAGTCACGATTACTTGTCTAGTGCCTGGCTAAGCAAATGAGCGTCTTCTTGAAGTTGTTCAAGGAAGGGAACTGGCATTTCCTGAGTGCCTTCAGTGCAGCTGTCATTAATACCATGTTAACTCATGGAAGTGTTGCAAATAGATGCATGCATTATGCACTATTACCCCTATTTTGCAAATAAGGAATCGACAACCTCATAGGTGAAGTGTCTTTGCCCACATGACATGGCTGCTAAATAGCAGAATTGAAATGAGCACCCAGGTTGGCCTGACTTCAAAATAGCCGTTTTGTCTCCAATACAGGACATCATGCTGTCTCTAAATAAATTCTACCCTTTCAAGCAAAAGAAGACCAAGACTTACCAACCCACTCTCCCTCCAAGCCAGAAGAATAAATTGTAAAATTTGCTTTTTTGGTTAATGGCCCGCTATCTATGATTCCCAGGCAAGTAGGAGCAAGCCAGTCATTTCAAAAGTGTTCATGATGGAAAGATGTGATAATAACATTTTCTGTCTTTAATTCCTAAAGTTTATTTAGGCTTCTATCCAAACTATCCTTACAATTTAGTATCACCACTAACTAGCTCTCAAATCTAGCCAAAATTTGTTAGCTTGTTCTTGAATATTGTTGACCCTAAGTATACATAGCATGTTTGTATCTACAAAATAGCTATCAACTATTAGAAAACAAACAAACAAAAATTTAAAAATGTGGATATATGGCTCATCTAACGCTAAGAATTGGATTTATATTTGAGAATATCTGAATTTTCAACTCCATGTCTCCATTTCCTTCCAGCTGTTTAGCAGTGTGAGTACACATGCCTCCTGTCACTGTCTCTTGTCTGTTCTTCCTTCAAAGAATTCCTTGGTTTTGCCTCTCACTGTCCATCCTTGTAAGCATGGTCTGCGGCTTTTCATTCTTTTGTTGCTCTAAAACCTTCCTAAATGTAGTCTCTGCCTTCAATCCATCTGACACACCATAGTAGCCAGACGAATCTTTTCAAAGCTTTGCCTTCATCCTTTTACTGATGTGCACAAGCATTTCCAGTGGTTCTGCCTATTTCATCAAATATGAAATTCCTCAGTCTGGCCGCTGAGACTCACTGAAATCAAGCCCTGCCCCTGTCAGAGTCCTTCCTCACTATTCCCCAGTACAAAACCATCACCTTGATCAGACCAGTTATTTCATTGGGCTCCTCGTGAGCCTGTGCTGTGGATGCAGGTCATCATATCATGCATATTTCCTGAGTTATTCAGCTGCAAAAAAAAAAAGTCACCAAATAGAAGAAGTTAGCTACTTGTTGATCATAAGCACATAGCCTCTAGACCTGGTCTCACTTCTGTGATATCGTTACGTGGCTGCCATGATCTGGAGCCTTCTCCACCTCCTACCATGTTTCATAATATGTGTGACAGAATGAATGTGTGTGACGGAATGATGTGTTGGTGAATAGCCCGAACCGAAGGGCTGAGCAGACACCAGGGGACCTGAAGAAGGTCTGGGAAAGGCGGTGGGAGCCACACTGCCACAGGAACTGAGTCAGCAACAAACCTAGGAGGGCTGCGGTGTGGAAAGAAGAGGGAAGAGAGGAGGAAGCTGATGGAAAAGAGTTCAACCAGTGTTACAGTGACTGGAATAAGGGTCAGAGAGAAACAGGGTCTTGGGAAGATAAAGCATGAGCCCATTTCTGGGACTTTGGGAAGAAATCAGAGATCATCACAAGTCAGTGAACCAGCTGGAGACGTCTCTGTTCTCAGGTGGAAGCAGATTCACAGATTCTGAAGACAGCCCAACCCATAGCTATGGGCAAAGTAACTCAAGGCTGCAAAGATCAGGAAAAGATCATGTCAGGGTACAAACTAGAGCGTCACAGCATTAAAACTCCCAAGGGTGGTTCAGCAGCTTTCACAGGGACCCGAACATGAGATTAATGCCTCTCTTCACAGAGGGCACCTTTGCTCAGCTCAGTCTCACAACACCCAGAGTCTTTCTTGTAACTCCTGGAACTATCTCTAAGCTTACGTGCAACTCCTCTCTTTGCTTATGTGTGTGTGTGGTCGGGGACACAGGGAGGCGTCTTTATTGTAAGTCCTAAAGATAGCACAGCTGGAATAGGAATATGTCTTTGGAATTTTCTTCTCTGTCTTGAAACTCATGCATCTTCTCCAACAGTGTGTGAATCTGGAGATCTTTGGTTGAAAACTTATCTTCCTATAGGCTCCAGAGTGCCAAGGGGATTTTCTTTTTGGCATAATTGGATGGTAGCAAAGTAATCCTGAAGTTGCTATTCATGTTATTATACCACATTTTCTCTGGTAGAAGGAGGTGGGGTCAGAAGTTTGTCAACAAGTACTCAATCCCTAACAATAAACCTGACCTGTCTAGGTTTGGCCACATTCTAATGGGATAGGAGTTTTGAAGGGCCCCTTGAGTGTGCAGTGGGCATTGGGAATTCAGGGGAAGTTTATTTTCAGTATGATGCTCTTGAGGAAATATATGGGCAGCTGTCAAATTACTTAACCTCTTTAAGCTTCAAATCCCTCAACTCCAAAATGAATATACTTATAATACGATATTCTGTCTTATACTATTAGTATGAGGATTAAATGAAGTAATGCATGCAAAATCCTAAGCACATTGCCTGACATCCAGCAAGTGCTTTAATATTAGTAGCTATATAACCGTATTGATAATGTATATAATAACTCCTTAGTGTTGAGCATTGTTTGGGAATGCGAAGCATTTTGCAAATAACTAAAGTTTAATTCCATCTTAAACCTTTAAATTTTCCATTGTTTCAGTTGAAAATATTTCTGAAGTATTCAGTACATTTCTGTCTCATTGTGTGAAACTGAGACAAGTTCTGTTCTAGGAACAGGGCACAGGGGGCTCTCTGGGAAGGATGGCATACTTTCACTTTAATCTCCGGATTTGCAGTTACTGTATTTTTAGAAATTAGGCTTCAAAGGGACTCTGAAAAAGACTAAGTTTCAAGATTAATGCCAAATTTGTTTCAATCCGAGTCTTTATTTCCATACCCCTAAAACACATTGCAGCCCCTGGTGGGAGGGAATTAATTTGTCTATTTAACAAATGTCCATTGAGTGTCTACTATGTGCCAGCAGTTGCTCTGCTGAATAAACAGCAGGACACAGACAAAAATCCCTGTTCTCATGATGTTTACATTCCAGCTGGAGCTAAATTCAGGCAATAAATAAAGTAAGTTTTATACAAAATATTAAAAGGTGATCAGTGCTAGGGAGGAATACAATTTTAAATAAATAGTTGGGTGAAACCTCGCAAGTAAGGTGCCATTTGATCAAAGACTTGAAAGAATGGAGGGGAACCGTGTAGAATGATGGGGAAAGAGCATTCCAGGCAGAGGAAACGACAGCTGTTAAGGCCCTGAGGTGGGACCCACCCCCGGCTGTCAGGCAGTGGAGCCGTGGAGGCTGTTGATGAGTACGAAGAGAAGGGACTGGTAGGAGAGGAGGCCAGAAAGAGTCTGGAGGATATGGAGATCATTTTCAGGTCCTTGACTTTTCTCCTGTACAAAGGGAAACTCCTTGGAGTGTCTTGAGCAGAAGAGTGATTTGACTTAAGTTTTCAAAACTTCTTGAAACTCCAGCTATTTGAAAGTAGACTCTCAGAAGCAAGGGTGGAAGCAGAGATTGGCATTGTCATGATGGTGGCTACAGAAGGGGGCAGATTCTGGGTGTATTTTGAAAGCAGACTTGCACACTTTGAAAATAGAAGGTACAAGAGAGAGTATCCACCATAACGCCAGAATCTTTGGCCTAAATGATTAGAAGAATGGAATTATGATAAAGTGAGATGGCGAACATCACATGTAGAACAGGTTTGAAGGAGGAGTTCAGTTTAGGGATATGTTGGGCTTGAGATGTCTATTAGACATTCAAGTGGCAATGTCAAGTAAGGCATTGGGATATCTGGGTCTGGAGTTCTGGAGGAAGATTCAGAAACAGACTCTTATATTAACAATCAAATTTTACACAGGCACCAAGATAATTCAATAGGGAAATGAAAATATTTTCAATAAATGCTGCTGGAAGTAGATATTTATGTGGGAAAAAAGTAAACCTCAATCCCTAACTCACATCATACCTATACATTAATCTGAGATGGATCATACATCTAATCATAACTAAAAACTTTTAGAAGAAACATGGGGTACTATCACCTTAAAGCAGGCAGAGAGTTCTTAGACTGGACACACACCAAAAGCAGTAACTACTGGGGAGATGGATAATTTAAATTTCATCAAAATTTTTAATGTCTGTCCCTGAAATAACCACTAAGAAAACTTAAAACAAGTCTCAGAAAGAGAAAATATTTGCAATATATCTGATAAATGACCTGTGTACAGGATATGTAAAGATCTTTTATAAATCAATAATAAAATGACAGCCCAGTTTTTTAAATGGGCAAAAGTCTTGAATAGTCACTCCATAAAAGAAGACCTAAAAATAATCAATGAACATCTGAAAATGTGCTCAACATCGTTAGTCAACAAGAAAGTGCATTTATAACACCCATGAGATGTTACTTCAAACCAACTAGAATGGCTAAAATTAAATTTGATAATACCAAATACTGAGACGGGTGTACAATAACATGAATTCTCACACATTCCTGTTCAGACATTATGTTATAACCACTATGAGAAATCATGACGGCAGTTCATACATCTGCCCTTTGACTCAAAAGGTCTATTCTCAGATATGTACCCAAGAGAAATGAAAACATATGGGCACAAAAAGACATGCATAAGAATATTCATAGTAGCTTTATTGACAATAGCCTTTGGGCTTGAGACAACCCAACCCATCAACATGTGAATGGGCAAACAATGGTGGTATATTCATACCATGAACTATGACTCAGCAATAAACAGGAACAAATTATTGACACATGCAACTGTTTGGATGCAAATCAGAAACATTTGGCTGACTGAGAGAAACCAGCCTCTCCTCCCCAAAAAGTAAACATGTTAATGATTCCATTTATATGAATTTTAAAAGTAGGCAAAACTGTAACATTAGAAAATCAGAAGGGTGGTTGCCTCTCTAGTGAGAAAGGGTAGACTGGATACGACATAGGGAATTCCTTGAGGTGACAGAAATGTTCTACGTCTTGATTTGGTTGTTGGTTACATGGATATACATATTTCTCAAAACTCATCAAGCTATTTGTGTAAGACCTGTATGTTTTATGGAATGAAAACTATTTTTCAATGTTAAATTAGAACTGTGATGCCAGCCATGGCCTCTTCCTCTTCCACATGAACACGTTAGCTCACTGTTCTCTCAGTGCTATTACAAGATTTCTCAGTAGAGCAACAGAAAAGTACACAACTGTAAGTAAGAATCTCTCAAGCCCTATCAGGTGTTGCCATATGTATTTTTAGATCTTACATTGAAGGAAGAGAGAGGAGGAAAGAATTTTTAGAAAAAGTAGAATTAGTTGTTATGGGCACATCAAAGCTAAGTTATTTCTTCCAGGATTCCAGCTGTCCCAGTTGTACTCGAAGTTAAAATAACCTGGCTTAGGTAGTTACACATTCTGTAGAGTAATCTTTACAAAATTTGAATGTTCCCACAAGCAGTTTTCCAAACAAAAAAACGTACACTTGCCAAATGATTGACTCAACATTTTGTGAGCTGATTTAAATTTTGATTCCAGTTTATTTCTTCTACATTTTGCACAGATCATAAGTAGGGACAGATCTATCAAGTAAAATGCAGCTGGCAGAGCAGGTCTGAGTTTCCTCCATTCTTCGCTATGACCCAGTTCAGTCCAACAGATTGGTTCTGAGTCTGGAAATAAATGAACACTTATTTTTTTTTATAACCTGAGTTCTTTATGATTATCAATCACTTAGTGAAAGTCTCAGAGGTTTTTAAGATCCTTAAAGAGCTTTGACTTATATTAAGTAATCCCAAATAACTTTGAGTCTTCAAGACTTCTTTGTACCACCTACCTTTCAGTCAGGCTGATCACAATCGTTTCTTGATGTGCTCATGCTCCTGCTAAGAGCTTGCTGCTTGTAAGTTGCTAAGGATCAAGAAACTAGGAACCTAGTCCATATTGCATAAATAAGTGTAAATTGAGTGCATACCTAACAATAATTGAAACTAGTATAATACTGATGCAGAAATGTATTGATGAAACACCATAGAAATTGCAGAATAAATTGTATAAATCAGAAATTAGAATATTTCAAAGAAATGGAATAGCAGATTATTTACCAAATGGGTGGGTTAAAAAAGACTAAAAATTTAGGAAAAATAAGGAAGTTTTTCCATTTTAAACCAAACATCAAAAGTAATTCCAATTTGATTAACATTTTAAAAGTACAAAAGAGATGCTATAAAAACATTAGAAGAAATATATATGTGAATATTCATATTCTCTGGATGGGAGTGTCCTTTCTATCATACTCAAAGCAGAAATAATAAAAGAATTGATTTCATAAAATTATCATTTTACACGTAAAGAATGAATAAAATTATAAAACAATCAACAGATAGAAAAATAGCTATACATTGATGCCAGCATAAGGATTAATAGGCTTAGTATGTAAAGAGTTCTTGGAAATCAATTTAAAAATCACTTGAATGAAAAATGGACGAAAAAGATGTAAAAGCAATTCATGAAGTAAATGTGTCTTATAAGAGTAAAGTATTAGAAGTCTTCTCCCAAATAGAGATACATGGACATAGGCTTCATGACTGCTATTTGGGTAGTTTTATGGTCTCCCTAGTCCCCCTTCTTGGTTCTTGAACAGTTAAATTTGTCAGTTAAATGTGTGGGGTAGAGAAGGTTTTTTCACTGATTAAGCCATATTTTCCTTGTGCTTCCATTAAGCCATGACTACCCTTATAAGACAAGTAGTCTGGGCCAAGAACGCAGACTATGGACAGGGTGGGGGGAGATCAATGTTCCTTGACTTTTCCAGCCTGGAATCCATGACTTTGTCTTTATTTATATAATTGTCCTAAGTTCCTGAGGTAAGCAGCCATAGACACCAAAGATTGTCTTCCATCTCTTGTGCAGGGATCAGGTGGTGGAGGGAGTTCCATGGTGCGGTCAAAGAAAGGGAACCTAGGCTAGTCTAGAGTCACTCGGAATCCTGGCTCACAGTTTACAATCTGAGTTCTTGACTTCTCTGAGCCTGACTTTCCCAACTGTAAAAATATACATAACAACAGTACCTACCTTATAAAGTTGCTATGAATATTTAATGAGATTATATGTGGAAAGCACTTAGTATTGTGACTTATACATAGGAACTACCCAGTCAGTGTTGGCTATTATTTTTATTATGGGCAAAGAACCTGAATCCCCTACCTCCTTTAATTTAATTTTTCAATTGAAGTATAGTCATTTACAATGTGTCTATTTCTGGTGTACAGCACAATGTCCCAGTCATGCATATACATACATATATTCATTTTTATATTCATTTTTATTAAAGGTTATTACAAGATACTGAACATAGTTCCCTGTGTTATACTGAAGAAACTTCTTTTAATCTATTTTTTTATATAGTGGTTAACATTTGTAAATCTCAAACTCCCAAATTTATCCCTTCCCATCCCCTTTCCCCCAGTAACCATAAGATTGTTTACTGTCTGTGAGTCTGTTTCTGCTTTGTAGATGAGTTCATAGTATCCTTTTATTTTTTAGACTCCACATATGAGTGATATCATATGGTATTTTTCTTTCTCTTTCTGGTTACTTTACTTAGAATGACAGTGTCCAGGTCCATCCATGTTGCTGCAAATGGCATTATTTTATTCTTTTTAATTGCTGAGTAGTATTCCTTTGTATAAATATACCACAACTTCTTTATCCAGTCATCTGTCGACAGACATTTAGGTTGCTTCTGTGTCTTTGTTATTGTATATAGTGTGGCTGTGAACATTGGGGTGCATGTATCTGTTTGTTTTGGTTTTTTAAAAGTATATTTTTATTGAAGTATAGTCAGTTTACAATATTGTCTCAATTTCTGGTGTACAGCACAATACTTCAATCATATAGGAACATACATATATTTGTTTTCATATTCTCTTTCACCATAAGTTACTACAACATATTGAATATAGTTCCCTGTGCTATACAGTATAAAGTTCTTGTTTATCTATTTTATATATATTAGTTAATATCTGCAAATCTCGAACTCCCAGTTTATCCCTTTTTACCCTCTTCCCCCTGCCCCTGGTAACCATAAGTCTGTTTTCCATGTCTGTAAGTCTGTTTCTGTTTTATAAATAAGTTCATTTGCCTTTTTTTTTTTTTTAGATTCCACATATAAGTGATACCATATGGTATTTTTCTTTCTCTTTCTGGCTTACTTAGAATGACATTCTCCAGGTCTGTCCATGTTGCTGCAAATGGCATTATTTTATTCTTTTTATGGTTGTATAGTATTCCATTGTATAAATATATCACATCTTCTTTATCCAGTCATCTGTCGATGGACATTTAGGTTGTTTCCATGTCTTGGCTGTTGTAAATAGTGCTGCTATGAACATTGGGGTGCATGTATCTTTTTGAATTAAGGTTCCCTCCAGATACATACCCAGAAGTGGGGTTATGGTATCATATGGTAGGTCTATTTTTAGTATTTTGAGAAATCTCCATACTGTTTCCCATAATGGCTACACCAAACTACATTCCCACCAGCAGTATAAGATGGTTCCCTTTTCTCCACACCCTCTGTAGCATTTATTGTTCATGGACTTTTGAATGATGGCCATTCTGATTGGTATGAGGTGATAACTCATGGTAGTTTTGATTTGTATTTCTCTGATAATTAGCGATATTGAGCATTTTTTCACGTGCCTTTTGGCCATTTGCATGTCTTCATTGGAGAATTGCTTGTTTAGGTCTTCTGCCCATTTTTGGATTGGATTGTGTTTTTTGTTGTTGTTGTTATTATGTTGTATGAGCTGTTTATATATTTTGGAAATTAAGCTTTTGTCAGTTGCATCATTTGCAAATATTTTCTCCCATTCCATAGGTTGTTGTTTTGTTTTGCTTACAGTTTCCTTTGCTGTGCAAAAGCTTATAAGTTTAATTAGGCCCCATTTGTTTACTTTTGCTTATTTCTATTGCCTGGGTAGACTGCCCTAGGAGAACATTGGTAAGATTTATGTCAGAGAATGTTTTGCCCATGTTTTGTTCTAAGAGATTTATTGTCTCTTGTCACATATGTAAGTCTTTAAGCCATTTTGAGTTTATTTTTGTATATGGAGTGAGGGAGTGTTCTAACTTCATGGATTTACATACTGCTATCCAGTTTTCCCAACACCACTTGCTGAAGAGACTGTCTTATCTCCATTGTATATTCTTACCTCCTTTGTTGAACATTGACTATAGGTCTGTGGATTTATTTCTGGGCTCTCTATTCTGTTCCATTGATCCATATGTCTGTTTTTATGTCAATACCATGCTGTTTTCATTACTGTAGCTCTGTAGTATTGTCTGAAGTCTGGGAGAGTTATTCCTCCAGCTTCGTTTTCTTCAATATTCCTTTGGCAATTATGGGTCTTTTGTGATTCCAATAAATTTTAGGGTTATTTGTTCTAGTTCCATTTAAAAAAAAAAAGTCCTGGGTAATTTGATAGGGATTGCATTAAATCTGTAGGTTGTCTTGGGCAGTATGGCCATTTTAACAATATTGATTCTTCCAATCCAAGAGCATGGGATATCTTTTCATTTCTTTAAGTCATCTTTAATTTCCTTAATCATTGTTTTATAATTCTCCATGTATAAGTCTTTTCATCTCCTTGGTCAGATTTATTCCTAAGTACTTTATTGTTTTGGATTTAATTTTAAAAGGGATTGTTTCTTTGCTTTCTTTTCCTGCTAATTCATTGTTAGTATAGAGAAATGCAATTGATTTCTGTGTGTTAATCTTGTATCTTCCCACCTTGCTGAATTCTTTCATCAGCTCTAGTAGTTTTTGTGTGGAGCTTTTAGGGTTTTCTATACATAGCATCACGTCATCCACATATAGTGACAATTTCATCCGCATATAGTGAGAATTTAAAATAAGTCAGTTTTTAAAGGCTAAAGGAAAGTAAATATTAATTTGCCAAACAGCTGGAATTATATCAATCTATTATAGCACTGATTATGTCACGTCCATCAGATGCTCCATGGCAGTTAAGCATCTTTGATTTAACTTTTTAAATTATTTAATAAAAAGAGTTCATTTGGTGTGCTGCGAAAGCATGGGAAGTTCTTTAGTGGTGAAAAGTTTGCAAAGGACATAGCTTGTGTGCTTTTGTATCAATAAGAATATTCCAACCACTAACAGATTCATAGGAGAGCCAAAATCCATGCAGATTTTCTCTCTAGGGCATATAACAATAGCAATAGTGAAGATACCCAATAGTGTTGGGTGTTTATAGTGAACCAAGAACTATTCAAATCTCTTTATGTAGATTATCTCCTTTAGCCCTCACAACAACGTGTTTACTTCCAATTCACAAAGAAGAAAACTGAAACTTAAGAATGGGACCTATTGTCATCTAAATAGATGAACCTCCAGAACTGCAGTGTTTCAAGAATAAAGGAGTCTACCAAAAAAATAGCTTGAGAACCTTTGTAATTAAACCCCTCCTTTTATCAGACAAGGCATTGACAAGGTGCAAGACGTACATGTGAGGTAGCTCCTCCCATGGAAGTGCACGTGTCTGGGAGGAAGCAGGAGTTGGTGAAACACATAGGTAACATATGCTGGCATTTAGAGACATTAACTGGATTACACACTTAAGAATTATTGCTGGAACATTTCTAGTTTACTCTTGATGTCTCCTTGCTATTCGGCTCCCTCTAGGCTTGTAAAGCCACATAATTAGTGTGAAAGCACTAAAAAAAAACATGAATTTTAGTATTAACCCAAGCAATATGTAATTAAGGAAGTAAATCTGTAACAGTAAAAAAGTATATGTAATGCTTTGCAATGTCCAAGAAAAGTGGCTTTTGGATTATCTGCTCTTAGGAAGTGTTTTATTCATTTATTCATTAATTCTTGTATTCACTCCGTAATTATAGGGAACATGCTAAATATATGGGAATTAGACCCTGGTTTGAGGCAGAGCATGGAAAACCCATGATGCTGAATTGATGTTGAACAAATGTTATCACCATTAACCTGTGGGTTTCCTTCCAGAGGTGTCCTTTGATCTTTAAGGACAGCTGCAAAAAGTAAAAATGAAAGAAAAGAGTCAACATTGGCCACACTTAGGGGCTTTGTCTTTTGGCCAGAGAGTTCAAGGAAGATTTATAGGTAAATCTTTCACAACCGGATGCCAATTATACATCTGAGTCTCACCCTCATGGTTGTTGTTCTAATCTCCCCCAAAATACAGAGGTCACTTTGAAAGTGCCTCAAGCAAACTCTAAATTACCAGGATTACTTGCTGTTCCTTTGAAAATGACTTTCATGTGAAAATGCCTCAGAAACATAAAAGTCAGTCACCCCCTATCATTACTGCATCTAGCAGCAGCGTAAAGAGGAAATTAAACTCTTCATTCTTTCCTACAAAATGAATTAGAACCTCACTCAATCTTCTCTACATTACATGTAGAAATGGAGCACAACCGAATCTTCCTCCTTTCTTTCTCTCTCTCTCTCTCTTTCAAAAAGGAAAAGGTAAAACATAGACTGTTTTGGAGAGGAATTTCAGGGAGAGTTCAGTTTCTACCAGAGGTACATTGTGAAGGTCTGAAACTATGAGTTCATGAGAGGTTAATTCTCTAGCAAACAAGATGTGCCTTATTGACATATTCAACAGAACTGTCAACACCCTCCAAATTTTATCATCAGTGTTCAGCAAATCCTTCATGTTCAGTTTTAACAAGGAGGCCCAATCCCCCAAGTTTTCTTCTATTTCAAACTTTTCCATAGGCTGGACTGAATGTAAAATGGAAACCTGTGTTTTACTAACTCCAGGTGCTCAGCTTGAGCGCCATGAATAAAATATGATTCTGATCATTAAAATGTAATAAAAGCTAGTGCTTTGAAACCTTAACCTAAAAAAGCTTTCTCTCTGATCCTGGGGGCGAACTTCAGCTTTCTCTCAGCAGGTCCCCCTCCACAGAAAGCCCAGGCCTCATAGAAACCAGTGAAGCCCACTAATCCAACACGCACAGCCAACCACACAGCCAGAGCCCTTTCCACAGTTGGGGTCTCCCGGAGGCTCTCAGCACCCTGTCATTTTCTGGCTGCCATAGTCTTCCCACTCTCACTCCTCCCAGAAAGACTAAATCAGTAGGTAAGAGTCAGGTTCAGGCTGTAGAAAGGTTAAATTTGCAGTTGAGTGGCTCTCAATTTCTCTCTCCAAAAATCTCCTTGCAGCAGAACTGACCCAAGGGAATTTTCAAACAGTTGCTTCTCTATGGGAAGGCTCAACAAATGTTCACCAAGATTGGCCAGTGGGATTTGAGAGAAAAGATCCTCAAGTTGATAAAAGGAAACAGCATACCTGCGGTCAAACTGTGCTCTTGGAATTTCTTTGTTACTGGGGCGAACGCAACCCACACAGCTGTGGGTGGGAAATAGCCCTAAACTGCTCCTCCCACCAAGATTCCCCAGAAAGGATGTTTAACACCCAGAGAGAACTATTGTTAAGTCCTGTGTTTCTACGCTGGAGTGAAAAGGCCAATTTCAGCTCACACCCCAAGATGGAAGTCACATTTTCTGTCAAGAGGATATAGTTCAAAATTTCTCCCCTATTACCTCAGCACAAGCAGAAAATAGAACTGCCTGATCAGGGAAAAAGGTTTTATTGAAGAAAACAAAAGTCATAAATAAATAAAAATTCCCAGGTAATAGATAACTAATGTCAGATTTTTTTTTTTTGCAGTGCTTAATTTTATACTTAAAGTGAATTTGGGGCAATCATAAAAAAGAATAACTTCCTGGTTAAAAAAAAAAAAGCCTTAAAGTCTAAACTCAAGATCCCAAGGACCCTAGTGCTGAGGAAGTGTCTGTCATATACCAAAACAGTGGGGTTTGACTTTACCGAAACACACATCACTGTAAGTTTTTATACATAAGCCATGGCCAGCAGCAGAGGGAAAGGTAATGGGCCAAAGCAAAAATAAGACACATCAAGAGAAGCCTGTATTTGTTCAAGTCTTTTGAAGCTTAGAGCCAATCTATGATCTGACTCCTAATACATGTTTTTCTCAGTTCTGGAACTCTGTCGAGTAAAATTTTGCTTGGAGAGATTTGATCAATGGCTTGAATCTTTTAAAGAGAAGAAATTATCAGATAAGATGGGGTTGGGGTGCTGTTTAGATGTAATTATGCCTCTTCTGTTCTCAATTGCAGAATTTCTCTTAAGTTCTCTAGTGAGCAAGGTGTTTCAGAAGAGCATTATCAATCTAACTTCAAATTAAACTACTATCAATTGTCTGTGCTATTGACTGAATTTCACATCTTTCTTATTCTAGTTTCTTCCAACCTATAGGTGACAATATGGTGATTAGCACAGCTGAAACCCAGAGAATAATCCTTTTTTGCTGGGTGTAGTGACAAAATTCCATTAAAATAGAGTGATATTCAAAATGCTTGCCAACCATTCAGCATGGAGCCCTGGAGCAGGGATATGAAGACCTTTGGGTGTTGGAGGGTGAAGAGCTGGAGGTGGTGGCTAAAGACAAACAGAGCTGAGACTTCGGGGGACGAGTGGTGATGGGGACTGGGAGGTGGAGGGAGTGATTTGTGCATGTATATCTTTTCAAATTTTTTAGAGTTTCCTATGGATATATACCCAGGAGTGGGATTTTCGGATCATGTAGTAAGTCTATTTTTAATTTTTTAAGGCATCTCCATACTGTTTTCCCTAGTGGCTGTACCAAATTACATTCCCACCAACAGTGTGGGAGGGTTCCCTTTTCTCCACACCTTCTTCAGCATTTATTATCTGTGGACTCTTTAATGATGGCCATTCTGACCAGTGTGAGGAGATACCTCATTATAGTTTTGATTTTCATTTTTCTGATCATTAGCAATATTGAGCATCTTTTTATGTGCCTGTTGGCTCTCTGTATGTCTTCATTGGAAAAATGTTTGTTTAGGTCTTCTGCCCATTTTTGATTGGGTTTTTGTTGTCATTGAATTGTGTGAGCTGTTTGTATATTCTGGAAATTAAGCCGTCAGTCACATAATTTGCAAATATTTTTTCCCATTCCATAGATTGTCTTTTTGTTTTGTTTTTGGTATCCTTTGCTGTGCAAAAGTTTATAAGCTTAATTAACTCCCATTTGTTTGTTTTTGCTTTTATTTCTGTTGCCTTGGTAGACCAACCTAGGAAAACATTGCTATGATTTATGTAAGAGAATGATTTGGCTATGTTTTCTTATAGAACATTTATGGTGTCCTGCCTTATGTTTGTCTTTAAGCCATTTTTGAATTTATTTATTATTGAACTATAGTTGATTTACAGTGTTATTTTCTGGCATACAGCATAGTGATTCTGTTTTATGTATATACATATATCCCTTTTCATATTCTTTTTCATTCTAGGTTATTACAAGATATTAAAGACAGTTCCCTGTGCTATGCAGTAGGACCTTGTTTATCTATTTTATATATGGTAGTTAGTAGCAGCAAATCCCAAACTCCCAATTTATCCTTCCCATTCTTCTTTTCTCCCCTTGCTTTGTAATTCTGCGTCTTTTGTGTTTCCTTGATAATTTTTGGATTGTTTGTTCTAGTTCTGTGAAAAGTATCCTGGGTTATTTGATAGGAATCACATTAAATCTCTAGATTGTTTTGTGCATTATGGACATTTTAACAATACTATTCTTCCAATCCAAGAGCATGGTACATCTTTCCATGCTTTCTTTAAATCATCTTTGCCACTCTTTTATAGTTACCAGTGCGTGTAAGTCTTTCACATACTTGGTCATGTTATTTTATTTTTTGATGTGATTTGAAAAAGGATTGTTCATTTTTACTTTCCTTTTCTATTTCATTGTTAGTGTAAACTAATGAAACAGATTTCTGTATGTTAATCTTATATCCTGCTACCTTGCTGAATTTGTTTACCAGCTCTAGTATTTTTTGTGTGGAGTCTTTGGGGTTTTCTATATACAGTATTATGTCATCTGTATATGGTAACAATTTAACCTCTTCCCTTCCTATTTGGATCCCTCTTATTTTTATTGTCTGATTGCTATGGCTAGGACTTCCAATAATATGTTGAATAGAAGTGGTAAGACTGGACATCCTTGTCTTGGTCCAGATTTTAGCAGGAAGACTTTCAGCTGTTCACCATTGAGTATTATGTTGGCTGTGGGTTTGTCTTAAGTAGGTTTTATTATGTTGAAATATGGTCCTTCTATACTGACTTTGGTGAGAGGTTTTTTCTGTTGTTGTTTGTTTGTTTTACCATGAATAGATATTGAATTTTTATCAAATGTTTCTTCTACATCTGTTGAGATGGTCATGTGGTTTTTGTTAATATGGTTTCTCATTGATTCATTTGCTTATGTTGAACCATTATTGTGACCCTGGGATGAATCCAACTTGATCATAGTATATGATCTTTATGTGTTGTTGGATTCAGTTTGCTAATATTTTATTGAGAAACTTTGCATGTGTATTCATCAATGATATTGGCCTATAATTTTCTTTTTTGGTAGTGTCTTTGTCTGGTTTTGGTATCAGGGTGATGGTGGTTTCATAGAATAACTTTGGGAGTGTTCCGTCCTCTTCAATCTTTTGAAAGAGTTTGGGAAGGATTGGTAAAAGTTCTCTGTATGTTTGGTAGAGTTCCCCATCTGGGCCTGGACTTCTGTTTGCTGGGATTTTTTTTTTAAATTACAGACTATTTCACTTTTGGTGATTGGTCTGTTCAAATTATCTATTTCTTCTTGATTCAGTTTTGGTGACCTATATGTTTCTAGAAATTAGTCCAATTCTTCTAGCTTGTCCAATTTGCACACAATTGTTCATAGTATTCTTTTATTTTTTTTGTATTTCTGTGATATTGGTTGTAATTTCTCCTCTTTCATTTCTTATTTTGTTTATTTGGGTCCTTATTCTTTTCTTCTTGGTGAGACTGGCCAGAGGTTTGTTGATTTTGTGTATACTTTCAAAACCCAGCTCTTGGTTTCATTGATTTTTTTTCTATTCTTTTTTTTTTTTTTTTGTATTTTTAAAAAATCTCTATGTTGCTTATTTCCTTTCTGATCTTTATTATTTCTTTCCTTCTGCTGACTATTTTGTTTGTTCTTTTTCTAATTTTTCTAATTATGTGGTAGGTTAGGTTGTTTATTTGAGATGTTTCTTGTGTTGTGAAAAAGGCCTGTATTGCTATGAACTTTACTCTTAGAATTACTTTTGCTGCATCCCATCAGTTTTGTGCGGTTGTGTTTTCATTGTCATGTGTCTAAGATATTTTTTTAATTTCCTCTTTGATTTCATCATTGACTCATTGCTTTTTTAGTAGCTGTTGTTTAGTCTGCATGCAATTGTGTTTTTCTAGTTTCTCTTTCTGTGGGTGATTTCTAGTTTCATGTCACTGTGGTCAGAAAAGATGTTGAAATAGTTTCTATCCTGTGAAATTTGTTGAGGCTTGCTTTATGTCTGAGTGTGTGTTCTATCCTAGAGAATGTTTCATATGCACTTGAAAATAATCTGTATTCTGGGTTTTTTGGATGTAATGTTCCGAAAATATCAATTAAGACTAACTGTTCTATTGAGTCATTTAGGATCTCTGTTGCCTTATTGATCTGTTTGGAAGATCTGTCCACTGATGCTAGTAGGGTGTTACTACTACTATTGTGTTCCCATCACTGTCTCCCTTTATGTCTGTCAGTGTTTGTTTTATGTATTTAGGTGCTCCTATATTGGGTGCATATTTTGGTGGGAGGGGCAAGTAATTAGGTTTACTTATTTATTTTTAGAGGAAGTACTGGGGATTGAACCCAGGCCCTTGTGTATGCTAAGCATATGTTCTACCACTTGACCTATACCCTCCCCACTGGGTGCATATGTGTTAATGATTATAATATCCTCCTCTTGTACTGATCCTTTTATCAGTATATAGTGTCCTTGTTTACCTTTCTTTATGGCCTTTGTTTTAAAGTCTGTTTCATCTGATATGAGTATTGCTAGCCCCGCTTTCTTGTCTTTTCCACCGGCATGAAATATCTTTTTCCATCCCCTCACCTGCAATCTGTGTGTCCCTCAAACCAAAGTGGGTCTCTTTTAGGCAGCATATTGTAGGCTCCTGTATTATTATTCAATCTATCACTCTATGTCTTTTGATTGGAGTACTTAGTCTATTGACATTTAAGGTAATTATTGATACGTATTTATTGCCGCTTTAAACATTGTTTTCCAATTGATTTTGTATTTCTTTGTTTCTTGTTTTTGTTTTTCCTTTTGTAGTTTAATGATTTTCTTTTGTATTATGCTTGAGTTCTTTTTGTTTTTTGTGATTCTATTGTATGCTTTTGATTTGTGGTTACCCTGTTTTTCAAGTATGTAACCTATTACTATATCTATTTGCTGTAGACTGATAATCACATATGTTCAGACACATTCTATAAAGAATAAAATCTACATTTTCTTACTCCCTTCCCACACACTTTATAATTTTGATGTCATCTTTTACATCTTCATGTTTATTCTTTTTCTTTTCATTGTAGTTATCCTTGTATTGCCAATTGTGATCTTCTCTTTTGTATAGATTCCTACTTCTTTTCTATTTAGAGAAGACCTTTCAATGTTTCCTTAAGGGTAGGTTTAGTATTGCTGTATCCTTTTAGATTTTGCTTGTCTGAGAAATTCTTTCCCTCTCCTTCCATTCTAAATGATGGACTTGCTGGGTAGAGTATCATTGGTTGCAGGTTTTTCTCTTTCAGGACTTCGACTATATCTTGCCACTCCCTTCTGGCCAGCAATATTTTTTTTTGTAGAAAATCAGCTGATAGGGGCTCCCTTATAACTAACTCCACTTTTCTCTTGCTGCCTTTAAAATCTTCTCTTTGTCTTTAAATTTAGCTGTTTTAATTATAATATGTCTTGGTGTAGTTCTATTTGGGTTCATCTTGTTTGAGATGCTCTTTGCTTCCTGTACCTGGATATCTGTTTCCTTCTTTAGGTTTAGACAGTTTTCAGCCATAATTTCTTCAAAAAAATTTTTGATCCCCTTTTCTCTTTCTTCTCCTTCTGGGATTCCTATTATGCATAGATTGGCACACTTTGTACTATCCCATAGGTCTCATATATTGCTCCCCCCACCCCATTCATTTTGCTATCCGCATTTCTGATTAGGTGATTTCCACTGTTCTATCTTCCAGGTCACTTATCCATTCTTCTGCATTATTTACTGTGCTATTTGTTGTCTTTAGCTCAGCTTTCATCTTGGCAAATGAGTTTTCTGATTTTAACTGGCTTCTCTTTATAGCTTCTATTTCCTTTTTACAGTCATCTTCATTTCTATTGATAGCCTTTCTTAGTTACTTCATATTTTTATTAGCTTCTTTTTGAACTTGTGATCTGGTAGATTGGAAAGGTCTATTTCCTTGTTTGCTTTTTCAGGAGATTTCTATTGTTTTAATTTGGAGTGGTTTTACTTATATTTCTCTTCTATGAATTTATGAGTAACAGTTATCTACTGTTATCTTGAAGGTCTGTTTTTATGTGGGAGTGTCCCTATGTAGCCTGCATACTTCTAATATTTTTGTTGTACGGGTTATTTTTAGTATGAATGGCTGCCACATCTTTCCTCCATTGTGCTGGCTATTATCCCCTTGATAGAGGGTGCAATTGGTGGTGCAGTGACCATAGCCTGTACTGGATGTTGAGTAGGACCTCCTCTTTACTGTGTGGTTGTCACAGCCCTGTTGGGGGCCAGTTTTTGGAGTAGAAGCCCCCAGATCCATTTCTGAGCTGCTGTGAGAGGTAGGTGGGACTGGAGTGCTTCCACTGGGAGAGGAGCCACTGCATATTCCTCCAAAGGAGATGTCCACTGTCCTCTGTTGTGTCACTTGCCACCTGTTGTGTGGGCTCACAATGTACATTGTTATTGACACTGACCTTGGCCCCATCTCAGCTATGTGAATGCAGGCAGTCTGCCCTAGTGCCCCTCTGGCACCGTGCTCACAAAACAACCAGGGAAGATCAGTTGAAGTCAGGCACCAGGGCCCACTGTTGTCATGCATAGTGGTGCTACTGGATCCACCATGGGAGCATGGAGTCAGCCCAGGTGTGTGTGCCTGATATTAACAGGACCTGCCCCAGCCATGCACCAGCTCTCCACTCAGACGTCCCATATGCACTGAATCCATAAAGGCATTGGTGGCACAAATCTGCCAAAGCTGGCCAGGACAGGGCACAGACTCTGCACCCCCTCCACAGTTGAGCAGCCTATGGGAGTGAGCCCACACCCCAGCCCTGCCCCAACCTAGGAGCAAACCCTGAGCAACTGCTCCTTCCCAGAGTTCTCAAAGATGGAGTCAACCCTAGTCCTCTCCTGGAGTCTGTCCTCTGAAGTCAGGCTTCAGCACCCAGCCCCTGTATGCACCAGCAGACACGTATCTTGGGCTGGGGAGCCCAGCACGGTGGCCCAGATCATCCACCCACACTGGTTTCTCTCTGCTCTGGCTGAGGCAAAGCGGCTGCTGTGTGCTTTCTGAGCCTCAGAAGTTCCCTTTCTGCCCCCGCTGATCGCCCTGCTGGTGAAGGGGCTTCCAGGGTGAGGGAATTTTCCTTTCACTGCTCCTCCTGGGGCACAGGCCCCTTTCTGATTCTTTTCTTTTTCTTTCTTTCTTTTTTTTTTTTTTTTAAATTCTTCCTGGTTAGGTGGAGATTTTTCTTGTAGCTTAGCTAGTATAAGATCTGCTGGAGTTCAGTAGGTTTTCTGTGAGAATTGTGCCACATGTGGATGTATTTTTTGTGTGGGAGGAAGTGAGCCCTATGTCCTTCTATTCTACCATCTTGAGGGCAGAATCAAATTTTTAAGAGCCTAGTTTAATATGCCTGACAGTTGACCTCAACTAAAGCTTTCTTCAAAATTCCTCTGGCTCTCTTTAATCTTCTTTCCCCTTTCTCTTAACTATCTCAATTTTCTTCTATGTAATGCCTCAACTCTTTAATTGTCTCTTCCCATTTTCTCTTAAAACTACCTTAATCTCTCCTTCTGCTCTTTTCTTTTTCTTGCTGTTTTCCCTTTTCTGTTTCTATTTTTATCACTTCCATCCACTACCTATAATGTCCTTAGAGTATACTGTTGATTTTTGTAGTGTTTTTGTGTAGGTCATTGTGGCCCACTCTGTTTAAGGGCTATGTAGGTAGGGAAATGTCCACATGAGACTTCTTTTTTATTTTACATTCTTATCTTCATTGTGTGCAGGAAAAGAAACTCATTTCAAATTTACTAATATTAAAATTCCCCACCTCACCCTCCTTGGATGATGTACTGTCACAAAACACCATGTCCCTGACCTTCCCTAACCAACAAGCCAAACTTGTTTCCATAAATTACATAATTGCTTGTTCAGCCAAAGCATGAGTTTAGCCACTTGGCTGCTCAGTCTTCCTTTGTCTTCTGTCTGCACTATCTTCCCTGGTCCCAGATTTTCACAGCCTTGGACCAATCTGAGGACAGTCATATCCCTTCCAGCTAATAGCAGACTAATCCATGAAGATTAGTCAGCAGTTTTCCAGGGGCACTGAGACGACCAGCAGATGATATGCACAAAAATAGTAGAAATTTTCCAAATAAAGCAAAAGAGGATTGTTAGTTTTCCATACAGCACAACTGTCCCAAGTATACCTTGCCCTCCTTGGGCCTGTTTCTCTTAGATTGATTTCCTGTCCTTCCCCGACTCTGCTCTGTTTCCCAGGTTCCTAGATCAGTTGGCTTCTGGGTGGGTTCAGCCAAAGGGAGACACTGGCTGGAAGAAGGAGGAAGCCAATGTGTTTCTCCCTTTTCCTTTCTGCTTTGGACTATTTTCCCTCTACTTTCCTGCTTCAGACAGAACCCTGGGATGACAAGCTGTTCCTCAGTTGTTTTCTCAGCCTCTTCCATCTCCTGTGAAACCAACTCCCCAAATTAAATTCCCTCTGTTTTAAATGCTCACAATGGTTTCCATTTTTCTGGCTGGATCTTGTCTGATACATCTCCTTAGGAGCAACCACCTTTCTAAAAGTCAACACTACTCCTGCCTGACCCCACTCACAGCATCCTTATTCCACACCTGCCTAAGCATTTCAGCCACTACCCACACAAATCTGTGCCTTCCTTTCTGCCATTCTACTTAAATTCCTGTCACTGCAGAAACTCTAATTTTCCCCCACTAGAAGAAATAGAAGGGCTGGAGACTAGCAGGTCAGATTCAAATCACAGAATAGGAGCTGTCTCCCCAGCACCCAGCATCTGTCCCTAATCTCAGCCAAGTCATCATAAACTAAGCAGGCA
This sequence comes from Camelus ferus, assembly GCF_009834535.1. NCBI lineage: Eukaryota > Metazoa > Chordata > Mammalia > Artiodactyla > Camelidae > Camelus > Camelus ferus. Next base: position 28,514,185 of record NC_045700.1, on the reverse strand, counting down.
AGTGACAAAAACTTCCATGGAGCTCCACGAATGGATGCAAGGGAATCAGAAAATCTTATGAGACAGTATATGAGATTTTATTAGAATGCATACATATGTTTTGTTCTGTTTTCCTTGGGAGACAGCCTCTTTGTTTCATTGATTTCTCAAAGGGAACACAAGCTTAAAACTGATTAAGAAGAACGTGACTACATCAAAATTTAAAACTTTGTGCATCAAAGGACACAATCAACAGAGTGAAAAGGCAACCCATAGAATGGGGGAAATATTTGCAAATCCTATGTCTGATAAGGGGTTAATGTCCAGAATATATAAAGATGTCCTGTAACTCAGCATCAACAGCAACAAAAAACCCAGTTAAAAATGGACAAAGACTTAGTAGTACGTTTCTCCAAAGAAGATACACAGATTACCAAAAAGCACATGAAGAGATGATGAACATCACTTATTAGGGAAAAACAAATCAAAATTATGAGATACCATTTCACCCATTAGGATGATCACTAAAAAGAGGTGGGAAAAACCCCATAAAATACCAAGTATTGGTGAGGATGTGGAGAAATTGGAACCCTTGTGCACTGCTGGTGGGAATGTAAAATGGTGCAGCTGCTGTGGAAAACTGCATGGTTGTTCCTCAAAAAATTGAAAATAGAATTACCGTATGATCCAGGAATTTCACTTCTGTGTATATGCCCAAAAGAACTGAAAGCAGGTCTCAAAGAGATATTTGAACACCCACATTCATAACAGCACTATTCACAATAGCCAAAAAGTGGAAGCAACCCAGTGTCCATCAGTAGATGGATGGATAAGCAAATTGTGGTACATACATACAGTGGAATACTATTCAGCCTTAAGAAGGAAGGAAATTCTGACACATGTTACAATGGATGAACTCTAAGGACATTAGGATACGTGAAATAAGCAGTCACAAAAAGACAAATACCTTATGATTCCACTTACATGAGGTACCTAGTGGAGCCAAATTCATAGTGACAGAAGGTATAACGGTGGTTGCTACAGGGAGATGGGACACTGTGGGTAAATGAAATGGATATAGGTTTTCAGTTTTACAAAATCAAAAGAGTTCTGGAGATTAATTGGACAACAATGTGACTGTACTTAACAATTTTTAAGTGTTTAGTAGTGTTAATATGATAAGTATTAATCCATTAGCACATACAATGTGTGTATTTTATCCCAATTAAAAATTTTGAAAACGATTTTTTAAAAAGGTGAAATCTACCATGCACTTGAAAATCTATTTTATTGCCCAAAAATATGGATTAAAATAGATTAGATACAGGTCACATTATGTCTTTATCTCCACAACTTAACTCATTTATTGAGTTGCGATTTTGTTCACTTAATTTAAAGATGTGTTACTGACCACAATTTCTTAGATGAAGATGACTTTGAAGATGTGGTTCAGAAACGCTGATTTGGTTTTAGATTTTAATGGACATCACATGACAAATGGACTTACTGCTGTGTAGCTAAGGCTGGTAGCTCTACCCTCTGGTGGGGAAAAAAAAAAAAAAAGGCAATGTGTTGTGATGCAAGGAACTTGAACCTGGAGTCAGGAAGTCTGGACATGAATCTTGTTCCCATCACTGGTAACCAAGGGCAAGTCAAACAACTTCTCTGAGCCTCAGATGCTCCATCTGTAAAATGGGAAGATAATATCTGTTTCTTATTTCCTGGTGTGTTATGAGGCTTAAATAAGAAAATAAATGCAAATACACTTCATAAAGTGTGATCCAAAAAAGGTATTTAGTCAAATTCCTACTTATGATCTTTGGTTACATTCTCCTTCAATTATTTTTACATCACTTTTCTAAGTCAAACTGTTATTGATTAGTTCCATTGACTTAAGCAACTTAGCACACAATGAAGAATAAACAATACCAGCCTTGTGCAAATTATCTTCCAACCTTTACTAATGTGCAGGCACACAGTTCTACACGGGAATTAGCTATTGCATACCACTTTATATTCTGTTTGTTCCACTTAACATTGCGTGCCATTCTTGGGTATTAACATGAACTATTAAACGTCTCCGTTATTGCAAACCATCAACATGCTATAGTTTGTGGCATCTTTCCTGGAGAGGCCTAGTCTTAAAATATTAGCCAATAAACTGAAGCCTTTAGAGACAAACCTATGTACTGAATATGCCCTTGAACAAAAGTGCCAAACTGTAATCTGATGAAACTGGGAACAGAACGAGAGTCAACCTTTTTGGCTGAGAGAATTCTGAGACAACGACCTAAGGAAGACAGAAATGATGAGTGTGGGAAATGACAGGCCTATGAGAGGAGGCCTAAATTCTGCCAAGTTATTAACCAAGAAGCAAGCCTAGATTTATCACAAGTGGAGGACCAGAACAGTTCAGTAGGGAACCGAGAGCAGGGAGACTACACAAGGTGGTTCTCAACTTCAGCAGCAGTCTGTGAAACCTGGGTTTGGGTTCTGATTCTGTCCCCAGCTGGTGCCACTTACTTGTCATTGGGAAGACGCTTAATCTCTGCAAGTCTCCATTGGCCATCTATGAGAGGAGATAATACTGGTATCTAACTCATGGGGTTGCTTGGAAAATTAGAAGAGATAATATAAAGCACTTTGCACATGCTCAGAAATCACAGATAAAAGATTAAATCTGGCAATACATTTCTATATCTTAAACATTCACAGTGTGAAGGCAAAATGAATTCTCTGTGGAGTGCTAAAGGCATATCAATCTTGTGGGAGTCAGACATCCCCACTTAGAAGGTGTCAATTCAATCCCTCCTTAAGGATGTTAACTGTTTTTAAAAAGCAGGACTTCAGTCACATTCAGTGACAAGATGACACCCACACGTCTTACTCTGAACCCTTGACCGACGCCGGGCTGCAGGGTACAGGATGGACTATCTCCAGATGTCTGACCAGCTAGCTTTAATAAGGCAGTGTAGCAGCCAACCCTTCCTCCAGTCTCAGGTACTTGAAATTCATCCTTCATTAGATAGCAGTATCTGTTGGCAAAGAAAAAAAATACCAAAGTCCACTTTTACACATTACAAATTCTGGGTGAAGGGAAAGTATTTCTTAAGCTGCTAATGAGAAATAGGTTTACCCAAGTGTGAAAGCAAACCCTGTAGTCTGAGAAAGGCAAAGGGCACGAAAGCAGCAGGAGACAGACCCGCAGAGGTACTAAATTCTAAGGGTCTGAAACTGCTTGACAAGCCATTAACAGCCAGCAGCTTCAAAACATGTGTTTTTCTTCCTAGGATTGACCCGGGAGCAACAGTTGGTTCATTTGGTAGAAAAGCTATACTTTCCAACACGTAGAAAACATCAAGGAGCTGATGGGGGGAAGGAGGCTTGTGCAATTTTCCTGTGTTTCCAAAACTGGGCTTTTACAGACATAACGTGTGTGGCAGCAATTCCACTTCTAGGTGTATGCTTAACAGGCAGTCATCCATACGTGCACCAGAAGCATGCACAGGATACCCACAGCAGCTTTGCACACAACAGCCCCAAAGTGGAAACAACCCACAGGTCCCTAATTGAATTGGATAGGTGAATTGTGGTATATTCATATAAATGAATAATAATCCCAATGAAAATGAAACCACTGCACACAACAACATGAATGAATCTCAAAAACGTAATTTTAAGTCATGAAGCCAGATAGAAAAGAATATGTACCTTGTGATTGCTGTTTGAAAAAAGCTCAGAAACAGGCTGGCCTAATCGACGATGCTGAGAGTTTTGAGGGTGCTGGCCTTTGTGGAGGAGGAAGGGGTTAGTGACTGGGAAAGGGCCCACTGGGACTTCTGGGACACTGGTGATGTTCTGTTTCTCAACCTAGGAGGTCGTTATATGAGTGTTAACTTTGTACCAATTCATCAAACTGTCACTTTAATTTGTACAATTTTCTATATGCATATGTACTTCAGTTTTAAATTTTATTAAAGTAGATTTTTACCAAATTGACTAATACCAAAAAAGAAAAAAAAATGGAGAAATTGCCTTACTGAATCAGACTGACAGACAATTCAATCCAACTTCCCTATAATGAAACCGAGAGACATATTGAAGTTGCTAGCTGTGCCATCATCAAGTTAAATTTCTTTCTTTGTCCAGATAAGCTGCTCTGAAGCTCTAATCTAATAATCCATTATTACCTTCTTTTTTCTTTACTAAAGTATAGTTGACTTTCAATGTTGTGTTAGTTTCAAGTGTACAGAAGTGACTCAGTTATATATATGCATATATTCATGTTCAGATTCTTTTCTATTATAGGTTATTACAAGATATTGAATATAGTTTCCTGTGCTATACAGTAGGACCTTATTGTTTATTTTATTTATAGTTGTATGTATATGTTAATCCCAAACTCCTAATTTATCCCTCCCCCTACCCAACACATCTTTCCCCTTTGGTACCCATGGTTTGTTTTCTGTCTGTGAGTATTTCTGGTTTGTAAATAAGTTCATTTCTGTAATTTTTTTAGATTCCACATATAAGTTATATCATATGATACTTGTCTGTCTCTCTCTGACTTACTGCATTTAGTATGATAATAGCTAGGTCAATCCATATTGCTGCAAATGGCATTATTTCATTTTTCATGGCTGAGTAGTATTCCATTTTGTGCACACGTGTGTGTGTTTGTACACCACATCTTCTTTAGCCATTCATCTGTCAGTGGACATTTAGGTTGTTTCCATGTGTTAGCTATTGTAAATAATACTGCTATGAACATCAGGGTGCATGTCTTTTAAAGTTAAAGTTTTCTCCAGATATATGCCGAGGAGTGGGATTGCTAGATCATTGAGTAAGAGTATTTTTTTTTTAAGGAACCTCCAAATTGTTCTCCATAGTGGCTGCACCAATTTACACTCCCACCAACAGTGTAGGAGGGTTCCTTTTTCTCCACACTGTTTTCCCCAGCATTTATTACTTGTAGACTTTTTTAATGATGGTCATTCTGACTGATGTGAATTGATATCTCATTATAGTTTTGATTTGCATTTCTCTAACAATTAATGATGGTGAGCATCTTTTCATGTGCCTGTTGTTCATCTGTATGTCTTCTTTGGAGAAATGTCTATTTAGGTCTTCTGCCCATTTTTTGATTGGGTTTTTTTTTTTAATATATACATTAAGCTGTATGAGTTGTTTGTATATTTTGGAAATTAATCCCTTGCCTGTCTCATTGTTTGCAAATATTTTCTTCCATTCCATAGGTTGTCTTTTTGTTTTGTTTATGGTTTCCTTTGCTGTTCAAAAGCTTTTAAGTTTAATTAGGTCCCATTTGCTTATTTTTGTTTTTATTTCCCTTACTCTAGGACACGAATCAAAAAAAAAAAAACAAAACACATTGGTGTGATTTATGTCAAAGAGTATTCTACCTATGTTTCCCTCTAGGAGTTTTAAAGTTTCCACTCTTACATTTAGGTCTTTAATCCATTTTGAGCTTATTTTTTTACATGGTGTTAGAGAATGTTCTAATTTCATTCTTTTACATGTAGCTGTCCAATTTTCCCAGCACCACTTATTAAAGAGATTGTCTTTTCTCCATTGTATATTCTTATCTCCTTTGTTATAGATTAATTGACCATAAGCACGTGGGTTTATTTCTGGGCTTTCTATCCTGTTCCATTGATTGTATCTGTTTTTGTGTTGCTACCATTCTGTTTTGATAACTGTAGCTTTGTAGTATAGTCTGAAGTCAGGGAGCATGATTCCCCTAACTCCATTCTTCTTTTTCAAGATTGTTTTAGCTATTCAGGGTCTCTTGTGTTTCCATACAGAATTTTAAATTATTTGTTCTGGTTATGTGGAAAATGCCATTGGTATTTTGATAGGGATTGCATTGAATCTGTATATTGCCTTTGGTAGTACAGTCCTTTTAACAATATTGATTCTTCCAATCCAAGAATATGGTATATCTTGCCACGTGTGTCATCTTCAATTTCTTTTATCAGTGTCTTATAGTTCTCAGAGTACAGGTCTTTTGCCTCCTTTGGTAGGTAGGTTTATTCCTAGGTATTTTATTCTTTCTGATGCTATGGTAAATTGAATTGTTTCCTTAATTTCTTCTTCTGATATTTCGTTGTTAGTGTATGGAAATGCAACAGATTTCTGTATACTAATTTCATAATCCTGCAACTTTGAGTGCATTGGTGAGCTCTAGTAGTTTTCTGGTCACATCTTCAGGATTTTCTATGTGTAGTATCATGGCATCTGCAAACAGTGATGTTTCTTCTTGTCCAATTTGAAAATTCCAATTCCAATTAACTTCTTGATGTTACATTATTTTTATTTATTTGATTGAACAAGTTTTATATGTTCATTATTGCTATAAAAAATATTGCCTCCTGTGTAGTAATTCTCTTTTAAGCTTCAAGTGGTATCCCACCCAGCCTAGAACACCAAAATTTAATCAGTAAATTTATTTTTGCATTTCATAATTTTGTCAATGTGTTTGGTATGTTCTCTCCACATTTGTATTTCCAGATTCCATAGTTCTAAGGTTTAGTCTCCGATGGTAGACTCTCAGATTTGGAGTTTCTTTTTTATACGTGACCGTCTGGCTTCCTGAGCATTTTAGTGGTCTGCATTTGAACCTGGTCTGCATTGTCTTTCCTGAAGTTTCAATGTGCAGTGATTCTACAAGAGGTGGGTGAGCTCTGCATTGCCAGAGACTCCTTCTCCCGCATGCCCAGCTTCTTGGGCCTTTTGGCAGCTCTCAGGAAAATAACATTTGCCAGCCTAGCTAACCTGGATCACAGCTGTTGGCTCACCTTCCATATATGTTACTGAGAAATGCATTATTTATATTTGCCACACTGAAGTTTGTCTGTCTACCTCATTCTCAGAACATTCACAGAGCCTCTCATTTGCTTCCTGAAATAAATCTAGAGAGTCCTAGAGTCTCTTCATTCTCTTTGAATTGTACGGGCTCAACATCAACTCTTACATAACCCGAGGTTAGCCTTGCTGACCCAGAGAACAGTTTACGTAATTTTTGGTTGACATTTCCTGGCATTAGAATGGTTTCTTTTTGTTGATAATCCATTTTCTAAAGTCTATAATAATGGTTTTTTTTAAAGATTTTGATGTGAAACCTAATCTATGACCTTTTGAAAAATTCAACACATATATGCCACAGTTGACACTTATCTGATGAATGACAATGACGATTAACGTTAGGAGCTGACTATGTACCAAGGACCCTGCTAAGTGATGCCTTTTTCTCTTTTAATCCCTTCAGCTCTCCCATGAGGTGAGTGCTGTCACCAGTCCCTGTATTACGCCTGTCTCTCCAATGGAAGAGCCTTGATAGGAGCTCAGGTGTGCTTGATGTGGTCCGCACTCCGCACACATCACTACTTCCCCTTCCATGTATTTAACTTCCTTAAATAATCAAACTAGATACACCGTGTTGTGTGAAATACTATGAATCTTAATTATCCCTTAAAATTAAAACACCAAAATGTATTTCAAAGCTAATTTTAAGTTATTTTTGGATTAGGAACACTCTGAAATTATCCACCACCATTAGCGTTGGTAATCAAGGTTTGAATGCAAATAGTAACAATTTAAAGAGCTGTTGAAAAAAAGTCTTGGCTCCAAGGTTTGGTGCAAAGAAAGGAACAGAAAGAGTCCCATTCTGGTCTGACTTCACTGCTCCAGGTTAATGTGATCCTGTTGCTCTGAAGATACTGCTAGTAAAAAACAAAAAAACAAAACAAAAAAAAAGAACTGTAGGCAGGAGGATTAGGCATCTTTAACTTTACTTTTTTACTTTATTTTTTCCTATTATCCTTTATTCTCAAGGAGAAGACAATGGGATTAGTGTGCCAGTCACATTTTTTAATGTTAATAGTATGGATTGTAGTTTGATATTAAAGGGCTAAGACAAATGCCCAGATCCACTCTCCAGCAATCTCAAGAAAGCAGTGCTTAAACTTCCAGAGAAAAAGTGAAGGGTTAAGGAGTCACTGAAGACATTCTGCAAATGTATGTAAATTCATATAAACAGAGCCCAACTATACAGGAAGCTTTGAACTTCACAGGTAAGGTAAGCTGGGATGACTATGACAATATCCATCTAAGACTGCTCTTGAAAACAGGCTCAGAGGAGGACCAGGAGATTTTAAACGGCAGAGTTTGAGATGAGCTGCAGGAAGAGGTCTGATGGCGAAGCACTGCTGGACAGAAATGAACTGGCATAAATCTAATTTGGGGGGAAATATTTTTATCCTCAACATCATGAGCTCTGTGACTGAATCAAGGAGAATGCTTGAAAATTAATTACACGTCTATTCAAAAATGGAGGTGAGCCAGTACACACTGGCCCAGAAAGGCTCGTTTGCTGAGTGTGTTCATGCAAAAGCCCTGAGGTCAGGTAATACTGAGCACAGGCCTCAGGCACCTTTGGGAATTGAGCAACAAAGAAAGAGGGCTGATGGGACCTGGAAGATCTTTCTTCATTGCGAGTATAAGTCAATTTCACCAAGGTTGAACTATCTCCTTGGAAGCAATAATAAAATACTCATCAGGATTAAGCTTTTCCATGAAAATAAAAGGAAAAAACCCCAGCTCTCCTCACTGAGTCTGCCTTATTTGTCTTAACAGCAGTTGCAAAGCAAGGAGGAAGGGAGAGGAAAAAAGAAGGGAAGGAGGAAATGACAAATCTCCCTTCCTTGCCAAAAGGCAAGGATAATGTTCATGGTAAGGCTAAGAGCATAGAGTATGTAAAATATCCCCACCACTGTCCCGTCGTCTCCTCTTCCTCTGCTGTTTTCCTCCAAGTGCTCATCAGTGCTGGACGTCAGCATCTATCATCTGACTCTCGGCTTGTCAGCATGTACTTTCTCCACCGCAGTGCAAGCTGCAGGCAGCAGGTGTCACCTCACTGTGACTGCCCTCCGCTCCCCGAAGGGTGCCTGGAACAGTAGGCACTCAACATATATTTGTGGAATAACAAATGGGTGAACTGTTTGATTAGCTAATCAGTTAATTTGCTGGGGTGTCAGAATACCTGTCTTCCACCTGGGCTCCCTTCTCCCCGTCAGGCATGCGGTGACGCTAACATTACTCCCCCAGGTCTAAGCCCAGTTTAGGACCACGCCTTAAGAACATACACATACAAAATTTTTTGCTTATGCAAAGAAATTCAAGCTAAAAAGAGAAGATACACTCTGATAGAAAGTAAGAAGACAGAACAGGCCAAAAAAAAAAAATAGCAAAAAAATATACCCTCTGTGATGATTAAGGAAATAAATTTAAAATATTGAGAGACCAGTTTTTTTTAATAAGTCTTGGCCATTAGATGCAAAAAAGCAACATCCATTTTTTGCAAGTATACAGTGAAATGAGCACTTTTATGTGCTGTTGGTGGCGTGTGAAGGGTGAGACGTTCTCTCACTCCGTGTAGTCTTACGTGGGGTAGGCTGCCAGCCCTGATGTTTGTCCTGCCACAGAGGAAGCCCAAGGTGGCACAGGCCCCAACACAAGGCGGAGAGGAAATTGTGCTGGGAAGGCTAATTCTTTGGTTCCTGCAGATCACTGCAGATGTTTAAAGATGTTGACCTCATTCAGATGAATCAGTACCCAAGGCTGACTCACTACTCTTCAACTGACCCTAAGTGCAGCATCTTCTATGGACTTCTGGAGGAGAAATTAAGAGAACATGGTTCTCTAGCCAAGACATGGAAGCAATAATTAGATAAATAATTAGATAATTAGATAAAGAAGCTGTACTGTATATGTACAATGGAATACTACTCAGCCATAAAAGGAGGAAGTAATGCCATTTGTAGCAACATGGATTATCATATCTAGAGATAATCATACTGAGTAAGTCAGTCAGAGAAAGACCAATATCATATGGTATCACTTATATGTAGAATCTAAAAAGTGATACAGATGAATTTATTTACAAAACACAAACAGACTCACAGACATAGAAAACAAATCTATGGTTACCAAAAGGGAAAGCAGGTGGGGGGGATAAATTACGAGTTTGGGATTAGCAGATACAAACTACTATATATAAAAGAGATAATAAACAAGGTTCTACTGTTCAGCACAGGGAACTATACTCAGTATCTTATAATCTATAATGAAAAAAAGTCTTTTAAAAATGAACATTGTTCTCTTTAAGAGTCAAGGTGAAGAACACACTGTCTAAAGCAAACTATCCTGTAAGTATCCAGTTCTTCCTAAGCCAAAACCCCTCAGAGCTACAGCATTATCTAATGACACTGTAACGAGGAGAGTAAGAAAGGACATGCCCTGTGGAACTGCGTGCCGGGCATAGTGCTGGAGTCCTCCCCTGTGTTCTTCTCCCTTGGGAGTCCGCACCTTTGTTTTCCAAGGTGTACTAGGCATATCTCTCTCTCTCTCTCTCTCTCTCTCTCTCTCTCTCTCTCTCTCTCTCTCTCTCTCTTTCTCTTTCTCTCTCTCTCTCTCTCTCTCTCTCTCTCTTTATATATATATATATATATATATATCCTGGAGGAGACCTGAACAATGTGGTTTTGGGTATTAATACTAAAAAAATCTTTAAATGGCCTTTAGTTTGCTTTGAGTGAACATAGATTAGCTAGATAATGAGTCATTTTTGAATCAAGGCCACATGGAATTTTTGTTTCATTCATCATTTTCCTAAAATGATTTCAAATAAGTATGCTCTCTAGTCTATATGTTTTTAAAAGAATCAGCAGTTTTCAGCATTTACTCTTGTAAATATCCTCCTCTGTAAAAGTACACAAGGGTTGTCATATCTACAAAAAAAATGTAAATTCTGAACATAGCTAATTTGGAGATGTAAAACTCAACTTACTGAGTCACCAGAGCTGGCTGGTGACAACTGGGGCAGGGCTGGTGGGGGCTCAATTGTGTGGTGTGAAAACCTTTATCCCCAGACATAGTGCCACCAATTTTCACTGGTCCTAAGAGGGGCCCATGATAGAGGGTGAGAAAAAGCTACTTTTCAATTTCCATCCCTCTTCACTGAGCAGTAGACCATGATTCTTCTATTTCCTAACATTCCCTCTCAACCAAATGTCATTTCTAGAATTTTTAAGGAGGGATGGAGAAAATAATACTAAATACAATGCAGAAACCTTACCCAGAGTAATTCAAAACCCTTTCCATGGAAAAGCCTCATCCTTGTTTCTCTTTTCCTCCCTACCCTTCTTTGTAAGTGATAGAATGTTCCCCTATGTGTCTTGAGAAAAACAAACCTTCACTTTTACTGTCAAATCCAAAGACACCACAGTTTCATAATCAGTTGGTTCTGGATCTCATCCTCTCAGCTCTTATCCTCCTAGGCATAAAGTGGCTGCCTCAGCTCCAAGCATCATACCCTCATTTTACATTGCCAGAGACAGAATGGAAGGTAGACTAGTGATTTCTCTCATCTTCACAGGAAAACCATATAATTTATCATTTGAATTAGGCTTTCTTTTAATGAGAGAGGATACTATTAATAATTTTACTAGGACAATGCATATAAACCAGTACTATCTCAGGAAAACTGGGACATGTGCTCACTCTACTTGTTAGAGACAAAAGCATTTTCCAGGAGCCCTGGGGGTTTGGAAGGGGCTCCCCAGCCACAAGCATGTTGCCATCGATGTAGGCTTCTATTGGCAAAGAAGAATGTGGGTTAGCTGTTGAGTCAGCAACAAACTATCTGCCATCAATCCAGGTTTATGACAAGAAAACTAAATTTTCTCTTCAAGTTTTGGAAATAGAGAGGGAGACCTGCTTTCCTGAGAACACAGCTACAGGTGGAGGTAGAACGGTCATGGTGGACTTCCTTCCTCCAGACTTAAATCCTCACAAATCCCATGATTAGGCGCACAGCTCCCCACGGTACCATTTGAGTGAGTCTTCTCCCAGTGCATGGAGCAGTGCCCTTTCTGGGCACGAGCCTGCAGGTGGACTTTCAGCAAGCAGGCATCCCACAGCCCACAGCAGAGGCGTCCACATGCAGGCGAGGATGCTGCTGCCAGGAGACATATTTCTGTCTGAGTGTCGGGTTGAATGGCATTTATATTCTCAAAGTTGAGAATTCCAGAATAAATACTCCACAAGACTTTATCCTAGCTTCATTTGCCAAGTCATAACAATAAACTATTGCCTCTTATATAATCTCCAACCATCCCATTTTTAAAATCATTCGATATACCTTTAAACGAAAACGCCTCGAAGTCCCAAAAGGTTATTTAGAGGCTTGGCAAGCAGTCAAACAGATGTGCAATCAGAATCTTTGTTATCCTATTTTGATGGCATCTGAACCATCTGAAAATGTAAAATCAACATTCTGTTCCAAGACTTTGTTTCTTATAGTGGGAGCACATAAGTAACATGCCTTAAAAACTAAATGCTGACGGCGGTGACTTAGTTCAAGTTCAGTATGTTCACAACCATAGGGGAAATACTGTCAGATTCTGACTTTTCTTTACATTTATACAGTATGATGGCTAAGGTCTAAAAATCAAAGTTTTGACATTCAGCATGAGAAAATACTTTTAAACCCTTATTATATTACTATTATATCTTCATTTCTATCTGGAATAATTGACAGTGAAGACGGATAAAGAGAGGCTTCTTTCCATTTGTCTGTCTGATGCCTGACTTAAGTTGCTGGGGCAAATGGTCTCATGAAGACAGTTGTAGGATGCATGTGCTTGCACATCATGTTTTAAGGGATGATGCTGGTCACTCGGAGAATTAGATCCAATCTCCCCATTCCACAGGCATCTTTCCAACATCCCTGAGGACTAGAAATTAACCTATATGTCAACTGCTGACCCTCTCAGCTTGTGAAATATTGAAAACCCCTAAGTAGAGGGCAATGGAAATCAGACAAGATTCTTGGGTTTTAGCATAATTATAATCCAATTAGCCTCAAGTGATGGTTTTTACTCAGTTTTCAGAATGTGTGTTCAGAAGCACCTCCCTTTCCATGAGTGCATAACATGCCCAAGACATAGAACTAACTATATTTTAGACTTTGGCTCCTGTGACTATTTATCAAGGAAGACTGATACTCTTGCAAATGTTCTTCCCAAATGATAGGTTATGTGCTTTAATCTATGTCTATTTTTTTTAATTAAAAAAATTTTTATTGGGTTATTGTCATTTTACAATGTTGTGTCAAATTCCAGCGTGGAGCACAATTTTTCAGTTATACATGAACATACATATATTCATTGTCACATTGTTTTTCACTGTGAACTACCACAAGATCTTACATATATTTCCCTGTGCTATACAGTATAATCTTGTTTATCTATTCTGCATATGCCTGTCGGTATCTACAAATTTTGAACTCCCAGTCTGTCCCTTCCCACCCCACTCCTCCTTGGCAACCACAAGTTTGTATTCTATGTCTATGAATTTGTTTCTGTTTTGTATTTATGTTCATTTTTTAAAAATTGAAGTATACATATTTATACACATTATTTTTCATATTATTTATTGTAGATTATTACAAGTTTTTGAAGATAGTTCCCTGTGCTATACAGTAGGACCTTATATATGTCTTCCATATAGTTTGTATCTGCTAATCCCAAAATCCCAATTTAGCCTTCCCTCCCCCTTTCGCCTTTGGTAACCATAAGTTTGTTTTCTATGTGAGTCTTTTTCTGTTTTATAAATAAGATAATATCTAGGTCCATCCACGTTGTTGGACCAGTCATCTGTTGGTGGACATTTAAGTTGCTTCCACGTCTTGGCTATTGTAAAAAGTGCTGCTGTGAACATTGGGGTGCAGGTGTCTTCTTTTTTTAATGAAGTATAGTTGATTAACAATGTTGTGTTTTCTGGTGTACAGCATAGTGATTCAGTCGTAAATTTGTATTCATTTTCAGATTCTTTTCTTTTATAGGTTATTACAAGGTATTGAACATAGTTCCCTGTGCAATACAGTATGTCCTTCTTGTTTCATCTATTTTATATATATAGTAGTTTGTATCTGCTAATCCTAAACTCCTAATTGATACACCCCCTTCCCCCTTGATACCCATAAGTTTGTTTTCTGAGCCTATGTTTTGTAAATAAGTTCATTCATATCATTTTTTTAGATTCCACATATAAGTGATATCATATGATATTTGTCTTTCTTTGTCTTACTTACTTTGATCAGTATGATAATATCTAGGTCCATCCATGTTGCTGCAAA